>NC_135078.1:21453750-21762500 GCF_051107435.1 Chaetodon auriga | reverse complement strand
TTTCTTCTTCCTGGTGTACAGTTTGCGTTTGTTTGATGATTGTGATGACACAAGCAGTCGTGAATTCAGACAGCTCTATCCTCTGAGAAATCATTGCAGTTTGATTTTTATCTTTGCAATTATAGATAGCAAAGGCCTGACAAATAATTGCCTTGATTTTTTTCTCTCTCTGTGTTGTTGCACAGAAAATCAACCTTGAGATGAACAGAGGGAGATGAGTGTTCCTAAAAATGGCTTTTCTGATATCAAGCAAGCAGCAGGGTTCCCTTTCCCCTAACGTGCACTCGAATTGATTAGTCCTCTGGCTGAGGGCATATTCAACATGTCTGCCCCCCTGCAAGGCTGCTCTACCCTGTTGATCACTGGCTCATACATGTGCTTCCTCTGCTCCCTCTCTCCTCAGGAAGCTCCTGTGGGGCACTGAGGCTTTGATTGACTGGCGGCCGAGTCCACAGGACGCCTCTATTATTATCATCTCTACCTCTGCAGAGGGGCGGGGGGCTATGTCCAGGGGGTCTGGCCGACAGCCCCCGCTTTGTGTGCCCGATAGTCAATTAGAGGCAGCGCACTGCCGGAGACGAGTGGGATGCAGGGTTAATTGCAGAGGACCAAACAGCTGGCTCTATCAGGGCCCATTGTGTTTGCAGCAGTTGTCACGGCAATTGAGGCCTGGCTGTAATCGCTGACTAATCAGCCCTGTGCCAGATGACACCTCCATTAGCACAAGGCAGGTATTGTTCAGGATGCGAAGCTGCCTCTGGCTTCCCCCCGCCAGCCCGTCCTTTTACGGCAGGCTCATGGAGGTGGAGAGAGGATGTCATAGACCCTGATCCTATCTGCTAAGAGCTAAACAATAGCCGCGGGTCAAGGGTCCCTCCATGGCACAATGCTGTTGAATCTGCCCTTTCTAGGCTGCAGCGCATTTGACAGGTCATCCTTTTTTTTTTTTTCTTTGCAAGTTGAGGGATTCTGACGTGACGGACTGTTCTAGCCATGAATTATTAATTTGAATAACTTACAATTAGGGCAAAGTGTCTGTTAGTAGTGGAATGTGGAGAGGGGCATCCTGGTGGTCCAGCGGTGTAAAATGCATAGCACATAATTTAAAAATCCCCCATTTAAATCCTCTGTTGCATGCAAAAGAATAACATTTTGGGGGCGGAAAAAAGACCCAGCACACATAGCTGCATGTAGGTTGAAAAGATACACGATCAGTGTAGCAGCTAATGTCCTCTCTGGGCTCACACACATTAAACAGGAGCAGTCCCTCTCAGGGGAAAAGGCTCCCACTGAACCCCGTGTTTTCTTTCATCTTTCTGGTTCATCTCTGCTCCCGTTGTTTGCCCTAACCTCATCACAGACGGCTCTGTTTGTTTGGGCCGAAGTTAATGTGTACTATGCACTCGTTGTTCTGTGAAAACTTAATTGCAGTTCAACCAAACGATCCTCTCCTTTCATTTAAACAAGCGCTTTTCTTTCCCCCCACTGCTCACCAGTGTACATGGTCAGAGGGGATCAAAGCGTGTGGTAAGTAGGGATACAGGCTCGCAGGAGTGAGTGAGAAAACGCCAAGGGCTTTTTGATGTGTTGGAGCGTTTTCTCCACTAATAAGAAGAAACTTCTCCAACCTGCTCATAATTTTAGAACACTTGGAACACTAATAAATGGGAGCAAGGGCATTTCAGGCAGTTCTCTCAGATTTTTTCCTCTGCTTATTCATTTAAACCTCTAATTAAAATGCAAAGCATTCTCGTGGTCCTCTGGATTTGGTGCTGCACTCTCGCACAGCCTCTGACTCCCTATCTCCTCTCCCTTTTTTCTCCACTCCTCTGCTACCCCCCACCCCCCCACCCCTTTCCACCTCACCTAACTCCCTGCTCTCATACTCTCTCTGACTGCCTTTGCTTCTTGTGATCAACACAATTTGACCTCTCACTTGGAAGAAGTGCACAGAATTTAATGGATTTTTTACAGTCTAATCTAACCAGTTCCCTCTTTATTGCTGTTTTGTACCCAGTGGACCTCATCTTTACCAGCCCCCCCCCCCATGCCCACCTCCACCACCACCACCACCACCACCACCACCACCTCCTCCTCCACCCTCGCACCAAGAAAATTAGTTCATCAGAATTCAAAATGTACTGCTGGCTAATTAAAGGAGTGTTAATTGAGTGTTCAGAATTGGGTACCCCCTTCACTAAACGCACTCAGATACACACACACGCATGCATACACTGAAGCACACATGCAATCACAGTGACAGCACGGGGGTACACCAAGGACGTTGCGCTTGGGGAGTTTCATGCCAATCAAAAATGGAGAGAAAGGAGAGTGCCCATCCTCCAAGTGAAATGGGATTTCTAGATCATATCATGGCCTACTGCAGCTCAGTCTGCCATGTTATCCTATCCAAGCCTTGCTATCTCTGTCTGACCGCTGGAGAGTGTAACACTGCACAGATAGCCTCTCTCACTGCGTGCATCGTACTAATGAGGGGTGGCATTTAGAGATGTGCTGCTCTGACACATGGGCATTGTGTGCCAGGCACTGGGTGATTAAGGACGAAGGTCAGCCCATTAATTGCCTCCCTGCCATCTCCGCTCCCTGGCGCGTGATCTCTCAGAACTAATGCATGTGTTTGCCTGAGCTTTTATCTCATCTCCAGTGCAGTTCAATCATATGCTTGGTTTGTTTACATTCCTTTCATGTGAAAGTTTTTTTTTTCCTTACTTATTGTAAAAGCAGCACTAGCCCAGGTTTCCCTGTTCATTTACTATAAGCTGTTTCATGTGCTTGTGAGTGCACATAGCCTCCTGCTCTCAGGAAGGGAAAAAGCATATTCTTCCATCCCCAGGGGAAATAATTAATCCTTACAAGGCTGTCGCATGTCGAAATGAAGCGAGTGTGAAGCATTTAGCCCAGGAGGCATTGCAGGCTGTCGCCCGCACAGGCACCTGTTGTTGTCCCTGCCCTACATTTCATGAGAGAGCGCTGAGCAGAGGATAACAACATGCTCCACTGATGGCAAATGAGACACACAACTGCACATGCAGGTTTGTGTGTGTATGCGTGTGTGAGTGTATGTTTTTGCGCCCCCCCCCCCCCCCCCAACATTATCGTGCATTGTGTTTGCATGCACGACCACGCCGGGGAGTGTGCACAGGTGCAGGAAACCCCCTACCTTATGAGGAGGTGAGGGCTCACACAAAGGAGGCAGTGTTGGCTGCCTCAGAGGGTGTTTATCAGCCAGCACCATCTGTATGCTGCTGCTCATAGCTATGATCTACTGCAGCCTAAACCAATAAGTCACAGAGCGCCAGCCTAAAAAGAGACTCTCTCCTTTAACCTCCACGTCCTCACTTATAGACTTACTGCTCTGGAGGAGAGAGATGTGGAGACCCTGCGCATCAAACACACAGTGTGTATAACAGTGTGTGTATGAGAGTGAAATTACACCTCAGTTTGTGGCCATACTTACTGTAATCAACTTTGCTATAAAATTTATACCATGGAACTTTTTAAAGAGGAAGCTGGAATCAGAAGCATCCAGATGCTCATTTGCCTCCTCCTCCTCTTCTTCCTTTATGCCTGTGGGTTCTAATAACCGGAAGCCTTTGTGGAGCTGAGATGGGTTTTGTAGGCCTGAAAGGCCTCTAATCCCTGTGGCCTGTGAAGTGTGAAACCCTTTGATGCCAGGTTGGTGTGCCAAAGGCTCTGCCTATTGACAAACAAGGGCCAAGCTGGGAAAAGACGGAGGGAGAGGGCTTTCTCGTCTCTCAGAAGAAATGCAGGCTCAGGCATGGAAAATATGGACTCAGTCAGTGAGAAGGAATAGAATTAGCCACCCTTTAATGAATTTCCTGGCTGTTTTTATAGTTTTTTTTCCTCATGTGGCAGTAATTAGGTGGAATGATGGGCATATTGCAGCTGGGGGCTTGTAGGGGCGGCAGGGCACAGGCCCTTGATATGCCTGAAAGCCAAGTATCTTTCCTCATTTAGACCATGTGATGATCAAAGACAGGGTTTTTTTGCCCTCATGTAAAGAAGATCAGAAAAAAATGCTGCCATTCCATTTGCATGTGGATCAGCAATGTGCTTTGAAATGAGCATGTTTTTCTCTTCTGAGCAAATGAAATAAGTCTTCTGTCAGTTTTCCACTGCAAGTCAGAACATCAAAGCAAATGGCACTGCTGTCACCAGGGAAGCAGAGCTTTGCCTCAGTAAGGTTGGTTAGATCTTTGATAGGCTGACCTGGCACACTCAGCCTAGCCCATTAGGATGGCACCAGGTTCCCTCACTCTGATTAAAACGAAGTCATTAAAGCCAGGCTGGTTTTACAAATTTAAATTCTAATTTCAAGTGTGGTGTTTCTGATTTAGAGAGCATGTTTTCTGCAGGATGAGCCAAACTGACTGGAATGGGTTGTGCACAAAATTTGACTCGGGATATTCACAGTCTCTCCCCTCTGCTGTTAAATTCCCAATTTATTTCTTTTATGATATGGATCTTGTAGATTTAATCATTTTCACAGTTGGAGACCCATAGGGTTGTTGAAATGAACTCCCCATGCTATCTGTAATGGGAGCAAAGAAATGAGAATTGTGACTACTTGGCTGTGGAGTCTCTTTAAAATGATTTTGCAATTGCAAAGGAAATGGAGTGAGTCCCAGTCACAGCCTGCACCCTGCAGACTCCTTAGGTCGCCAGGACATTTGCTGACGGCACAGTTATGGCAGTTAATTTTTGTGCGTTTTGTTAGCTTTTGCATAAAAATGTCATTTTTGAAGGGGTTGCAAGTCATTTGTGGCAGCTGATATATTGCTTGTAAATTGAGTTCTTTTCCCAACCCCCCACCCTTTTTGTTACACTGAGCTAAGTAGCCATGAAATTGCCTGAATAATGTCGTTTAAATCCAATCTCACCGCGGCCCCTCACCTCCATGCCCAGCCCCCAAACAATGACACATGGTGCGGTTTTTAGAAATTGCCATTTTCCTGTTTGCCACCTCAATTCACAATGGCCAAGCCTTGGCTCATTGAGCGAGGGCCATTGCTAGTCTCGCTCGCCACGTTCACTGCTGAATTGAATTTTGGGATTGGATTGGTTTCATATGGCAAACAGTACAGATCATTTACATGTATATTTATAGCAAAGTCTTGTGCCTGCCTTTTGTCTGTTGTGCCATATATTATTCTATAATTGTAAACTGAAGACATGTAATAACAATCTATATAACAACACAACACAAGAACCTTTTTTTTGCTACTCTGTGTTCAAGGAAAAACCATTGGCATGTCTGATGTTTGAGTTGTTTGATCTCAATGATAATGAGTTTCTGTCTTTTTCAATACTTTTCGGCATGTGTTCATCTGCAAACCAATTTTTTCATTTTATCCTTGACTAAGTTTGCAAATAGTAGCACTCCAGCATTCTTGACTTGACTCTGGTCTGACATAGTTAACCTTAACCAGGCTAGTAATTCCCCATAGATGTTTAATTGGTTTTTTTCTGAGGGCCTCTCCACGTACTCCTCGATTGAATAAATGTGGAAATTCTGTGGCCAAGGGTAAGACCCAGTAAGTGATACCACTTATAAATCTCAAATGTGCCACTGCAATTAAACAAGCTTTTATCCCCTCCCCTTCGTCCCTCCTTGCCTGGTATCCAAGGCTAACCCAATTCAATGCTAAAGAGAGTCCGAATTAATTTCACAATGGACTGATTTAACAGCGCCTAAGGTACCAGGCTTTGACAGAATGAGTTTTTAAAAAGATCCATTTGTCTAGGGATGAACTTCCACAGGAGGGTGTGAAAATGAGATGGAAAGAAAGCTCAAATGGAGGAGGGGAGTGATGGAACATAAATGAATGTCAGCCCTGATTTACGATTTGCAAAGTCTGATTGGGTTCTTCTGCTGTGTTTCTGCTGTTTGCACCTGGTTTTATTCACCTGCTCTTGTAGAATACTGACGTTTTTCAGTCTGCTTTAGATGTAGTCACTGTAATGCTGCCAGGTTTTACTGTTGTAGCAGAGTAGTGGTTATTGCAATTGATTGATTGATCTGACTTTGTGGCTGCCATTGCTGTCGGCTCCTTCGATATTTGTGGTAATTAAACTCCTGGTCTGCTGTTCTGTTCTTCTACACAGACAGCCATCTGTTTTTTGTTTTTTTTTTATCTCAATTATTCATTTGACTCACACTCTTCTCTCTGTTTTGTCTTGCAGGTGAGCTGGTGGTGCCCACACATACCCCACGTTACCCCACCGCAGCAGAGCTTGATGCCTACGCTCAGAAGACGGCCAACAGTCCTCTGTCCATCAAGATCTTCCCCACCAACATCAGGGTTCCCCAGCACAAGCACCTTAACCGGACTGTGAATGGGTATGACACCACAGGGCAACGCTACAGTCCCTACCCACATCTCCACACAGGGGGCTACCATGGTCTGCTTGCTATTGTCAAGGCCTCCTCCTCATCGTCATCATCATCAACATCCACCTTTGTCCCTTCAAAAGGTGTTCTCAAGAACTCGGAAGGCAGACGGACTAAGCTCTCTCCAGCCCACGTAGCTGTTGCCCCATACCCACCCCCTAGTAGTAGCACTTTAGCCAGTGGCCATGGCCAAATGGTATACCACACTGGGCCCTCAAAGCCTCCAGAAGGCCCTGGACTGTCGGTTCCCCCAAATGTCACTGTAGCAGGCTCAGTGATTCCTGTAACAGGGGGCCGAGGCCTGGCCCTGCCCGCACAGTCCAACCTCCCCTCCATCCAGAGCATCATCTACCAGATCAACCAGCATTGCCAGGCCCAGGCTCTGCAGCAGGTGTGCCAAGGAGCGGCGACAGCACCGTCGAATTCCAGCCCCTCCAAGCAGGGCACAACTGTCATGGGGCTCTCTTCTAGCTCCTCAGGTGGAGGCTACGTGGTAGGAATGGGTCCCCAGGCTAACATGGTGTACACAGGGCCCGGGCTGCCGGCTCAAAATGCAGAGGCGATGAAGACCGGTGTGTACGCGGATGGTATGGACTATATCCTTTGGCAGAAGCAGCAACAACAGCAACAACAGCAGCAGCAGCATCAACAGGCCGTGCTCCGCATGTATAGTGGTGGTAGCGGAGGAGGGGGCGCCATCAGCAAGTCCCCCGAAACTTGTGTTCCAGGGGGCGGGATTATGGCGGCCCAAGTGTCCTCCTCTTCCTCCAGACCTTACCATCTGACGGCGAGTGCCAGTGGCGGAGGCGGGTTGGACAAAGTCAGTTCTTCCCCTTTGAACTGTGTGGGTATGCATGGAAATTTCTCAGTGGGTCAGTACTTTGCCCCACCGTGGAACAGTGTGCTGGTGACACCTGACAGTGACTGCTACAACCCCCAGGAGCTTATGGGCACCTCCACAGGAGGGCCAGCCACGGGGCACAGAGAGATGGGCTACCCCCATCACCATCACCTCTACCACCACCATCATCATCATCATCACCCCGCTATAGACAGCGGGGGAGGTTTGTGCTGCAGCCTGCCCAGCAAGAGCTTGTGCAACACGTCTGTACTGAGCAGCAGCTTGCAGTCTCTGGAGTACCTGATCAACGACATCCACCCACCCTGCATCAAGGAGCAGATGCTTGGCAAAGGCTACGAGACTGTGTCTGTGCCACGTCTGTTAGACCACCAGCATGCACACATCCGCCTCCCTGTTTACAGATAGAGGGGGAAGAAGAGGAGGAGGAAGAGAATCAAGAGTTGCGAATTTGTGAAGAAAATCAAAGTTAAAGAACAGAGATGCTTTTCTGGGTACAGATTGTTGAGAGTGGCACTGCTTTAACTAGTGTGGGAGCTTAGAGAAGAGCAGTTGATGTGCTGTGCGACCCTGGGTTTGGTGGTTTCAAGGCAGGCTGTGGGAATCCCAAATATGAAAGGTGGTAGTGATTGCCAGTGGGAGTGAAAAGGGATTTCAAGATTCTCCAGATGTTCCATTGTGTGGTTTGCCAATAGGAATTTTGGATTGATTTATTTTTTCTTCTTTTTTTTTGTTGTTGTTGTTGTTTTTTGGTTTTTGTTTTACTTGCCTGAACAGTTTTGACGAGAATCATAGGTTGACATGAAGTGCATATGCCACTCGTATCCCCCTTCCAAATACTAAGGATGAAGCTACTGTGTAGGTTGTCACTGAAACGGTCTTAAACGGGCCGACATTTAGGGCTGCTCTCAAAATCCAAAACTCTGTAACAGCACACACATAAACACTCACATAAACACACATACAGATACATGTGGAGACTAAAATTATAGGCAGTACTCGAGTGGGTATGTACAAGGATCATAAGGTTGAATTAAAAGGATAGTACAATATTAGTTATTATTGCTGTTATAATTGATACATAAATTGCACTGCTTGAATCTTGTTAACTTTGAAGTTTGGAATTGGGTAGTTTGAATATGATATATTTAAGAAACTTGAAAAACTTGAACCTATTTTTTGTTGTTTTATATATTTGTAGGTATATTATATGCATCGGCTGCTATGGGGAAAAGTGTCTCAAATGCTTTTTTTATTTTATTTTTTTTCCACTTTTGTTTTTATGGTTTAATGATTCCTCCTTAAGCTGATGTGCAGTCTCTTATGTCCTGGTGCGAGGCATAGTCGCTGCTTTGGTTCTGTAAGAACCCGGTCGGAGAGCTCTTTTTCCTAACCAACACTGGAATCTACAATAAATCTTGAAATACTTATTTAAAAAGAAAATGTCGCAAAAAAAAAAAATACAAGATAAAAAGAAATGTTACAATGAAGAATGTGATTGGGAGGTTATCTACATAACCTGTATGTTTATGCGTGTATGTGGCTGAGTGCATGCGCGTGTGTGCATTTTAGTTTGTGTTCTTCAAAATCCTCAGACTTTTTTTTTTTCTTTTCTTTTCTTTTCTTTTTTTTTTTTTTCCAAATTTTGTCATTACAGGATTTCTACCACCAAGACTGAAAAACTGATTCACCAGTCCCATGAACATCATATCTGAGTAATGTACAGGAGACTTGGCTCCCTGCTGTCGGAGGCTTTAGATATTCTCTGGAGCGTGAGTAGAGCTCACAAGTTCTCACGAGACTCCTGTAGTTACAGTGCTACATCCCCTGCTTCTGTCCAGTGTTATCATCAGGACAGAAAGAGGTGGGAACACATGGAAGTCCTGTTTTGGGGGTGCCGTTCACCCCTGATCCTGCAAACAAAAACAAAATGAAAACAATCATGCCCTGTCCTCTGGCATCAGATGAAATGAGACGAGGCTCACTGCTTGCCCTTGTCCGTTTCAGCCCCTGGTTGGGACACATTTAGCCCAGGCCAATCTTAACTTGATGATTCAGAGCAGTGAAATATTTATTATGACTGTGAGATTCCCTTGAATGTACTGCACTTAAATTACTGCAATGTGTTATTGCCTTGTGGGACTCAAGTGAAAGAGAAAAATTGGATCAGTGCAGCAGTCCTCTGGTCTTAAATTAGCATTTCTTTTGTCCGTCAAATTTCAATGGTAAATTGAATTTAGTAACTGGAGAGAGAGTGACGGAGCTTTGTTGTGGGGAAATACTGGCATCAGTCTAGATTTATGAAGTGCAATTATTATGACTGTATTAACATTTTTCTCTGAGCTTACACCAAAAAATGTAAACTACAGTTGTCAATACATTCCCAATGTACCACATCCCTAATCCCTCTCCTTTTTTGTTTTGAGGTGTAAAATAAATTTCTTTAAGAATATATTCAGAAGCCACATCTTGGCTTTGAAGTCTGTCATTATTTTTTAACGTATGTCCTCTAGAAGTCAGTGGGAAATTGGGCCCTTGTTTCTGCAGCTCTGTGAGATCCAGAGTGGAGCGTGACGTGTGATGTAGATCCTTTACTGTACTGTAGCGATAAAACCTCAACTACGGAGAAAACCTAGATTTTTTTTAACTGATCATCATTTAAATGTTTACACTTTGGCCATCCAAAGATAAAGGACAGACAGCATTGTTGAAAAAAGAAAGGATTCACTCATGAATATTGAACACAAAGTGAAAAGCAGGAAATAATGTTTCTTTGATCATTTGCACTCCATAAATAGATCAGTTTCTCCCTTAAGATAACCCTTGTTTAATCTTAACTGTGAGCCTTAAATTTTGAGCTAATGGTGTTTGTAGACACGCTGCTGTGTTTGAAGGCTGACAAAGATTTCAGTCGAAAGAATACCAAGCCCCTTGGCTTAAATTTGCACAGTAAGCCTCCTTAACATTCCAGTGAAAAATTTTCATGTTGTTTCAACAGCTTAATACCCCAGCCACAGTGTGATTCCAGCATATTTTCTGTCTTGTAGAAATATTTTGACAGATTTACAGATACATCCCATCCCTAAATCCCCTCCGTTTGGCTTCTGCATCCAAGCATTAAACCCTGTCACATGATGTTGAAGTGAAGAGGAGACACTTGAGGCAGTGGAGTTTCTAGTGTCTGGCCTTTCCCACCAGTGGAGGTCTGAGACACCAGGCCTCTCTGCTAATGGGAATATTGGGTGACGCCTGGCTGCTGGACACTGCCAGTGGAGAGTATTCATTCACTCAAAGGGTTGAAATCAAACCCTTTTCAAATAGCAAGGGATTTCCTATTAGGCACTGAGAGGAATCTCGCCATTTTGAGCCAAGTTCAGCTGAATAAAACAGGGAAACAAAGACACAAAATAAAGGAATTTCTATTTTTAGCTGAAATGTTTAAGTCGGTTTCATTGAATTGTATGAAATATAAGGTGGTGTTTAGTTACTTTTACTATCTTTGCTCTGTGGCAACATTTTCTACTGGAAAGACTCCAAACTGTCTGTCCCCCTGGTCTTTTACACACATTAATGAGCTCCTATTGATGGGATGCATCTTAGCCCTCCAACTCTGGTCCATTCCACAATTCCCGATTTGGACAATGGACGCTTAGCCCATATTAGGATAATAGAATTAAATTTCAAATAGATTTGTGCCTGAGCTGATCCATGCACGGCTCACTCAGCTGCAGAGGCAGAGTGGCATATGGCACGTCATTATCTAAGCCCACCCTCCCCCTGTCCGGGGCCAACAGGGTTCAGCAGTGCTTAAACAAACTGAAGGTTAGGACTGGCTGGCTGGTGTTGAAGGGGAGGACGGCAGGGTTTGTAAGGGGGGGGTGGGAGGGGGGGGTTGCTAAATCACAGCCTCCACAGCGTCTCAGAGGGCCTCAGCACCGCACCATGGCGCCTGGGCTCAGAGGCCTGCTTGAAAAGCTGGGCTGTGTTTGATGGAGGGGATTTGTTTTCTGTTGGATTATACATGGTTGCTCCCTGCCTGGCTGAGGGGCCCTGTGCAATGTGACAGATCTCCGCAAAAGACAGAGAGAGGGAGAGAGATACAGGGAGGGATTTTGGGGTCAGAGAAGCCTCGAAGCATCAGTAATCAGGATAATTGCCATGTTCCTGGTGCTGCTTTCAGCCCCCCCTCTTTGGCTCTGCGGCCTCATATTCAGATTCGAGCTCTGAGGAAATCACGTTCCTCACTGAAAGACTTACTGTGCCTCAGTTTACTGAAGTCTGCTAAGTGAAATCTTGATTTGTAATTAAGTTTTTAATGCTTGGAAAAATGTTGCCCAGGAAATGATAAATTACACCATCCCAACACCATCTGAAGGGGGGCTTTTAGATCTATAGCGTATCTCTGTGGCTGCAGACTATTGACTGTTAACACGTTTTCAAGGGCAATGAGACACTCACGAGGATGGCCTGAGGGCAAAGTAGAGGGAAATTGACTTATGCCGTTTGTAAAAATCCCTTAGTAAATCCCAATAAGTCCATGAAGACCTTTACCCAGTGCAGACGTCCAGTCGCATATTGTGCACCTTAAATACTGCTGAGGAGGAAGGGGAGTGGACGGACCCGTTCAAAGCAGGGTCAGCTCTTTCACTCACAACAGAGGGGACGGAGGGATAGAGAAAATAAAGGCAGCTGCTCGCTCTGTAGAGTCTTGGCGCTGCTTCTCTAACATACAGATGACAGAGGGAGGTGGGTGGTGGGGGCTGACGTCCCCTCCACACCGCTTTGGTCAACCCCAGTCATGTCCCCTGGCTGCCCTTGGGCCCCTGGGGCTCTCATCTAAGAGTCCTTCCCAGCATCCCTCCTTAACGTCGGCAGAAGATAAAGTCATGAGGCCAGTCTTCTCCATTTGGCTCCTACCTAGCAAGAAGATACTTTAATCAATAACACAGACGGTCCAGAGGAGGCTTGTATCGTCGGCCCACCGGCCTTATAGCTGTATTGCACAATGTCATTAAAAATTTGTTGTGTTTTGCCACAGAATTAGAGCACAGTACCATCTCTTTAGTGCGACTGAATAAAACTGGATGGGTCACATGTGAGCACCGTACAATTTAAATGTTGCTTTAAGCATTTGTTAAATATAACACAAGATTTAAAAAAAAAAAAGAAAAAAAAAAAAAAGAACAGCACAGATCGCAAAATAAATCAGGATCTTTCTTCCAAAGGCACAGCCCCAGAGCCCTTTTCTAAAAGGCAATGCAGCAGGTTGTAATTCCAGAAGCTTATAGCTTTTTCTTCAGCGTCACAACTATGTATGTTCAGCTGATAAAGCTTATGGCCTCCAAATATTCATCTAGTTTATGTGGTGGGTACATTTCTGTATCCAATCCAAACACAAAAGTCTGGGGATTTTGCTTTTTTTCTTCCTGTTTCCGTTTACTGTTTGTGTGGCTCTCAGAATGTTCCTGTGGACAAACAGGGCTGTTTTTCCCGAATGATCTCAAATGCACCAACGCTGCCAAAGTCTGAGGGTGCCGCAACCTTGAGAAAATCATATATATGGAAATGGGAAATCTATAAAGCATCTCTCTTATTGTTCTCCCTGCAGTGTTGTATTTATGTTTAAAAAATGATTTTGTCTCCTCAGGATGAAAAAATGTAAAGAATACCTTGCTTTTTTTTTTGAAAATGATAATATATGAGTCTTAGATTTCGAAATAAGAAGTCTGAATATAAAAAAAAGCTGTAAAATCCTTTAGTCGTGGGGTTTTCAACTTTTGAATGTGCCTACAGCCAAGCATCCCAGTGATTGCTTACCTTCTTCCCCCTCTGCAGTTCTGCAATCTCCCCCTAATCTCCCCACAACCATCATCTTCAATTTGCTGAAACTGCCACTGTCCCCCCTCCATCCCAACGACCACAGTAGATATTTTGTCTGTTCCCTGCTTTTTGTCAATCTCAGGACTGAAATTTCTTTATTTTAATGTAGATGGTTGGTTTTCATTTGACCTCTCCTCTCTTACGTATTATTGTTTGACATAAGTAAATAAAGCAGATGACTTCTATGCTTGTCTTGTTGCTGTGCTCATCCGTTGTTGTTCTGTCTCTCTCTCTCTCTCTTCCTGTAATCATCTTCTTAAACATTTTTTAAGACTCTGGACGAAGCCTTACTGTAATGAAGGTAAGCATATTAGTCTTAGGATTCACTTTGCACATCACCGCCATATGCCAGCCCCTACAATCCTGTTGTTCACTTGACCTTTTTCACCTCTGCAACAGCATGTTTGGCATAACTGAGGCCTCCCAGTTCACTAAAGATGTGTCCTCTGTGCCATCACTGGAAAACAACCTCATGTTGGGTAATCAAGAAAGAAAGAAAAAAGGGGACAGAAGCCTCAACTCTGTGAGAATGGTTGACATTTTTCCTGGATGAGGACTTGGAGAAACTTCTCTTAAGCAGAGGCAAAGGCGAGCTAAGTCTCTTAACATGCAGTTGACCAAAGTGGCAAAGACAAGGCAGCCTGGCTGTTCAAGCCATATAATGAGGAGACATCAGATGTCTCAAATAACCATTTTTCTGAAGCTAATTAGCTACAAATCAAAGCACAGCAACTCATTTTTGTCTCTTTCTGCAGGTCACACTTCATTCAAAAACACACTGAAATGCCAAATTAGTGCTTATTTCTGCATTATATTTTAATTTCATCATTGATAGTAGATATTCTAATGCCAAGCTATCAGCCATACTCTTGTTTATCCTTTTTGTGAGCAGGATTACACCTGTGCAATATGGTCTTAGTCCACTTCCTGAAGATAAGGAACACAAAATACACCCAATCTAAAATGTTTAACAACACATGCGCCTTCAAGAACTCAATATTGACGCCTTTCTTCCTTTCTCTCCTCACTCCCAAACCTCTCCACCCACCTAAAACATCAGATAAGCCGTGGAGTGATGAGCCGGCCGCCTCCACCAGAGCGTGTGGTACTGGGAGACTGCACACTGATTTCATACACGCTCGCTCAGACAGAAAAAGAGCTCTGTGGAGCAGAAATGCTCCTCTTATTAGCAAAACTCATTCACCTGCACGCCACATTGAGTCCATGGCAATTTCACAATAAATCATGAGAGATGCCTATAGAGGCCGGGCAGCAGGCTGACGCTCCGCCGCAGCCGTGCCCTCGCCTGTCAGTTTAGACACTCTGAATCATTTCGGGTTCAGCAGCCTCGTTTCATCTTAGATGAACTGAAAGGTCATCTCACAAGCCACCTAAACAATATGTCTCTGGCTCCTCATCTCCCAGCGCTTGCAGTGATTGCTCATTCCATTTAGAAATACCACACCTCGTGTTGTTTCAGCGGGAATCATGGAAGGAATTTCAAGCAATTATTTGAAGGCAGAAAATTAGCACTGACTTAAAAGTGTGAGAAACCTGCTCCAGGAGTTTTCTTTTTAGTCTTAACCTGACTTCATCTTTTAGCCAAGAGAATCAGTCAGTGATGATCAATGCACCTGTTTTGCAACATTACTCTGTGAAATGATTAATGAGACTGTGACCCATATGTAGAGGGGTTTCGCTCCCTGTATCAGACTGCTGGACCTCAGGCAGACAACAAATGTTTCTCTTGAAGCCATCAGACAGTCTGGAGTGTTGTTTAGTGAATAAAGAATGAGTTGGCCCAAGTCCAGCCCAGTAACCGCTTGAGACTCATCAGCCTAAACACCTTAAAGCTTAACTGGCTGGACAATAGCTGAACAATCTGTACTGCCAATACCTAAGCTAGTTAGTTTACTTAAGACCTTTGGCTGAGACTGTCAACTTTCACTCATGTGCAGTTACTAAATGAGGGCCGTTACAACATGATCCTGCTTGGCTGTCACTTGGTTTGTTGAGACACATTTGTGGCAGCGAGCACACACATGCTGCAAGCGAGTGAGCCATTTTGTTAACAGCTCACACTTCCTGTGCAAGTGTGCGGTTCCAGAGTTGCTGACAGTGACACTTGCAGGACCGAGCCCTGCCCTACTTAACAGGCTGCAGGGAGGAGGGCAGGCCAAGTTGTCAGCAGCGCTAGGTGCTCGCTGCTTAGATAAACCTGGAGGATTAGTGGCCCAGTTAAAGTTGGGGCAAAGAGGATTAGCCTCTTCTCTGAGGTGGTGAGAGATTCCCTGTGTCCTTCAGCGCTGCCCGCCTCAGAGGGGAGAGAGAGGAGGAGGAGGAGGAGGATGGGAGGTGAGGGGTGAGGCCCTAGTTATCATGAGTGAGAATCACCACTGTAGCATTTTAAAGAGGAAGAGGAAAGGTGAGGTGTAATTATGAAAGGTGAAAGGAAATGAAGCAGTTCATAAATTGTTGCCAGCTTGTGGTTTCATTAGGAAGGCAAAAGCCCATAATTACTGGCTGTGTTAGAGTGAGGTCAACGAGACCTGAGAGCCACAGAAAAAAATGCTCCATAAGTGGACTGCATTCCACAAACTATAACCTATTATAGTAATAACAGTTAGCACTGACAATACAATATTTACAGCTATGATTAAAAAAATTTGTGCCCTCGCAGTAGATGCACGAGTAGACGGCTAACGCTTGTCTGTCTCAACTGGGATCTTTACACCAACACGGCAGACGAATTTAGACCTCTGCAGCCATCAGCAGGCCAGAGAAGGAACTGCACAGATGAGGACTGAACAGAACCCTTCATCTTTTTTGGGGTTAAATTGGATTGAATGTAGAGTGTAATGACTGTACCTGTTGTTTTTTAGAAATACACTGAGATCAAGAACATGTTTTTTACACTGTAATGTCATAAAATCCCTCTGGGAAAGATTGTTAACCTCCAGTATGGTACTATAAGATGTGGGTTTTCATGCAAAGAATTATAGAACAATATTGTGGTAATAGTGAAATTGTATCACCATAAATATAAATATTTAAAGGTTTGTCCAGATATACTTCTCTACTATCGTTTTGCTAAAGCACAAATGGAAACAGAATGAGAAACCAGATTTTAAAAACCCAGAGAAAATCTTATTTTCCATGTGAAGCTTTTCTTTCTATTTCTCTTTCATCATCTCTTTCATTCATTCCATATTGTTTTTGATTAAATAATGAAATCAAATTAATAAAAATGAAAGAATTTCCAGCAGATGCTGATTAGTAGCACAGGCTAAAATAATACCCTCGCTGAAGTAGCCCACTGATTGGAAAAATCTTCTGGAGAAAAGGATCTCATATCTATGCAGGAATTACAAGACAGATTAGGGTTTATTAAATAAATTCAGTGTTTATTGTTCTGTGCAGCAACGTACAAACAATACAATAAATGCAAAGACACGTCTCTTTATAAAAGTAATGCAAACATAGCGAACAATGACCTGTGACCTTCAACAGCAATGAATTAGTGAAAATGAATTGTAGGGTCTATCTGCTCTTAATCAAACACTGTCATGCAGTACAATAACACGAATACATGCATACATACAGTAGTTGCGCATAAACAAGATGCTATATAGGGCAAGGAGCCAATTGCAATGAAAACACTGCAGCAAATATGGGAAGCACATAATGGCAAGGCCTGAGAGTTGATTATGCAAATACCCCAGCTGCAAAGGAACAATAACTCTGGAAATTCAAAGACAAACCATAACACGGGACGCTATTGTCTGCCATTTGCATATTTGCTTGACAACTATAACCTGCTCATCATGCCCATCTTGTTCAGAACAATGTCTTTGTGTTCATATAATAATGCACACATCAGAAATTGTCATAGTGCATTGTTTCAGTTCAAATGAGAGCTGTGCTGCCTGAGCCGGCAGTCCAAGTCAGAGACTTCCGTAGTTTTGAAACTATTTGATTAATACAAAACAGAAAACAACGAGAAAATATACTTTATAAAATAGATATATGTCCTGTTTCTATGCTCGCTGAGCTTGAACAATAAACATTCAAATTAGCATATACAATATAATCTGTATGATACATCATATATGAACCTCTTAAAGATAAACCAAGCAAATAAAGGCTGATTGTATTCTATTCTAAGTCTATGAATATTTATGGAAATGTTGAAGAAATATCTCCCATTGTGATTATATCTGTAGATGGCATTTCTCTCAAAGCTTTTGTTTACACTGCTATAATATAGTAATTATGCTTCTGCTAGCTATTAGATAAACCACGATTCTGTTTTCTGTAACACTATAATGAGACTGGAAATGCTGAAATATCTTGACTTAAATCCCTGAGTGGTCCGCTGCTGATGTCTGAAAAGCAGAGGTACAGTACGTTTATGAGAATGAGTCCTCTATTCTTATGTGACAAGTAAAAAACATATTACAGCTCACTGTGCCATTCATTTTGATCTCAGGGTTCATTTTTAAGACATTGTACATCCAGTGTCTCTGTGCTCAGTTCTCTATGTCCTATTACACTGACTGTCTTACTGTAATATTTACTAGACTTCCTCTTAACAAAAGGCACTTGAGATCTGTGCAGATTAGTACTCATATTGGCCAAATCGTCCCCTGCAGAGTGATCTCACTGGTACTGATGGCTCTCTGCTGTCTCCTCATAAGAAGGACAGTAAAAGTCATGTGCAGGGGTCAGTGTCTGGGCGTCAGTGGCTCCATCTCTATCACCAGATCACGAGGCCGCGGACCCTTACTTAACTCCACCACCCGCGGGACCACTGTGGACCAGCGGTCTGGAGGGGGGTGAAAAGAAGAAAGATTTTCTTTTATCTTTATGAATAAATTAGAGTGAATATATACGTATTTGTCTATGAATTTATTCATGAGAGCACGGTGAGAATCTCACCTCTCCTCAAGGCTCTGACGCTCTGCTGCAGCCCGTTGGCTTGGCAGGTCTCATTCTTGCCTGGATCCTCGTTGATTATCGCTAGGTTCTGATTCCAGTGGCACCAGTTCACCTCATCCACCCTGATATGACAAGACGCCATTGGGATTGACAGTTTTCTTTGAAGAGGCATTGGCATTGTGATTATGACTCGTGCAAAATACCTGAAGCACCAGCGTCGGTCAGGTGTGCCATCCCAGTTCTTCCCCACCGTCACCATCTCCCCTACTCGAAAAGACCTGCGAAGGCACACCGGGAAAGAGCGCTCGATGTCCAAGATGGTCGTTGCCCACTGTGAGTACACATTATGTAAACGTATTTAATTATTTAATTCATTAAAACAGCAAAAAAGCATTTCTTTATTCACCTCCCAAAATTAAAAATTGACTTTCGATAACTGGATGGATTTCTTTGAAATCTGGTGCTAGAGGACGGATCCTGACGAGTTTGGTGATCACTTTACTTTTCCTCTAGCGCCACCATGAGGTTCACATCTGTGTTTTTAAGGGAATATCTAAGCAGCTATTTCAGGGATTGCCATGAAAATGTGTTCATGGTTAAAAGATTTTGTCCTTTACTATTTTGGTTTAGGACCAAAAAACTGGGAACTGAAATGGTTGATAAGGTAACGGTAATGTATGGTAAGATTAGCACACTGTTAGCATTTAGTTCTCTAAGTAACTCTAAGAGCTGCTAGCATGGCTGCAGGAAAACGTAACTTTTTTTTAACTGTACAACAAACAGAATTTTTTTTCACCTCACATGTTGAGATTGATGCAGACATCTCAGAGATGGATATCTCAAAACCCACAAAAATGAAGCTAACAATCTGGCTTTATACAATGAGTCATTTTTTGGGAGAACTTGTCCTTTAAAGCATTAGATCATATTTCATTGTCCCTGCCCACCACAAACAGGTACTTCCAGCCCACCTGAAGCTTCCAGATCTTCTTGCTCTCCTTCGACACCTGTCCCACCGTCTCCCCCATCAAAGCGATCAACATGTTGAGCAGCAGCACAAAGGTGAGGATGATGTAGGTAACCAACAGGATGAGGAAGACTGCAGGATACTGTGCACTGTGGATCATATCCAGTTCTCCCATCCCAATGGTGAGTTTAAAGAGGTCCAGGAGGAAAGTACTGAAGGTGTCTGGGTCCCTGCAGTTGGGGTAGGTGGGGCAGCCCCCGTCACACTCTGTGCCCGGGGGAGGACACACTGTCAGCAGGGACACCAGGGCTGTGGGGTGGAAGCAGAAGAGGCTGGATTATGTGTCTTATTATGTGATAGCTGAGATCCAAACCACTCTCATGTCTTTCTGTTTAATGTGAAACTAGAGCCAAGAGACGTTAGCTTAGCATTCAGACTAGATGCAGTAAAACCACAACTTGACAATTTTACACTACAATTTTTCTACAGACAGCTCAGGTACAGTTATCTTAGCATAACAAGATGACTGGAAATTTGGGAAACACACTGTTTGCTTAATGCTAAGCTAACATCTCCTGGCTGTCGCTTCATATATACTATATTTATGGACAGATACGAGAGATACTAATGACTCCTAATCTTCCTCCTGACATGAGTGAGTTTCCCAAGATGTCAAACCATCCCTTTGAATAATGCAGACAGACAGTACACCTGTAGAGGTAGGTGACCATAAACCTACCTGATGCATATCCAATCATAAAGAGCACGTACACCAGCAGAAATCTGAAAAGGTCTTTGAAAAGAATCTGAAAACCAAAAATAAAAAGAGTGTTTACATACACATGGATGCTGATGTTCCATTTTAATTCTATTTCTGTTCATTTGCTCCATTATCTAACCTTCTGTATCATGATGCTATAGGTGCCAGTGAGCTTCAGGCCTCTGGTGAAGTAAAGAGTGTTCATCCAGCCCAGGACAAGTGCAAACACCATCACAGACACATAAGCCTTAATGCCAGACAGGTAGAGAGCAGCGGTGACTACAATCAGTACAGAGTAGATGAAGCTAGAGAGGACAGAGAAAAAGCTTGTCAAGGAACTGGTTCCAATGCTGAAGTCTGTGAGACTGAAGTGATACATGAAGGCATGAAAACAAGACTGCTGGCATTTAGCATTTTTAAGAGAACATCACAGCCATGTTGCTAATGATTTAAATCAACACAGTTCAGAGAGGTGCACGACATTCTCAGCTCTTTGTTTGTATCATGGGCTTAATTAAAGATGTAAACTACAAAAACATGCCACGGAGGAGGTTGAGGAATTAATTAGATAACTCAATTAAGAGGAAGCAAAAATTTGCCTCGGGTAACAGTCAGCATGAGCTACAGCAGAGGTGATGAAGAGACGGAGCAAGGACAGAGGATGGAGACTTACTACAGCAGTTGAAAGGACCCATCAATAAATAAAGACTTCACCCCGGGGCACTTCTTCAAGAAGAGGTCCTTAATCTGCAAAATGCAGGAGAGATATTTCCATAATGACAACAAACGCTGTTGTTACAGGTTTGAGTCTGATGCAGGAGGCTGGGAGACGGCAGCGAGCAGCCAATGATCAAACCATAAAGAGGCATCAGAGCGTACTGACTCACATTGGTGAGGAAGAAGAAGATTCCTGATGCCAAGGTGACAATCTCTCCCACCATGCGCAGGTAGTCAGAGGATGTTGTGTAAGGGTACGGAGGCTGGGAGGAAGGAACACAAAGTTTATCGAGCAGAACATATTCATTTAATTCAGATTCAACTCAATCTGAACATGTCAGCAATATAACATGATGCATACAAAACATAAGCCATACTGAGAATTAGCATCTGACAAAACCAAACATTTTGGGAACTACACCTGTTTGCTGTCTTGCCAAAGGTTAGATGAGAAGATTGTTATCAATGTAAGACTGCAGCCAGATAGCTTAGCTTAGCATTAGCACATAATTGGTATCAGTAAACAAATAAAATGTAATGTTTTAATTAGAAGAAAATAGAGGTGCCAATAGATGGATTTCTTAAACTTTGGAAGGAGCCAGGCCACCTGTTTACCCCTGCTTCCAGTCTTTATGCTAAGCTAAGCTAACCAGCTGCGGGCTGTGGCTTCATATTTAAGATACAAGTACAAGAGTGGCATCAAATTTTCTCATCTACTTCTTGGCAAGAAAGCAGATAAGGATATTTCCCAGAATGTTTACATTTTCCGTCATTTACTGCAAGAATTCAGACTTTTCAGGTCTCACGTGCAAACAGTATTAAACCATCTAATGTAAAGCACATGTGGCCTTCATCAAAAACCCAGAACAGATACACTAAATGAGTGAAAAGTACCTAACAACAAACAACAAATACCCGCTATGATACTAATATGCTCATGTGGTGTCCTGAAAAGTGCCGCATCGGCACGTTCATCAGTTTCTCATCATGAATCATTGATCATTTCCCATGCAATCTGGCCACGCTGTGAAAACATCTACATTTTCAGCAGCTTCTCACCCACCGTTTCCTGCGTTGGGTGGTAATATGCCACTAAGGTGAAGATGATCATGGTGATGAGGTAGGAAACCACGCTGATGTAAAAGGTGACTGCAGCAAACTTCTGCCATTTGGCCCTCAGCAGCTCGTTGATGGGCTCCACTGCCAGCATCTCGTGGCGGTTCTGACATCAGGACCAGAAACAAAAGATTAAATAAGAAATCTTTGTGCACACACACAATCTGTGTGTGCACAATTTTTTGTGTTGTGTTGCTCTTAATATACTGATCAGCAATATTTCATGTAAGCTCTATTTTCTAAAGTAGGAATGACAGACTTTTCTAAACAAAATCTTCCCATTCACCTCATTGCGATTGTTGTAGACGAGGATTTCCAGGACAGACGGTTCCTCTCCACATGTATCCAGCGAGGACAGATCATAGAGGGAGGAGTACACTGGCCCATAGGCCCAGTCCTTAAACTTACGTGACAGGTGACGAGCTTCCTCATCTTTGATCTCACGTCGGATAATGTGCTGAAACACCTGGAGGAATATGGAGAAGCTGACTTTCGACTTGGACTTAATATTATTACGACCTGAGGAAATGTGATGATGCAGATGTATCATAAGATGTATCAGTACCCCTATCTTGCCCAGCTGGGCGGCCATCATGAGAGGTGACATGCCGTCGTTGTTCAGCACTGTCTCCAGGTTGCAGTCTGGGTAAAGCTTGGCACTCTTGATTAGCAGCAGGTCGTACATCTTTGTGAGGAAACGTGTGTTGTCCTTGGTGTTGTCTGCGATGTGCACCAGGGCGTGCAGCACCGTGTTTCCACGTGAATCCTGTCGCCGCAGGTCGGCCTTCTTGTCCGGATTCTCAGTCAGGTAGTGCACTATGTCAGGCTGGTTAGTGCATGCAGCCAGTGAGAGAGGAAGCTCACCTGGGCACAGAGAGAGAGAGAGAGAGAGAGAGAGAGAGAGAGAGAGAGAGAGAGAGAGGACACACTTCATACTGGATTCACAGGGGATTAAAGGAACTGTATTTCAGATTAAAAATAAGCAAATCAACAGGAGGGTTAATTAAGAACTGTAGCTGGCATCTGTATGTTTTCGCAAAGCGTACTAAACATGGATCAAAGATTTGACTTAAATCCCCGCTATGAAAACAGCACAATTAGCAGTTGTTTGAGGGAGGGGCGCAAAGGGGCCAGAGTGCCAAAAGCAGCTGCTGAAAATGAGCCGTTGCCATGGGTGACAGATTACTTTGTCACCTCACATAGAAACGCTCCTCTTCATGGATTTGCACGGGTGCATGCAGAGTGTTAGCGTGAGTCTAAATCCCATTAGCCATCAGCCCTGCCAGGTTCCTGTTCACCTCACTGCAAAGCTCCGCAGCAAATTACTCACACTGTGCCCGGACACGCTGGGATTTGGGAATGACAACCGTGCTAAGTGCAAATAGAAATCATCTCCTCTGTGATGAGTGAGGAGTAAAACGCATGAGTGTAATCAAATAAACTGTTCTTAAAATTGGGTTGGGTAAAAAATAAAACAGGGTCCATAACAAGCTTTTTCTACCTTTTATTCAGTGTTGTTGGTGAGTAACATTAAAATCAATTATATCTGCTATAATTATCATCGGGCGGTTCAGAGGACACACTTTTATACATGCAAAAATGTCTTTTTCTGGGTACCACGTACTGTGATGCGGGTGGTTGGGCGTTAACAGTCGCCAGCAGAGGGCAGTGTGCTGAGCTTAATTTACAGACTCATTAATTTCCAGGCCGGTGAGGTTCTTCCCAGAGGAGGCTCAGCAGAGGATGTTTACTTTTCTTAACTGCAGAACACTGACACCTTTCACTGGACACACCTCTTGAACATATGACATAATGGTTGTCTTTTCATGTGTTTTTGGAGCACTACCAGTGACGGTTTCTCGTACGATACTTCAAAAAACATTTGGGCATAGGGTGGACTTCACCTCTGGACCACAGCAGCATCCTGACAGTGTTTGCTCAGCTAAAACCTGCCAGGTTAAAAAGAGAAAGGGTGGGGTCTAACGTCACACCATTTCTTCATGGAAACAGAGGTCTCTTGCCAGGACCGTGTACCACATGTTAACTATTTTAGTGTATCCTGGCAGCTGCTGCAGTCCACATCACAAAACCTTGATGTTAAAGACAGAACAACCGCTTGATAGAAAGTCAGAGCCAA
The DNA here is from genome assembly GCF_051107435.1 of Chaetodon auriga. Lineage (NCBI taxonomy): Eukaryota > Metazoa > Chordata > Actinopteri > Chaetodontiformes > Chaetodontidae > Chaetodon > Chaetodon auriga. Next base: position 21,738,693 of record NC_135078.1, on the reverse strand, counting down.
AGTGGAAACTGAAAGATTTACCAGTGAAGTCATAGAAACCACAGACACACTACATCATTTCCACCATATGAGGCAGAAAATACACTAACGCTTTTCCAGAACTCTTTGTGTGATCCTCTGCCTGCAGTGTTTTATCAGTTAATGATAGACTATAGGGTTTGCTAGAAGCAGAAATACAGGAGCACAATGAACTCTTTTGTTCCCAGACTAGATTTATGTGCTGCCAAAGGTCATTACCGAAGTAGAAGTAGCCCCCCTCGTCTCTGGGCTGGAAGAAGCGTCCCCTTGCCTGGGCGTGAACATCAGCTCCCATCTCCACCAGCAGCTTCACATACTGCTTACAGCGGCGCTCTATAGCAATGTGGAGCGCCGTCTGGCCTGACAACAGCACAGAAACATTTGGACTAGTTATCAGTATCAGCTGCTGCTTTGTTTGCCGTGTTCAATTAAAAAATATCAGCTGAAAGAATGTGTTTTCCAACAGGTCATTACTGAAATGAGGTGCACAGGGTTAAATGTGTTGACAGGCATTGTGTAAGCAAAAAAGCACAGTTACACAACAGAAACGGTGTCGACTCTTGCCATTTGTCTGCAGGATTTTTTCTTTTTTGAGAAACTGACGCCCAGTTATGAGCTTGAGGGTGGAGGTCATAAAAAAATGAACTAAAAGCCATGAGGGGTAAATTTATGTGCAGGTTGTTTCTATGCGGTCAGAACCCATTAAAAACGAAACGTTAAACATTTTTTATGTTGTCTCATAAAAAATGTTTCATGCATGGGCCAAAAAAAGGACTTTTCAAACTGACTACCAGACTTGTGTGAAAGTGTGATCATGTAAATAGGCCGATCAGACAATCATGGAGAAAACAATGAAGATCAGCACGACAGTTTGTGTAACAAGGTGTTCCTGAAACCTAAAGGCGAGCTTTCCAAGGCCTGGATCTTCTCATTTACAGAGCTTTAAATAGCCATCGTTCATATACATACTGTACTGTAAATACAGCCCTGTTCCCCATAATTGGGCCTCACCCACCGGGCGAGAGAGCTACAATAACAAAACACTGTCTGTGTCAGTGGAAGATGAAGGGATCTTCCACAAAACAGCAAAATTCAAATCAGACCATCATTTATTTAAACGACTCCCCTAAAAATGACAAATGATTATGTGGCTGCATGTTATCGTTAGTGGTTTATTTCCACACCTCTGTAGTAGACATCCCTGAAGGGCGAGTTTATGAACTCTCTGAGGTTTCCGGTCTTCTCTGCTATGTCCACCAGCAGTGGGATGGTGACGTTCTGCCCACCGTAAAGGTTCAGCAGGGCTTTGGGCAGACATGTCTTACCTGTGGATGGCTCTGGAAAAATGAAATTAAAACAAAGAATATTTTTTGTATAAGTACATTTATTTATGTAAATTGTGTAAACCTTCATCAGCACTACCCATCCAGTTCTAACTATGTAAATGTGGATATTGTGATTAGCATTTGTCCTTGCCCACTGAAGCTGACTCTTCTTTCTATCTTTAATAGTTTTTATTTTTTTATGATAAAATTATAATTTCTAAATATTTTTTGTTAATTAGTTGAACAATCTTTCCACAAACTAACTCCAGAAGTAGCCTCTAGTAACCCCTGATTGGGCCTCTACTGTCATGGCCTGTAAAAAAAAATGACTTCCTGGCGCGCTCCTCTAAATGTTCTACTGGAAACGAGTAAATGACAAAAGACAGTCAGAGTTGTCGGGAATTGTCGCATGCAAATAAGCATTCAGGGTTCATAAGATCAAATTGTAAAGGACGAGGGTCAAGCAAGCACTATTTTTAGTCTCTCAGTTTTAAAAAAAAGTCATGTTTAACTCTCTGAAGGAGTCGACAGTTTGCTGTGATTTCTCTCTGCTCCCTGTTATCAGCCTGAAAAAACTTCTTAGACACACACAGGAAGCTTCCCCTTGGCCTGCCTCTATCAGAACAAAACCCCTGATGTCACCCCACCTTCTCCCTCTCACATCCTCTCACCCAAAAGCAACAATGACAGAGGAGCAGGGGAACAGAAAAGGTCAGTGAGTAACGCCGAGTTTACAGCGAAGACAGTCGAGATTGAAGAGAGAAATGAATCTGTGTCACAGACATCTGATTTGAGTGACAGCACATGCTAGTCTCACCTCTGAAGTCCTCATCAGTTAATCTCTTTTCGTGAGTTTGCAGGTACTCCAACAGGCCCTCGAGGGCCTCGGTGTCTGCACGTGACACACACTCGAAGAGGATAGAGCGGTTGAATATTTTCATGACTTTCGGCGGGTCCGAGCTTTGACCGTCATCACAGGACGCCTCAGTTTTACTGAGGAGACACAAAAACATGACATGACGTTACTGTGTCAAACATTCACCGTAATTCATGGATTCTTTCTACATTTCATTGACAGAAAATAAAGAACTGAATGGGCGTTTGGTGCTCAAACCATCTTTTAAGCAAACGGCCACACCCTCGAGTGCTCCAGTAAATAGACCTCTGTGTGTGTGGGACAGGTAGAGCAGCCAGGAACAGCCAGCAGCCTAAATATTACCTCAACTGCTGCTGCAGGGGGACCAACAACATGTCCTCTGTTAGATCAGTGAATGGGCTGAATGAGGGAGCGCTTGGCCTGCAGTGTGTGTGTGTGTGTGTGTGTGTGTGTGTGTGTGTGTGTGTGTGTGTGTGTGTGTGTGCGTGTGTGTGTGTGTGTGTGTGTGTGTGTGTGTGTGTGTGTGCGTGTGTGTGTGTGTGTGCATACTTCCTCATGTGGCACACCTCTGTCTACAGAGTGGCACTTGTAGGAGTTTTTTGTTTTTATGACATTTTTCCAAACCAGCCCTTTTGTGCCTGGGAAAAAAACAGTCCAGGTTCCCAACTGTTAAGACAGTAAAAGTAAACCCTTAAACTAAGAAGTCTAAAGGAACACACATTTAAATCCTATCGTTTAGAGACAGTGCGGCCCTTTCTCACCCTCTTGGGAGCTTCTTTCTGCGTCGCTTCTGGTTGCTAGTGTTCCTGTAGGTGCCATAGTCAAAGAGCGAGTCCATGGGTGCTTTCTTGGGGCCTGGAACCACATTTGACTCATATATGGTAGATTCCAGTAGGTCCATCGGGTTGGAAATGCCCTTCTTGAAAGCACCCTGGAACTTCATCCGCAGGTTCTGCCTGCTGTCCGCGGGCTGGCCGGGCTGAGCCAGCTCCAGGGCCGAACCCTGACTCGTGTCCTGAGCGGCCGGGGAGGCGTCCTCGCTCTCAAACAGGTCTGAGAGCTCGCCCAGGGGGAACGCCGCATCGCTCTCAGGATGAGCGGCCCCGCCATCTCCCGTGTCAACAGAGGCGGCAGCTCTGGAAGGGACAGAGCCGAGGGTGTCGGCCTTGGACAAGGCGAGGTGGCACCTTCTGAGGAGAGCAGAGCGGCCCTGGAACAAACACCATGACAAAATGATCTGAGTGAGCTGCGTGGCCTTCAGGTAGCAGGACAGTCTTGTTCCCTGTGGAATTTCCTTCTAAACAAACAGAAGTTATGTTTACATAACTTGTAACTTGTCATGTCAGCATTCAAATATACAAAAGCTGGATACTTTAACTGCATGTATCCCAGGTTAACGACATCAACATTAGCACATTTCTGATCTGCTAGAAGTACCTCTGCCGCTACAGCAGTTTGTCTGGCATTTCCTTTCTCTTAGTCGTAAGTTAGAGATCAGCTGTCATTTCCATGCATGTGTGTGTGTGCGCAGTCTAGGAAGTAATTATTACAATTTACTGCAGGAAACCCAGAAATAGCGACAGTGACATTGGGTTTTTCTATGCTACAATCAGAGCAAACTGGACAAAATAATAAAAAACTCAACTAATGAGACACTGCACTACAATTACCAAAGAGACCCTAGAGACTCCCACGTAAAGCTGAAGTTTATTTTAAGGTACACATTTGACCTTTAACCCCTCTGTACCTCATTCATCCCTTTTATCACAATGATGTGTCAAATTCCTCTTCAGGGGAAACTGGAAATGATGCTGAAGCATGTGGGCGTCCTGTAGAAGCCAAAAAAAGAGTAAAAATCATATGAATAACACACAGAAGTCCAGACATCTGTACGTCCTGAGTGACATAAAAAGAGCTCTGTTGTTTGGGGCTGGGATATATGGAAAAACTAGGAGAGGACTGATGCCAACACCAATCACACGGCTGTGAGTCTGGCCTCTCATTGGTCAGAAGGATGTGTTTCCTCGAGCAGGCGGAATCACACCACCTGTCTGTTCAACACATAAATCACTACACACATTTACTCACTTCAACTGGTGCATAAGCACAAGCTTCTCTGCACACACAATCAACATGACATCCTCACATGTCCCTCCACGGCTTCCTTTTGAATCACACAACTTTGTTCCTGACACTGACAGCTCATCTAAGCCAGACTTTGCTGCAAAGGAGCAACACAAACACCAGAGCTGGGGTCCCACCGAGGGAGAGGCATGACTCACAGCCCTGTCTGACGTCGGGATTATCATGCCTTTACACTTCAGCGGGCAATGGACAGTAAAAAGACGGAGAAACAAAGAGAGGCTGCCCTTGATAAACTATTAGACAGACTAAAAGCGAGGGATTAAGTTGTTTGGTGGAGGTGTGTGAAGGCAGAGAGGACCAACTGCATATTAAACCTGTCCGAGTGATAGAAAGGGATCATAAAATACCACAAGGACCCAAAGCTCACATATCATCCACTTATTGGGTCATGTAGTGGAGACCCTCTTGTGAAAGTTTCTAAATGTGAGTGTTTTTAATATTCCTCAAGAGATGTGGGACTTCCTGCTCTGTCACTGCTGATGTGACATTATCCAGAGCAACAGAAGCTGGAAGCCGCCCTCTTAATGTTTTAATTGATAACAGATTTTAAGGTTTTAAAGGCCATACCATGGATTAAAAACAAATAATCCCACAGAGGTAAGGATGCATGGAAGGAAGTATAAATGAAAAGAAAGATAAATAATCAGCATAAAAATATACATTTGAAGAAAGGAGTGTGAAAGTGATGAATGATAAATAATGAGATTCAACACAGAAAACATGTGGAAAGTGAGGAATCACCAAAATCTAACTTTCTCTTAAACAGTGTCTCAGTAATTAAACTAATCTTGAGGTCAGTTGAAAAGTTTTCTCTCACACTAATTTTGGGTAAATCGAGTAATTTGCCTTGGAGGTCATCTAATGAAGAAAAAAGGACAAAGAATAGAGATTTGTTACTTACCTTGCTCTAATCTGGGGATCTTGTTTTCCGTTTCTTACAGACAAATTATTCCGCAGCTTTTCATAGTTTAAAAGTTCCCAAACTTATTTTTTCTCTCCAGTGTTGAACACTTCTAACCTCTGCCAGATTCATGTGCCCGACCGCCGGTAAAGTCCAGCAGAACAACGGATGCTTTTACGTAAGTTAGGGTGGGACAGAGGCGCTGCTCACGGACTCGCCTAAAAACCTGGAGTCGACCATGAACGCAACTGACGCGGAAATGGGAGGTGCAGTACCAGCGGGGGCCGCTAGGTGCTGGCTCAAAACTTCAGGCGAGGAGACCACTGAAGACTGGTGATGGAAGAAGTATTCAGATCGTTTACTTATGCAGAAGTACTAATACTACGCTGTAGAAATACTCTGTTACAAGTAAGAGAAAATGAAAATGTATTTAAATAAACTAAAGTGCTCAATGCAGGGAGCGTCTCCTGTCACTATTAAACTATGATTAGGATTAAGACTATATCATCACTACTCATGCATTGATGTAAAAGCAGGATTTTGCTGTTTGGTTGAGGTGGAGCTAATTTCAGAAATATTTTCCATGTGAATGAACTAATGATTGTTTTCATTATGATTTTCACAATGATCTCTCCAGAAAGTCCATTTAGTAGCTGTTCTGGAGCTTTCATCACAGCACAGGGTCTTCCTCATCAGTTGTCCTGAGCTGTAGATGTTCAAATACTCATTTTTCTATCCATGCTGATTGAAAAGCTGAGAGTGAAACCTCATTTGTGACCTTGTTTTCTAACCCAGAGTGCCCTTCATAGGTGGCTTCACTGCTGAACAAACATGCCTGCAGGGAGCAAAGTTTCACAAATACTGACCCATTTGTCAACTATTCAAAATCACACAATAAAGTGGAGTCCAGTTAATGAATCTGTGGAAGGGGAAGGTGAGGCTGCCAAAGGGAGCATGAGGAGCCTCACACCAAAGAGAACAAAGAGAAATAAGTCCTCTTGATGTAACAGCGATGAAATGCAAGGACCAGTTGAACTTCTAAAGGTTCATCATCACAAAATATTATCACAGTTTTAACCAGTATTGGGTAAAACTAATTAAAATGAGAAATATGGCACTTCTTAACGAAAATATACCATTAATAATTTTGTCAAAGAAGAAATACAGAAGTATCAGCAGCAAGACGGATTTAAAGTATCGAAAGTGCTCATTAGATAACAAAAAGGCCTGTCGGGGTGTCACATTTTATTACTGGACTGCTACTACTGATGCATCAACATGTGAACAGCAAAAGGTAATCTTACTGTTTTATTTACTATTAAACAGTTTAATTCATGACGATACATCATAAATCATACATAAATGGCTAATCTTCAAAGTAAAAGTATCTAAGATGTCAGATAATTGTTGTGGAGTAAAAAGTACAATTTTTCCCAGTAGTGGAGTAGAAATATAAAGAGGCAGCAAATGAATATACTAAAGTACAAATACCCTGAAACTGTAGACTTGGAGTATGTATGCACAGTACTTGTGTACTTCCCATGTCTGCTGAAAGAAACTGAAGCAAAAAAGAAATTGCATGAATATTTGCATGTATTTTTATTGCAAATTCTGGTTTACACAAGGTGAAAATACAAGGTTTGTTGTACACGATACACACACTGCAACATATAGTTTCAGCCCCAAGAGACACCAGACAGGCGTTTTAGGACATGCACTCAAAACAGTATTGATGAACCACCAGAAAAACCTCTGTTCAAAACATCACATTTGACATCTCAGGTAGCTTTGAAACACCTGAAATTCTATCTAATAGCTGTGCAGAAGGCAAGAAGTCATATCGCAGCACTTTATATCCCCTCGACAATGAGGTTAAAAGGAAATACACGTTGAGTTTAATGTGAGCACCTGAGAGCAGAGTGGACAGAGAAGCACTTGCTTTGGACAAATCGTGAAGACATTCAAGTGAATAACATAGAAGTAAGAAAGAGGCAGACCACACCTTCAAGTCCCAATTATGTGTTCCTAATTAGCCTGCCTGGTTTACACAGAGTGACACATATAAAAATACAAAGCACTAAAGGCAGAAAAGTTGACATTATTTAAACACTTTGCACCTCGAGCTTAAGGCACAAACAGGCGCGCAGCATTACGAGCCAACAGTGTACATACGTTTTCTTGTGTTTTGAGAAGTTTTCAAATATAACATCTGCAAAATATTCTCTTCATGAAGCTGTGAAACAAGCTAGAGAAGTCACAGTGGTGGTTAAACTCATTATGTTTTGTATAACTACATAACTTAGAACTGGGACAACATAATTCAAACATTAAAGTAGAATCCAATCCCCATAAAACATGGACAGCTGAACAGTATTTGTTGTGTGAGATGAAAACATGGCTTCTTCAAAGTATTTGTAGATGATGTCTTTTAGATCTTTGTTATTTTATGTTAGAATAACAACCATTGCTGCACCACATATTGAGTCCTTGTTTTGTCATTTTTTGATATTTCCTATGATTACAAATACAATCTAAATGCAGCCCTTATCTTTCCCAGAACACAGAACAATATTCGCTGGTTGGTTGTGGACATTTCAAACTGAACAAATTAAAAACTCAGTATCTATAGCATAAATCCAGAAAAGTAAACAAATCACTGTAAGTTAAAATGAATTCTAACAAAGATTAGATTTTCTCATTATGTTCAGTTTTGATGGTGATGTGGCTCATTAACTCACACCACACTCATTTACTTAAAGTCCAGGGGCCTCATTTATAAAACTTGCTTACGCACAAAACGGGGCTTGAAAGTTGCGTACGCAACTTCCTACGCAAAGGTTGTGATTTATAAAAATAAACTTAGCGTGAGAATGTGCGCACCGGTACGCCAACTTTGATGCTTGCGTACGAACATTTTGGAGACGGGGGAAACTGGCGGTGCAGATGGTGAGGTGGTGAATTGAAGCCAGATTGATCTCATACATTTAATGTCATCACATATCAGACTTATAGACCCGCGTAATCATAAACACCCAAGTCTGCAGTGTTATAGATGTGTTCCTTTAATGAGCCGTTAGGCCTACTACTGTATGCACAATGTTCATATATCATACTTCCATCTTCAAATGATACAGAGCGGTGGATGGCACTGATGGATTAGTAGTAATTCTGACAAGGTGTGTAACAATCATTCAATTTGCTGAGTAAGCATATAAATAGTGCGGTGACACTCGTGCGTAATGCTGCACAATGGATGCGCTGGCACTGCTGGAAGATCACGCAAATGGTAGGATCAGGATGGAGAGAAATTTTAGGGACCACGGAGATTTGCTGGCCCATGATGATGACTCGCTAATAAGCCGATTTAGATTCCCTAAAGCGGTGCTGTTGGATCTATGTGCTGAACTGGGCCCAGTGTTAGATAGACCCACCCGCCGGAACCGCGCCATCCCGGCGCATATCCAGGTGCTGACCACTCTGGGCTTTCTGGCGACTGGCTCCTTTCAGTGGGAATTAGCCGACAGACAAGTGTTTGATATGATTAATATTATATAATGTTACATTGTCTGTCTAAAGCCCCTTTTGGGTATGATATAATTCAGTTAAATTGTGTCCTTAGGTCTGGGATATTTGCAGCAATGTCCGGTTTCCCAAATATAATCGACGCAATTGACTGCACTCACATTGTTATAAGGGCTCAGAGTGAAAATGAATTTGCTTATGTGAATCGAAAAAATGTGCATTCACTCAATGTACAAATTATTTGTACCTCGGACATGATCTTGACGAATGTAGTGGCACGGTGGCCTGGGTCAGCACATGACTCATTCATCCTGACGCACAGTCGTGTAGGGATCTGTAATTTCTGCCACACATCGCTCTGTGGCTCTGGAACTATTCACTGCGGTGACGATGTGCCGCCACTCTTTTTTTTTTTTTTTTTTTTTTTTTTTTTATTGTATTCGTGACGCCACTACTGTGACCACCAAACAAAATATCCTTTCTGGCCTCCACCTCACCCACAAGCACCTCGATTTCAGTCTCCGTAAAATTTCTTTTTCTTTTCTCTGCCATGATCGAACGTAAAATGCCATTGATCAGCAGGCGTATTTATATGCAAAGCCATTCATGAGGTACTTTGCATTGACCATTCATGGTAAAATGTGGGTGTGTCGGAGGCGGGATGTGAGGTGAATCCACCTGCGCAATCTTCCAGGTGGAGTGTGATTTATAAAGGGAAAATTGCGTGCAGGTGTGAGTACGCACGTTTTATAAATCCGAATATTTTTTGGCGTACGCCATTTTCAGCTTTTGGGCGTACGCACACTTTTAGTATGGATTCTACGCAATGTTTTATAAATGAGGCCCCTGGTCTCTAAAACATTTGTTGTGTACGTAGCACTTTGATTCTTGGTGTGATCATCACACATTTGTGAAAGTACTTACTATCACGCACATAAACATCTGGCTGTGCCACTGCTTTAAAACATAACCTGTCTCCCTTTAAGGACACATGACTCTTCAAATAGAGAACAAATACAGAGTTTAAATCTGCAGCCGCTTTGCCCTCAAACAGTGAGAAAAAGGTGCGCTGAGAAAGCCAGAAGAGGCACACAGGCGATTAAAAGTGCAAACATTTGATGTGTAGTGACAGAATATTACAAACACACTCCGCAGAGAGCTGTCAGATGACCTGAGGGGAAACATGTCGAGATGCAGAGAGCAGAGCTGCAGACTGCGGGATGTAAATGATGTTGTAAACTGAGTGGATCACTGGAGGAAAGAGCGTCCTGCGGTCACACTGTGTAATCAAGATCAGCATTCATCTTATTGTACATCTCATAAATAGCATCAACAGTGGCGGTGAAGTTGATGAGGAATTTTCTGATTTTTTCCAGGCACTCCTCTTCCTTGACTTCCCGACCCTTGGAGAGAGCCTTCAGGAAATCTGACTTGTATGGAGCAGCGAAAAGAGCTGCCTAAAAGAGCCAAACGAATTACACATTTATACACAACTCTATGCATTTTATACTCGTATGCTTCTCTCATAAAAGACTCTGAACTCACCTTGAAGAGCTGTTGCACCAACCATCCATGATACTTTTTCAGGGCTATTTCATAGGCTTTGGTGACGTTGACTCGAATGAGGTTTGGGTTGCTATCATCCTTTTCACCATCTGCCAGGCTCTGAAGGAAGACTTGAATGAATCGTAGACCCCTGGTTGATGAAGAAGACATGCAGGGTGAGAAGACAGTGGTCAAATCTAATGAACACAACCCAAAAATCTGTGAACCTGAAGTGCACAACATCTCAAACCTCTTTAGCCACATAAGAGCCAACGTCGCTCCAACTTTGGGCCATTGTGCTCCATGCATTTCCTTCTCTGCCTCCACAATCTGCTGGAGTGTCTTGAACCGTCCTGGGTTGGTATCATAAACCGCCTTGATTTTCTATTAGGTAGAACAGAGCATCTTATTGTCTTACAACGTTACAGAGAAATGCAAGAGTAGACTGACAGATTTAACTCATACTTACTGTGATATTACCGGATATGTCAGCTTTGATTGGTGCAAAAATCGTAGAGCCAAGGCAGTCTGAGGAGGAATATTTACACAGAGAATGGCTGAGAATTCAAGGCATGAATACACAGAAACAAAAACTACCGGGTCTCCATGAGCTTATCAGCATTGTTTAGAGCTTCTCTGGATGAACAACGACCTTGATCAATTAACAAAGAAGCTTCAAACAGATACACGCCTGTATACAAGGCTCTTTGTTGGATATTATCAGAAAGTGTTGCACATTTCCAATCATGAAAATCTTGTCAATACGCCATGCAGTTACTGAAATGCATTGACTGTCCTTCATGGACAAATAGACTATTGCAGGCAGAAAACATCATTTTAAAAGTAATCACTTTATAAAATGTCGTGATATGTGTAAATATTACTTAACATTAAACTGTCATTGCAGACATCTCAAATGTTACACTGAATTAAAGGGACAATATGCAAAAAATGATGCAGAGGACATTCAGATTTTTTTCAAAATTAACAAATTGTGCAGCTATTAAATTGCACCCTGGATCTGAATATTTTAAGTGATTTACATTATGTATGACAAAGCTGTAGTGAAGTGCTGGATCAAGCAGATAGAACAACACTGTATATGTACTGTTGTCAAACCCTGTGAAAACAAAATGTACCTCAATGCTGATCGACATAAGACACACGCTGAACAGTAACTTAACACCAGGCTGAAAAGTTGTGTTTCTCTGCCTTCTCTGGTTCAAGGCCTCAGGCCTGTTTCATGTTTGCCATTGGTCTGAAATGTGCTCTGTTGCACCTGTAACACTGCACAGTGATGTCACAGGGTCCTGGAGTACACCTGTACATCACTGCTGCGAGGTGAGAAGTTAAACCACTGAAGTTCAGCAAAAACAAGATTTTAAGTCTCTGGCTGACAATAACAGTACAGCGCTGGGAGGTGAAGCAGGTCCAGTTGGATTAGACGTTTTCACAGCCACTTCATCACAGCATCATCATTAGGTGTCCTTTAATTAGGTTACTGTGGGACCTGAGTATTTGGTGATGGGATAGTGAACAATCAGACCTTAGGAGTGTCGACTACACAGAGCTCCTGGCTGACCCACTGACACATCAGCAGCTTTCAGCTCCTGATCTGTTAGAGGAAACAACTCATGACAACGTCTGATGTGAGCCATCGCCACAACACTGAAGGCAACATGTCTTGTTGTGGAGCCATCCTCGTGTCTTATGGCTTTCTCCATATATTTTCCACTCTCTTTATGAGATTTTGTTACAAGCACACAATTTCTCCAGAGACAGCATGCAATTAAACTACTCCCTGAAAAGTAACAGTATCTATTTCTCAAAAACACTGAAATAAACTAAAAGCTTCTAATAACAATTAGTCCCAAACAGCATCATTTGTTCAGTTCTTGGTTCATTAAACATGAACACACAGGTGTTAATTATTCTGGCTAATTAGACCTCTTCTCAGGTTGGAGTTGGACAGAGTTTAATGAGGTCACGAAGGGACTTATACCTAAAAAAAGCATAAAGATGTGAGTTGTCCTGCTAAAACAGGAGAGTCAGGAAACACTGTCCTTGCAGTCCTGAAGAAGAGGTCTAATTAAGCACATTAATTTAAAGCACTCGTGTGAATGTACTGTGAGAGCGTGCAGGACTTTAATAGCTTGTAGGAAAGTTGGCCAAGAAATTTCTAGGTCAGAAAAAACAATGGTGACAAGGAGGAAAGAGCTTAATATCGACATCAGACTTGGTTCCTCTCAAGGGTTTCACGTGGCAAATTCAATAGAGGACCTTTGGCATATTAATACAGAATGAAGTCGCACAAAGATGCCCTGGTGCACTGTGCCGCCGGTGAATGGGCAAGGGGAACTCAACACCGTACTAATCATTTTCACAACTTAAAATCCAGGCCAGTGGATTAAATAATGCATGCCAAAGGATTGTGGACAGCTTGATGGAGAGAAATACGATCCAAAAAAGATTATCATTTGGAACGAGCAAGATCGTTTCATTAGACTTGATAGAGGAGTTGTGACAGATTTCCCTCACAACAAGCTCCCTGTTTATTAATCAAAGTTAAACAAATCCCACATGCAGAATGTATGATGGTGGAAAAAGGTCCGTTACAGGGGACTTCTAGAAGATAAAATCCTGCAATTGTGTGCATGTTTGGTCAATTTCGTAATCAGTAGGCTTGAGTTATATGAATCCACAAGCTTAAAACTAATTCATATTGCTTTCTCGCTGCCTTTGGTCTAACTGTAAGCTCTGACAAAGTCAAACATAATAAGTTGAATAGAAATAAATGTGTGCATAGAGCTGGCTCTTTTCTCTGCAGCCACTGACGTCTGAGGATTATTTTTTTCCACCTTTATTTCCACACAGCTTCATATGCAGGAATGTCAGAGGTGCCTACACGGTCTCTACTGTGTCACACTGTGGAAACTTCACTTACCAAAGAACGGTGGAAGGTATGACACGGCCTCCAGAAACGGTCTGGTTTCCACCTGTCTGTCAGCTGGCAGCTGCCTGAACTGGTGCTCCATCAACAGAGCCATCTCCTTGGTCCGGACACACTCTTACCTCTGAAATGATAGCAACAGGCTGTCAGCCCTCTGCTGCAGATTTACAGTGACACAAGAAAGAAGCTGTGTGTGTGTGTGTGTGTGTGTGTGTGTGTGTGTGTGTGCCATGCCCCACCCTGAGAGAACCAACACACACACACACACACACACACACTCCAGTTACACTGAATCCAGGTGGTGGTGGTGGAATATCCAGCCGACGGCTCGTGTGATCGACTTGTTACTGATAGATCCGGGTCATCGCCACCTGTCGGGTAAAAAGGCCGATAAACGGCGCTTAGACTGAAGTCCAGAAGAAACAGAGAGGCAGCTGATGCACTCTGATCAGCTGACACTGGGCCTCCTGTAATCACACATGCTGCTTTACCGCCAACTAATGGAGTTTTGTGGAATATCTCAAAATGTACAGTTACAGTTAATGTAAAGCAGCCTGATCATCAGCTTATATGTTTATCTAAATACGCATATCAAATATTAATCATTTAACTCACTACTGTTGTTGTTGTTGTTGTTGTTGTTGTTGTTGTTGTTTTCTGAGTTGAAACAACATGAAGAGAAAACAGTGTCACACTCAAGTGATTATCGATACACAGTACTGGCATACTGTATTACGGATACTCATTATTAGTACTTCGTTTTCCTATTGGACGAGCGCTAAAACACAAAGCAGGATTTATGCTGAGAAGGTTTATGTATTTGCTGTTTAAGTATATAATTGTAGACAGCTTGCGAAGGAAATACGGATTCGCTTTTTTGTGCCAGTCAGCATTTTTGACCTTTACTTCATGCCGTAGCGTGGGAGTAACTAGGAAGTGTGTTGGTAACTAAGGACATCTCGGAGGTTGAATAAAGGCGATTTTTCTGTGTGGAAATGCTAAACATCGACTGATTTTTACAAACACCAAGAGAGGGCGATCCACGTTACCACCGAGAGGATAAGTAAGTATTATTTATCGATGTATTAAGTTCCATAACTTCGTTAAGAGTTGCTGCGTCGTGGCTACGGTGTAACATACGCTTTGTTCGTATTTTCCTTTCTTTATTGCCCGTAAATAATAAACGTTACATTGCGAACAACGTATATAGCATTAGCAAAAACATAAAGGTAACGGGGTACGTTGTGTTTCTGTGTGAATGAGTGGCCTTTAGCGTCGACTCAACAACACATAAACAGTGTTGGTTTAGTGTTGAGTTGGCAGGTAACTTAGCGAATATAAAACAAGCAACGTTAGTTAGGACCAGACTGAGGTCATCACTGTTGATGATGCATGTTAATTATGATTCAGGTCCATGGCTTTGCCGACCTTCTCGGCCCATGTGCCCAGTCGGTCCCGGGTGCTGGCCGGACAGCTGGCCCGGCAGCGGGAGCAGGAGGCCCGTTGGCGGCAGCAGTGGGAGCTGCATGCTCAGTACTTCAAGGAGCAGAGTGTCCGCAGCCAGAAACAGGCGGTGTGGAGCTCCCGTCACTCCTACCAGCAGAGGTAACCTCACCGCCATAGCTGGACAGGCTCGGTTACCACATGATTTCACCATCAGAAATATATATCAAGGATAAAGCAATCCAATCAAAACAACTAATGGTTATTGCCAGTTAAAGTTTTTGTTGATGCTTTCCGTTTTCTTCCATTTTCATGCACATATTTCATATAGGGGGTAAGTAGGGGGCTTCTACACTATCTTTTATACCTTTTCTCTTTCAATGCCCTTCCTTAGATGGCTCTGTAAGTAATCATCCAGTACATTTAATGTCTCTGTATTCCAAAAGTCACAGAACTGGTCAGCAATTTGTAAAGAGGCAGTGATTCACAAAGCAATCCTCCCATTAAATTAAAGCATATGTAGGCAAACAACTATGCCAAACAATTCACCGTAAGGGTGATCTTCTGGGTGTTTATCATACACAAATACAGTGTATGTTGAGAGAGAACACTAAATACAAGTAAGTCACTGCCTCTTTTTCAGCATTTAGTACTTGTTGATTACACTGTAGGTGTAAAGAATATCAGCATGTGTTCCCTTTAATCTGTGTATTACCCTTAAATGTGTGGTATTATCATGTCTGTTTGTTTGTTTGTTTGTGTGTGTGTGTGGATAGTAAAAAGACACCATGCAGGCATAATCTTGTAGCAGACAAATGACAGACAAATATGCCAGAGAAAGACAACCCAAGTCTTTTTTTCACCATTTTGTCAGCATGTCAGCATACCATAAACAGAGACTGAAGGAGGAAAAGCAGGCCAGCCTGGAGCGGCGCAGGAATCGGCTCAGAGCCATGCTTCAAGAGGAGCAAGACCGGCTGGAGGCGGAGCTCAGGGAAGTGCTTCCTGACAGGAACACATTGGAAAGTCAGCTGGTGCAAAAAACTGAAGAGCTCCGTTCAGTGAGAGAGGAAAGAAGAAAAAAGGTTGGATATTTCCCTTTAAGTACGGCATCATGATGCTCTGCTGTCAGTGTATTATATTTATTGCTTCTGTTTTTTATCCCTAGCTTGCACAAGAGCTGCTGAGGGAGCACTGGAAGAACAACAACCCAGAGTTGCGAGAGGTAGCCAAGTTTAAACTATTCATGCAAAACTGACAAGCTGCCAAACCTCTTACCTAAAAGTCTGACTGTTGATGATAAATGGGTCTCAGGAATCTTGTGACCATCCTGTGCGCCTGAACAATTCTGCAAGGAGAGAAAACAGACACTTTTTGTCAAGACATCCACTTGATCTGGAAACTAATAGGGCTTGTGATGCAGATATTCCATTACTTTTTGGTTCACCTGAGTCCAGTGTTGACTCAAGAGAGTAAAATGTTCTGGTATCCTTTCCGCTAAGGGTCAGGCTCATCAGTATCTCTGTCTTGTCTATGTCACTACTCGCTCTTTTAATCCGTCCACAGGTCGAGTCAGCATTACATAAAGATCACGTTGTCAGCCAATGGCAGGAGCAGATATCTGAGAAGAAACAGGTAAGACATTCATCACAGCTGTCAGACAAAATGGCTGAGCTTCTCTTCATTCAAGTGTTAATAACCATCTATGGATAAGAAGTGTTCTTGTACTTTTGGCCCTTTGTCACACTTGTGACTTGTGAGTTGATACATACTCCATTTCACCAAACCCTATTGTGGAGAAATTGCATTGTCCTCTGAAGTGTCAGCTCCATCAAACCAGTGATGACACATAGGACCCACACGCCTTTAAACATTGTCATTGTCCTTTTACAGGACTAATTATTTATGTAAGAAATCAATTTTTAATTAAACGGTGCTCATGTGTAAGCACAGTATCAGGTCTGAAATCTGCTCAGCTCAATCTCTTCCATGTGGTACATAATTGAGAAAGTTTAGACACCTACTGTAAGTGACCCATCTCTCCACATGTGCAGCACGAAGTGGCAGAGCAGGAGGAGAAGAGACGCTTTGAAAATGAGTACGAGAGGACCCGAAAAGAAGTCCTGGAGAGGATGAAGCAAGCAGAGGAGAAAAAGAAAGTAGAGGAGCAGAAGAGGGCGGAAGAACTTCGCAAACAGATGGAAGAACTGAAGTTGAGAGAAGAGGAGGTATTAAGAACTTGGACAACGTATTTCTACTCTGCAAAATGATACAGCAGATGTGTTTTTTCAGCATTTTTTCTCTCTCAGGCAACTCGTCTAAAAAAGGAGCAAGAGGCTTTGCTGGTCAAGCAATGGGAGCTGGAGAGGATAGAGGAGGAAAGGAGAGAGGTGGAAGAAAGACGAAAGAAGTCTGAGATGGGGTAAGAGAAGCTCTTTCTGCAGATAACCGATCACAAGTGAGATGATACTTCACTCTGCTGAGGCATTAGGTTCATTGGATTTGTGTTCCACCAGGCATTTCTTGATCCGGCAATATCGTGCTCAGCTGAAGCGGAGAGCCCAGAAAGTGCAAGAGGAGCTGGTTAGACAATTCACCCTCTTTTGATCCACTATACTTCTCTACGTGTAATCCAACCTGCCTGGCTTTCACACTTACCTTGAATTCCTCTGTGCCGACCAGGAGGCTGACCGTAAGATACTGGCAGCCTTGCTGGAAGGAGAGCAGGAGGACCGGAGGATGGAGACTGCACGAAGGGAAAGGGCCATCGCTGACACTGCCTGGATGAAACGTGTGATTGAAGAGCAGCTTCAGTTAGAGCAGGAGAGGGAGGCTGAGTTTGACATCCTTCACAGGTGAGCATCAAGATTCAGTAAGCTCAGACTCTGCAGGGAGGGACTCCTGCTTCTCCTCAAATACAAACCAACGAATTTCATCCATTTTAGAGAAGAAGCTCAACGTGTGTGGGAGAAGCGAGAGGCGCAGTGGGAGAAGGAGAGGAAAGCCAGACAACGGCTCATGCAAGAGGTGAACGGGCTTCAAATGAAACTTCGTGTGTGTAACTCAAAAGATATGACCACTAAAAAAACAGGTCTCCTTTCTTCTTCATGGGAAGGTGCTTGCCGGCAGACAGCAGCAGCTGGAGCTAAAGATGCAGAAAAACCGCGAGGCTCAGGAGGAGTCCCTGAGGAGACGAGAAGAGCTGATCCAGGAGCTGGAGCTGGAGAGGGAGCTCAGACGCCAGGAGACGGAGCGAGACGAGGGCCGTAAGACCGCACGGCTGCAGGAAATAAATGCCCAGGTTAGCACATAGTGCAGCGGTTTGTGTTTCCATAGCACGTTTTTTCTCCACAGACCAAAGTTAATTATTTAGGCCTTAAAAAACCTACTGAGAAGCCTCTTTCACACGTAGCTCCTGGTAAATTTCTGCTAGTGATTTCCCACATGCAGCTATATTCAGGAGCATTTCCCTGTTGCACCTGTTCACACATGCCACAGCGGTGCCAGAGTAGATGGAGCAAGTTGGTAATGCAACACTTAGAGACGCCATCCACCATAAAACTCCACAGAAGAAGGAGATGGGGCGAGGCCGGATGTATGTGTACGCGGCAGAAGAAAACAGAAAACAAGAGCTTTAATTAGTTATCAAATCAGCCGCAAAGGTGTCGGCAAGTCACAGATTAAAATACGTCATCAGTGGAGTCTTGTGATTGGTTCAATATTAACACTTTCATTCACAACACAGCCGTACCAGGAACTGTTCCTGTACATCTCAAGGTTAGGCTGCGTATGTGAAAAGGGCAGTTATCTCTAACTGTGTGCTGTAGGTGGAGGAGCAGCGCCAAAAGCAGAGGGAGGAGCAGTGCAGGATGGAGCAGGAGGAGGAGGAGGACAGGGAGGCTCTTCGAATCCAGGAGGAGGAGCTGAGGCTGGAGATGCAGAGGATGGCCAAGAAAGGGTACCAGGAGAAGGTAAAAGATGAACGTGAAGCTGCAGGAAACTGACGATCCCAAATGTTCATATTCCAGGTTTCAAAAAGCTCGTTGATATTAAAATCTGCTTGAAACTGTCTCTTTCAGATTCACAGCAGACCTCGATCAGCCTGGACATGAGCAACCTGCAAAACTGAAACCAAAGCAGAACTGTGGATGTATGTTTTTCTACGTGAAATTAGCTTTGACGTGTGTCTTAAAACAACACTCACGTGCTCGTATGTAAGTTGAAAAGATGGTGGATTCTGTAATCCTTCCATTCCTGATGTGAGTCCAAGTAGCTGACGGGGGACAAAATCCACACTTCATAAAATCAAGCAAAGACTTTTAGTACAAAATTCCCTCTTTTTGCTCTCCTGCATGTTTTCTCTTTGAGCGGCAGTGAAGGACAGTAACACAAGCAGAGAATTTAGATAGAAGAAGAATATTTGAGCAATGCTGACTCCTGAAGCTCCAGATAATCTTTGATTTTTCGCACGGATCAAAGACTGTTAATTTTGTGCCCTTCTTTCACATTGGAACTGCGCTGTGAAGGACAATTTTATCAACCAGTAGCTCTTTAAATGTACAAATGGGCATTATTATAGATTTGAGTACCTGTGAGCCTCTCCTCTAATGCCTTTTAAGACTGAAGCATTTATCATTTGTGCCATCCTGATGTTAATAATTTAATGCTGTTTTTTTTGCATATGTAGAAAAGAATTAGATTTTTTTTTTTTTTTTGCACTTTAAGAGCTGTGTATTTTCTATTCTGAATTTGTAGACTGTTTTTAATAAAAGTATTAAAAAAAATAATTCTGTACTTTGTTTTAAGACAACAAAAATTGATCATAATCAATACAAAATCTGGAAAACCACAACAAGCTATAGTTATAAATTACGTTTATTTAGAAAATAATTATTTTTCCAAAGTGCAACTTAACAGCTGCATCACATACATCCCTGCACTCCATTCAGGTGCAGAGAGGGACATTACCTTGATCAGATTTCAAAATGTCAATGAACTCTGAAACACTTGGTGAGGATGAACGTTGGGTTGCACAATTATACAGGAGACGAGTTCTATCCCATATGTTGCACATTAAATACAAAACTAGCAGCAACAGAACAGAGCACAAAACACATGGACATACATACAATATGGCTGTGAGCTCTGAGTAACATCAACAACACTGCAATGGCACACAAGACCGCAGAGTACAATGCAGTGTGGCGCCTGTTAGAAACACACCGAACCGTTTTAACTTAATACAACAACATCTTGGCGCTGGTGAAGAATATAAGTTGGCCCCTGAACAAGTGTTATTTGCATTCACTGACTTGACAAATGGGCGTACATAAATAGCTGCAATAAGTGCACTGCAGACTGAATTACACTTGGACAGGGGACAGACCGTATAAATAGCTTTTTCGATTGCAACAAACATTAGCATTGCAGAGCCACAGCGTGTGCATGAATGAAGTCCCAACATTTAATGGAAGTTTAAATTTGTTTTTGGAGAGGAAACTTTACAGTATGATGATGCTTGCACAGTGAAATTGATGAGAGGAAGCTCCTTTAGCTACAAGAGAGTTAGCAATAGCATTCGATGACAGTGGATTCATGAGTCCTTTATGGCTTTTCAGCATCCATGTCTGTCTTTGGACTGATAACATTAACTAATATCATCATGTGGATTCTCTGTACTGTGCTTAATTCTTTCTCTCAATAAAAGGTATTTACAGTATAGACTGATTAAAGATTATCTGTAACTAAGAGATAGTTTTACTGTAATTGTTAAAGAAAATTTTAGAACCCATTACAGTTCCCAGGCCTGCTAGCTGCTGCAACATGATCTGTTTTCATTTTACCCCAAGAGAAATTGTGCTATTACAACCGCTGGGTATCCCAAAGTAAAGTTTCTGACTTTTTCCCTTCACGCTCAGATTTTGTCCAGAGTTGGCTTTAAATATTGTCAAGATTTATTCATAAATTAAAAAAAACAAGGCATGCATATACCACAAATACGAAAAAACAACAAAATCATTAAAAATATTGATAAGAACAAAACTGAGATGCTGACGGCTTTGCAGCCCTGTAAGTGCTGTTAGTTGGTATTCTCCTTTGTGGTGATGGTGACAAGCTGCTTGGCTGCCTTGGCAATGTCATAAGCACATTGGATGACCTGCTGGGTGACCAGCTGCATGTCCGGTCCCGGGCAGCCCTCTGAAGGCACCGCCTTCCTGCACTCGCTCTGAAGCCGGTACGCACTGGAGGTCAACAAGCGCAGAGAGCCTCTCACAGTCTCTGAGCGAGGCTTCTGCAGAGGAAGGTTCAAATATCTTAATAACTAACGGGAAGTGTCTGCTTAAAAGTCAACAGATTTGTGCAAAGAGGCAATTTAGGGCAGATCATGTAGAACCACGCTGACCTCTGCTGGCCTCAGAGTGAACCTGGTCTGAACATTTTGTCTACCGTTTTCTCTTTTCTTTTAACACTCATACATTTGAGAATATGTATATTTAACACATTGTATACATCTAAGAGTAAAGACCTCGAACCTTGAACCTCAGATATTTGCTAGCTAACTGGCTGACTGATCCATTCTCTCCAAGTAAAATAGACACAAACTTGTTTCCGTACCTTCGGAAAGAGGGCAGCCATTTCTGTCACAGCCACATGTATTCTTTCTGAGCAGGGTATGAAGCTGTGAGGAGAAGAGATTTGTCGATGAGTTCAGCATATTGATGTGACATTCATGAAATATTATTAAAATCGTAGAATGAACATTGATAAAATATCAACTAACCAAAAGCTTTAATGTGCAGGTCAACTAACAGAGTAAGGTGCTATATAGTATTCACAACACGCCATGCAGGCTAACATCAGCTAACAGAACATGCAACAACACATTTTATGTATTAAAAAATATCGTATTATTATATCATTATTCATTATTCAGCAACACCAACCTGAAACATGTGTTACATCAAATAGTCACCTACATATGAAAAGCAAGTCGCTCCACATATGTAACTGAATTAACTGTCATCAACATAACTTATCATGGACTGACTGAAGCAAAGTCAGTGCTTAAAGAGGAAAAATGAACACATTCAGCAGCACACCAGAGAAAAAGAGTTATCTTGTTAGCAGGTGAGGCAGAGGGAAAAGGACGAGGCAGAAACTGTGAGGGAGAGGAAAATAAAACTGTGCCTGGGAGGCAGGGACAGAGGCCAGAGTACCAGGAGGCGGGGTCAGGGGACCGGAGGCTGAGCGGCTGAAGGGGAGGGGGGGCCTTCTCGGCCCAGGGCACCAGAGTGCTGAAACATCCCAGGCTGTGCCTGAGTCGACGCACGCCTTCGCGTTCGCATGGTCTGCTCACAGGGGTGAGGGACGGGGACGCCGTGACACCACAACAACATAACAGCGGAGCAGAGTGGAAGTAGAATGAGGGGTGAGAGTGCAGATAGCAGACAAAAGGGAAATGATGGGAGATAAAGGCAACTACACATAACAGAATAATGATGAACGTAAGAGGAACTTAGGGCTTAAAATGGAAGCAAGGAAATGAAAAAAAAGAAACAGGCCCTTAACTGCCAAAGAAAGCCTTTCTGTTCTGCTCCTGACCTGTCATGTTTGTTCTCCTGAGCAGCTCGCAGCAGCTCCTGGATATTCTTGGTGATCTGCTCGGTTTTGCGGATGACGTCCTCTGTGCTGGGAAGCGTGGGGTCTGACTCCATCTCCAGGTCATCCAGCTCAGGGATGGAGCTGCCCTCACCCAGCCAGCCGCTGCTCCTCAGCCTCACTCTCCGGGACAAACTGGAGAGAGAAATTCAGAACGAATCAGGTCTGCCGCCAAACGCCCTGCTTATTGTTATTAGTCTAAAGACAAAATTGTGCCTTATTTCAGAACAAACTAGCTCCTGGGTGATGCTCTTACCCTGAATCATCCATCTCAGAGTCATTGAATGTGTTGTCATAGTCACTTTCTGGCATGCTGCTTTGCTTCTCTAACTTGGAGGCCTAGAGAGAAAAGAGAAGGCAAAAGCAAAAGCTCACTGTGCAAAGCGTCCCATGTCAGATGATACAAACCAGAAACAGCTGTGGTGAAATCAACAGTTTCTGTGCTACATGTCAACTTCATCGACGAAGAACAAACACATACTGCAGCCCTGCCCCTTTCTGTTTGCTGTGTGTCAAACTGGAATATAAACCAGTGAAAGCGATGCGGATGACTCTGAATGAAACAAGGCAATAAAGCTGTGAAGCAAGAGCACATGATCAATTGAAAGCAATCAATATAGGATTAGCAAGACAGATTATGCAGAGTTCAGATTTATTTATTCACACCAGTATGAGATAATCACTGATGCAGACATTCTTGCTTGAAATGGAGCTGATCCTCTCAGTAACAACGTGTAACTCTTGAACTTGTGAAGTGAGGATGGATTCATGGACGACAAACAAAAAGCCAATACTAATAATCAGCAACACATGGCTAGAAACATTACATCAGAACCATGACACACAAGCTTTACTCATTCTCCAAACTGAAGGGGAGTAGACCCAGAGCGGCCTACTCCCCTCAGGTTCAGATCCCACGCAACACCAGTGTATCACACCAAACAGGAGTGTCTGAGAAGCTCACTGTAGCTTAACTTTATGCAAATTCACTGCATTCAGAAACAGGAAGCAGAGGCACACAGGACCTACTGTACAACATGTTCACAGCCTTTCAATCTATGTGCAAGAATCTACACAAACTCTTCCTCACGTATGCAGCACAAAACGCAGCACGCATAGACTTGCCTCAGGAAATGTGGTTTAGATAAATCTCTGTTCTGCTTTACCAGAAGATTAATCTTTTTAGACTATAAATAACGGTGTTTGTGTGCTACTGGAGGAAATGAGAGCATGCTGTTGGAAGCTCACTGTGCAAAATGGCCAAGCATTTGTTAGACAACGGGGTAAAAAGGACTCCTCTTTATCCTGAGGGCGTTTGAAATGAAAAACATGGTGAGTTTAACAACTACACAGAAGGGTAAAAGACACGTTAAATAATCGACAACAATCTTTTCACACGTCATCTGCTACACAGGTTTCTGAAGCCAAGAGAGAAAGTTTTCAAATTAGCAAGTGCTGCATCGCAAGCGCAACTTTCTGCTCAAGGCACAATTCCAGCTGTTTAGCCGCGCCGTGAAGATGATGCCGATGAAGGCGAGTGTCTGACGGTGAGGGCAGCTGGTGGTGGGGTGGCTCATGCAGCGGGGCAGATAAGGAGCAGCATATAGGAGGACAGAGGAAAGCGAGGGGGGGGGGCAGAGGTGAGAGTGGTAAAGGGCTCCAAGTGGACTCGCTGCCGAGTGAGGATGTACTTAACCTTTTGAGCACTTTCGTCCTTCGACCAAGACAGGGTGGATGGAAATGAGGGGAGGGATGAAGAGGTGGTCACATAAGCGCCCCTTTCCGTCTAAAGACAGGGTTCAAATCACATTTTAAGGACACAGATTCCTTAAACCACAAAGAAATGTTTATACAAACTAAGTGAGATGAATTTTCCCAAAAGTCTCTTCAAGCCAACTGTGGCTCAACTGAATACAGTGAGAATGGAACTGATGGAAAACTGTATCTGTGCAATGACCATGACCACTAAGTTCAGCATGAGAAAACTTTAATTATTTAAGACAGTTGGGCTTAAGATAAACTGATATGAAGGCAACTTAAAAGAGCTTATTGTTTGATCCTCCTACATTTATTCCCCGAGCTCACAACCATTTCCTTTCTGAGCTCAGCGTCCTGGAAAAGAAATGCAGACTGGAGAACCGGGGAAGTTAATCCATCGAGAGAAAAGTACCAGAGAACTATGATTCACAGGCTCAAATTTCAATGCACAAGTATCTCATTTGAATCAAAGAGAGAACTGAGAGATGAGAAGATTGTGAGTTTGTGAAAATATCATGCATTACAAAAACACAGAGTATTTGTATGGTAGTTTTAATGCTTCATCAACATAAAACACAGTACACACCTTCAAAGTATATCAGAATAAGTACACAACTATGTTTTGTCTGACAAACAAGCAGCACTCCAGTGAACAACAGATATATGCAGGATAATGGTTTGGAATATGTTTCTGGACAAGATGAGATGTGACTGGCTCTGTCTGAACGCATGACATTGTGCTTTTTGATGACTCTGTCTTTGATGCTGCAAAAAACCGCCCAGTGGCAAATGAGGAAGGAAAAAGATTTAAGAAAAGAAAAAAAAAAAAAAAAAGGCAGAGAGAAAGGTCTGAAAGGTCTGCAGACAGGGTGAAGACATGAGGGAAAGTGGTGGAAACAGGGCAGTGGAGAGGAAACGGCAAAGGAGAGCAGGGAACAGGTCTTACTTACATGAGGTGGGAAGGGTTGCAGGGTGGGGATACCCTCCTCTGGGTAGGGAGTTTCCCCTTTAGGGAGATAGGGCTTCAGGCCTGAGCCGGTCTCATACATAGACATGGGCCGACTGGCCCGCGCAGACTGCCGGAGTTTCAGGTGTGAGGGGCTGGAGGGGTCAGGGTAGTCTGAACCGCTGGGGATCTGATAGATATTGGTTGTGACCTGCCGCCTGAGAGAGGTGTTCTCGCTTTGCAGAGATTGCAGCTGGAAGAGACGTTCAGCAACACACTAAGAGGCGCTCTCAGCAAAGCAAGCTTTGTTCCCTGTTCTGATCCACTTTACCTGAACAGCATAACATATCAGCCTTTATCCCATTCTTCCTCAATACAATACTCTGACAGCCTGCTGCTGTCAGCGTGCTAAAAGTCCTTTAGTTTTGCCAAGCTTCCATTTGGCAGGAATAAAACACATCTTTGCGGGCATCATATTGTAAAATTTGAAAATCTAACCCTGTTACTCCCATGATATAGAAGGTACAGTCAATATCTAGAAGAGAGAACCAAGTTTCTGATATGTCACGTATATATATTAAACCTAAAGCTGCTTCAATGACTTAGAAACACACCTGAGAACATTTTCCCATAAGCATCACATCCTCCTTCAACTTCATTGCAATGACCGTTACTGTAATTGTTACTAAACCTTCTAAAATCATAGGAATTACATGAATTTTGCACTGGGAGGGATTTTTCTCTTGGTCTGAAAAATGCAAAGCAAGTGATAAGCAAGCAAAAGACTGTTGCATAGGTCAGCAACACAGCTGCAGCTTAAGTCAAAGATGTAGCCACAGTACAGATGGACTGACTCAAGAATTATGAGAGGATAAGAGGCATCCAAGAACGAACAAAATCAAGACGATTTTGTCAAGGATGTAACAGTTTGGTGAAGAAAAAATGGCCTTAATTGATAAAACTACTTGCGTTTAGTGCAAAGTAAATGGTAGATCTTGTGTACAGGTCAGAAAAAGGAGTTGGATGGTTTAGTTACGAACCTCAATGTTTGGTAAAAGCTGTCAATCCTATTCGAGCTGAAGGTAAACTACATTCACAGTGTGGTGTGCGTGTCTGCTGGCTACTACGATATGTCATCACAAGTCACATGTCCTGCTTTCTCCTCTCTAATATCTTCATCTGTTTGTGGTTTCCTTTGAGAATCAGTCCCACCGTCAGCTAACACAACACCAAATCACATCATCAAAAACAATACAGTACGCTACAGTGCTGTATGTGTACTGCCGCAACCTCGTGTGCAACCGAGAGTCACACAAACAAACTGAGAGATGAATGATCTGCATGCTCCTCCCAAACAGCCAAATTAAAGCCAGTTTAACAGAAGGGAAAAAAAAAACTTGAAGCGTCAACATGCTGAGATCATCTTTGGCCAAAATGATCACTGTCCAAATAGTTTGCGTACATTTGTGCAGAATCTCGAACTTAACAGTGTCTATAAATGGGCAGTTTGAAGCAACACAGTAACAGTATGCAAACGTTTGTGTCTTTCTGTGAAATCTCTAATGCGACCACTTAGAAAACATGTCAAACAATAAATCAGTAAACACAACACATGTGATGAAGCAAGGCACACACATACAGTTTCAGTTAGTCACTATGTACTATGAAGGGATTAAAAACACTGTCAATGACGTCATGCTTTTTCTAAAAACATGCTTGTTAGTAACATTAGACAGCACAGCCTGAACTCTACTTTATTCATTACAAAAAGAGGGACTAAACTGTTTTTGTTATTGACTGGATTCAGGGTGTATTTCTTCTCAAATCCAGAAAACAAACCAACAACAACAAAAAGAAAAAAAAAAAAAGCAAAGAAATCTCCAGTTTACATTCAAGCTTTGAGACTGAACATGCTGGCCAAAACAGAGGGCGGACCAGCAGGGTGTCGCAGCAGCCTTATCTCGCAACAGAGCATTCCCACTCAGATAGCTCGGCCCTCGTTACAACCCGCAGGCTGGGCCTCCGCGCCAGAGGGCGATCACGCTGCTGACCACTGTGGCCCCCCCTCAGTCCGGCCCCCGGTGTTAGTGATCTTATTGGTGCAGCACGGTGGATACCTTTTTCTGCATCAGCCTCAGCTCATCGCTCAGGTTGTTGTTGGCTTTCATGAGGTGCTGGATCTTGGCTTCAGAGGCGGTCAGCGCATTTTTCACCTCCATGTATTCTTGCATAGTAATGGGGCCGTCCGAGAGGTCGGAGTCCAGGCTCTGTTGGAGGGAGGGGTTAAAAAGGTGAAGCCAAGAGAGAGACAGGCTGAGTGTTTCAGGGTTTTCATCTGTGAAAGCGATGCTGATACCTTGGTCCGATCTCCTTTGCTCGAGGGGAGCTCTTGATCTGTATCCTCGTCGGACGCCACGCTGTCATAGTCAGGCTGGTCGTTGTCCTGGCTGTCGCTACAATGCCTGACAGCCACACTCTTCAGGATAAACTCAACACTGTCTGGAATGAAGAGACACAGAGTTGAAAAGTTGCTGGATGTCTGCACTACACCTCCGAGTCAGTAAGGTTTGGGAATAAAGTGAGAGTAAGATGCTGACCTTTGGGGCTGGTGATTGAATTCCCTTGCTGTCTGCGCTTCGCATCGCTTAATATGTCAATCACGAGAGTTGCAAATTCATGTGCATTAAACCTTGCGAGCTTCTGTCGTCCCTGAGCCAGAAAAAGAACGTTGCATCAGCAGCAGTCGAACATCAAAGTGAATGCGTGCAGCAGGAAACGGGGCAGCGTTTGACTGGGAGTTGTGGGACTTGCCTGGTTTCGTGTCGATGAATACTCTGGATTCACGGGAAGGAAAGGCACCACAGTTGTCTCCGTCACCAGAGTGCTGTGATTCTGTGTAGCCAGCCACACTACAAATAATAGATTGAGAGTGAGATCAGGTGTCTGGTTTGGAGGCAAACACAGCTGCAAGAGGTATCAGAGTGAGACGACTCCGCTTTTACTGGATAATTTTACTTCACCTGCATCAGTCTCTCGTCTGTCCACCTCATCATACACATCCATGGCCAGCTCCTCGAATAAATGATTACTGAGCTGCATGAAAATGACAGAATGACACTTTTGAAGTAAAAGGGAGAAGAGAGAGCTCAGTACAGCGAGTCTGTGAAAATACTTACAGACTGAAGCTTCTTCTTTGCAGCCTTGGCCAGTTCTGATAAATCTAAACTGCTGCAAACAGACAGAAAACTCTCATAAACATGTGCCGAAGGGTCGGTAGATGACATCATGCGCACTTCAGGCTGAGTAATACTTACACGTTCCTTATCCATCAAAAGAGAGCAAGGAAAAAGATCAAACGCATCATTTCAAGTGCAAAAAAAAGCACAGTGTCCGTTCTACAGTGCCTGTTTGCTCGTTTGCTGATAAGACTTGTTTGCAATGTTAATTATTTGCAACAATTACAGAGCTTTTTGGGTCTGTCAACTACTTGAGTGGGTCTGCTTCCCCTCACACAGATAACAGCTGCTGCAGTGATCTCGCCTGCGTGTCTGAACAGGCCTCACAGCTGCCTCACTGCGCTCACTTCGTTGGCTCGATTCAAGTTGTTAAACGCACAGCACGTCATTTCTGCCGCGAGGGGTCTCTCAATCAAAGCGGTGAAAACCAAAGATGTAGTTTGAAGATGAAGCAGCGTGGGATTGTGGGAGTTGCTGTCTTCACTGTTAAACAACCACCTCTGAAATGTTCACAGAGGTAATGTATTAAAGCTTTATTCGGGTTAGCCAACTTCCTGCCTCACTCTCTGAAGTACCACCTGGGGTTTCCTGTGTCACCACTGAATGAAAGTTTGAACGTTGTTGGAACCATTTGGGCTGATGTATGTACACAACACAACAGAATACAACATCGGTCTGGTAGCTTTTAGTCATTGTAATGCAGAAATGTGACGTATTAAATCACTTAACGTCGATTTGCATCATGCTGACTTACAGCTTATGCTTCCTTACCTGTCAGCCATCTGTGGAACAATGAAGTGCTGGCCGTTTTTATGATCTGAAAGGAACAACAGTGTTCTTCTGAATGACTGCCAACGACATCATCGATACTTGTGGGAAACGTAAACACTTGATTTAGATGAAGTACATCATCAGTGTCCAGAAAGCAAATTAAATACTATGAGCAGATGTTTTGGTCTGCTTGGAGCGCCGCACAGGTGAAATCTGTCATCAGGTAACCAGGTTACTTGGTTGCTTACCTGGCTTTCTCCCACACAGGTAGAACGCCAGTCGATCAGTTAGTTCATACTGAACCTCCACCAATCTGTCTGCCAGCTCATGGTGGCCCGCTTCCCTACAAAGACATGTTCAAAAACACTCTGTAACGCTTCAAAGGTGGAATTGAAGCACTTGTGCTTGAATTATAAAGCGTCACTGAAAACAGCTGACCTTGCATAGTCAATGGGAGTTTTGCCATTGCTGTCAGGGGCTCCAGGATCTGCCCCATAAACAGTTAATAATTCAGCCTGAGATACTTGTCCTGCCTTTGCAGCTACATGCAAGGGAGTGTTTCCCTTTTCCTGGAGGAGAGGTTGAGCAACAAGATAAGATAATCTTAATAAGATTAAAAATAAGATAATCAACAGAAAAGTAAATGTAAAGTTTTGAAATACAGCAGGTGACTCTTACAGGGTGAAAGAAATTCGCTTGTGCTCCCAGGGATAGCAAGCGCAAACAAGTCTCCAGATTCCCGGTGCGCACGCTTGAGTGAAGTTGCTGGAAAAAAAACAAAACAATAAAGAAATTTTACTATGACTTGATCAAACTTATCAATGAGGCTTTGTGCAACAACATGCTTCAGTTTCCTCCTCACACCTGCAGCAGCTCCTCCTCCTCACCTTGCTCAAATCCTTAGCCGTCGAGCTGTCGTCCTCCCGGCAAGGCATGCGATGGACAAACGCCAGCATTTGATATTTGGCTTTTATAAACTCTGATTTGTTTGGGCTTTTGGGACGACATGGAAGTTCAGACAGAAATAAGGAGGCAGTTAATGAGTCAGCGGCACATGTTAAACTTAATAAATGAACATGGAGTGAACAAAAGTCCTCTTTCATTATATCCAAACAGGATGACTCACTGCAGTTTGTCCTGAGGGTTGGCCTTGCGTTTTCCACTCATCACAGACGCAGGGTCCAGAAGAGAGTGCTCCCATATTGAATTTGCACCATTGCTGTATAATGTCTGCACCATCTAGGGTGAAATGAAAAAGAAGCTTTAACATTGATTGAGACTGTAGAACGCTGACCGGCTGTTAACAGTTCCCTTCCTGAATAAACACTTTCTATATTTGGACAAAATCAATACAACTCAGTGGGATTTGCTGTATAACTGCTGTCAACAGATTTATCTCGAGCAAAGATCAGAGCTTGAGTGCTGGCTGCCGGCCAATCAGCTGATTACTCGTTCAAGTCCAGCCGCAGACTTTATCATATTAATTTTTGATTGTAATAAAATAGTTCTGATTAACAAGTTGTGATTCGCCATGTGTGTGTGCTTCACAGCCACGAGCCTCTGCTCCAAAACAACGTGAGCGTAATGATAGAGAAATGTGCCCATGTGTCGATCAGTCGTGCCTCCACATGCTCTATATGAATGTGTGTCTGCGGGCTCAGCTGAGAGGTTGTGTCCCGCCGAGCAGAGAGCAGAGTCGTCTTCAGCGTTCAGCAAATATTAGCAAAATAACTGGTGACAAAACACATTAGGAACTGCACAGACAGGGGACGTACTCATTAGATGGACTGCTTTGGAAAACACCAGTGGCAGCAACTTAACGACGGTGCAGTCCACTGAAAGCTCTGCATCTTCCACACAGACGTTTATGGGCTTAATGAATTAATCATCTTTATTGACAGCGAGCGCTTTCCAGCAGAGTCATCTCTAACACAAACAGGCAATGCTGTCAAAGCCATGGGCCTGTGTCATATGGGGAAAATGTAGGCTATGCCTCAGCCTCACACTAATGTTCTACAATTAAAAGTGTCGTTTTTGACCCTTGACCTACTATGCAAACTCATTGTGACGATGTAATGGAACTTCCTGCAGTAATATATATGATCAAGTGCAGTGGTTTGGGGGGCTTCTGAGCCTCTGAGAGCTCATAAATTACAAAAAGAAGACAAAAACTTCACAGCAGAAACAGCAATATGTAGCTTTACACAGGCAGATATAAATATAACATCTTCCTGCTTGGGGTTATTACCTGTAGCTGCGTGGGAGGCCACGGCGTGTGCGTCAGGTGGCGGACTTGTGAGCTGTGTCTGCCCAGACTCCGATGAACGCTGCAGCACTCATCGCAAATCAACACACCCCTGTTGACCGAGGCCCAGCGAGGCTCTGGGAGGGAAGAGAAAACCGCAAAGTGAAAGTCATGACCCTTCACCTGATGAACCACAACTGATTAAAGATGTCATTTCAGGAGTAGCTAAAAGCACAACGTTGTATCCTGCAGCTCTCACAGGTTCGATTTGCTCTGGCTTTATCTGTAGATAGTCTGGGCCGAGCGAGCTGGAAAGGTATCACAAGGTATCACACATTATTTAAATCACTGACACGCTCCCTTTGGTCTTTGCTTTCCACTTCTCCTTTTCCTCTGCGCCTCACGGACCCTGAGAAACTCTTACTTACAACTACTGTAAGAAAGACAGGCGCTTAATGGATAAGGCTGGCCATATTCTACATTTTCACTGTCACAAATCCCAGAAAAAGATTTAAAACCTTTCAAAATCAGTGAGCCATGCTGTTGTGATAGGTGTGCTAGGCTATCATTACATGAACTTGGGCATTGTAGCTAATTTTGAGTCAATCCCATATACAGGGTACTCTAAATGTGTATTAATCCATGGCTGAAAATAGTCTACATACACTACTTAATCCTGCTTGTGTAACATTTGCTGAAAAACACAGAGAATTGGTGTGTCAGGAAATTACAGCGCCCTTTAAAAATTTTATTTCATACATTTGACCTGTTTTTAAAGATTTACGTCATGGTTAAGATCAAATTGAGGCTGAGTGCCACGCACAGGGAAGAAAAAGCAGGGAGTCATGAGAGACAGACTAACACAGTGTTGGTTTTGGTCTTTTCATGACATTTTTTCTTAACAATGAAGAAAATACAGGATGATGCCAGTCTCATCCTTTAAAGCCCCTGAGTATATGTGCCCAGCTCAGACCAGTGGAGGCATTATTCAGGCTAATGTTACATGAACCATTAACACAACACAGCGCACAAATACCACTGACTGCAAAATTCAGGTTAGACCATTGTTCAGCCTTTTATTATCAGGACCTGCCTGGAGGCGGCTTTCAGACCACATGCAGACAAACACAATCTAAATAGAAGAAAGAAAAGACAAAAGCCAAACCTCAGCGGGCAGTAACAACAGTAGCCCTAATAAGCATGCGAGGCCCTTTCAACACCAGATATAGGTGAAGCTATGCATTGTCTAAAAAGGAAGTGAGGACTAGCAGCTGTAGGTTAAAGCATCTCAACCTTATTGTTGAGTAACAGAGCAGCTTCCTCTTTCCAAACAGCACAGAAAATGACAGACAAACGCTATCAAGAATGTCAGTGCTGCACATTCAAGAGAAGCATGGTGATAGAAACCGAGACAGATACAGTATACGCTGAGACCAAAATAAATACGTTTACTTAACCTTGACCTATTTGGCATACTTCACTTCATGCAAATGTCACAGAGTTGTGCCATCTGCCACTAATACCAAGACTCTTATGACAGCAAACATCTCAGGACCAAAAATACTGTAAATTCATACGACACGCCGATAGCCAATAAACTGTTAAGCAGATTGAGTGTCTGGCACCGTGACAGGACAGACAGTGAAGAAGTGTCCCAGCAGCAGCTGAGGAACAGCTGCAGGGGTTGCTGGTCAAATTCTGGTCCCCAGTTTTCAGAGTCTCCTCCTAAATTACTCTCCAGCAGGACCTGAGAGATTGTGCGGCCGACATGCCTCTTTTACCCTTTCCTCAACAAGTGCTGCTAAATTTAATACCACATCTTGAAACTCTAAAAATATTCACACCCAGCAACTGGCAACAGTTGTATAGAAGGGCAATCCAGGCCAGCTGCCGTGGAAATCTGAGGGGTTTAACGAGTTTGAATGACATGATGAGAGACTAGGCACTAAAACTAGGGGGAATACTGAATATTTTGCATATTTGTTATTGTTTTCTTGATTTTTACTGTGCATTAGACAAGTGACCAGTGCAAGGTTTTTTTTTATATATTTGGAAAGCAATTTCTAAAAATATATATTTCTGACAATAATTCATATTCTGATCTCACAGTTTATCATATTTACAATACACTGTGGTGCCACAATAGAGAAAAAACTCCTCTGCATTGAAAGCATACTGCCGCTTCTCTCAGCATCCTGTTTTGCTTCCTGTGCCTGCTGAAAAACATCACGTCATTTCTATATAAATGGGACTTGAGAAAGTACCTCACACACAATGCAACTATTACTTGTTGAGTTTTCACAGAAATGTCTGATTGTAAATGCTTAATTCTCTCACTTCTAATAGTATTAAGACCAGCAGACCTCTGTCAGAAGGCGCTGGCATTGCTCTGTTGTCATATAATGGACACAGGATGAAGTTGTGATCAGTATTTTATCTGCATTAATGAAATCTGCTGCCAATCAGTACAGATCAGTGCACTGACTGGTTCAATCTGACAAAAAGAAAATAGATTTGGGTTTAGGATGCCAATCAATCAATAATTCAACAACAATTCGCTTCATTTTCCACAGCAGTTAACATCCAAAAAGAAATCTGTAACATTAAAAGTCCTTTCATCCTGTCTTTCCTCATCAACACAATTAGTGAAGTTCAGTCTGACAGTGTCAACATGGGTCGGCTTCTTTTTACACCCGACATCCCTGTGTGGTGTCCAAAAAGACCACCAGACCCACTGACTTTTTCTGAATCATGCAGTCATCCTGGTTGTACTTCAGACATGACAGAGAGATGGCAGAGCTTCTTCCTGCTCATCTGATGAGCTTTCATATTGGATGATTACATTTCAACGAAGCAGGAAACGCCTGCAGGTCACAGACATCACTCCGAGCATACACAATGTTTGTTACCTGTGACAAACATTTGCAGATACAATGAAACAAATCAAAAATACCTGACTTTAAATACTTAAAGTGAGTAACACCGGATGGAAACGGTTAAATAGACAGCTGCATCCTCAGCTGTGAGCTACATTAGCGACCTGTCAATAACACCAACAACTTGCCCAGAGCAGCACTGCATATTTAACTTACTGTAAAGAAGAGAGCAGCGTGGGCCAGCACTGATAATCTGATTTAAGACAGATGAGTTAAGTGCAAATCTTCGGATTACCAAACGTCAGTGGACAAATGACGGCTAACAGCTAAACCCTGCAGGGATGGTCTGAATTTGCTTACCTGGAACACTGCAATCAGCGCAGAGTTCAGTGTTTCGCAGGCGTTTAGACATCCTTCACTCAGGAAGATATCCCTTGTAATATGAGCAGACTGTTGTGTCCGTTACGTTATGCTAACCATTGATTACTCTGTGAGGATGCCTTCCGCGTTAGCTAGACCTAGCTAATTAAAAACAATCCAAACAACGACCTGCTTCTTCATTCAACTGTTGCTAGCCTCTTCGTTTTGGCTAGCGGTCGCGTTACAAACATTATAACGTCACCCCACAGGAGTAAGGTACAATGCTGCTTGCCTGCAAGTTAGCTGACTTAGCACATGATTAGCTTCCTAGCCTGGGCTCGCTTAGTACTTCACTCTTCGGTCTCTGGTAGACAGACTACATAGACCTAGAGCATTCCCAGTGGCAGCTGCAAATGTGACTTATTTTAAATGGGGGTACTGTGCCCAGGGTTGCGCCTCTCAGGAAGTAAACTTCCCCCCTGCTTCATAGAAGTGAGGCCTCATTACTTCTTTCGCTTGTATGAGCAAAAACCAACCGTGGTACTGATATTTACGTCTATAAAAAATAATGTGTTGTATTCCAGACCTAAATACAACACATTATGTTAGGTTGAAATCCTCTGGTTTGGGCGGTACACAACCTGATTGACCCAACTGAGGGCAATTAAACACCACAGTAAGTACGTAGGTGAGTTTGATCTATTCACCTTAGTGGCACGTTAACAAAAGAGTACTTTTTATAACAAAGGGACGACGCTTAATGGACCCCCTACCACCGGCAGTCATCTTTGAAAGCACTTCGCACGTCAATTTCACTGCTGTACTTTTATATAAAATAACGAGAAAACAATAAATCAACAATATTATACAACTGTGGTCTGCCTTGCTGTATGATGGATCAACATCCAGTGTGTTTAAAACCATATCCGCAGAACAGCCACCATCCAAGCATACGTGAAGAACACACCGCCACATGTTAACGTTATATAATATCAGCTGTGATTAATGGTTTAAAACTACCAAGACTTGTGTGTGTGTGTGTGCATCCATTACACTGTAGCATGCTGGTGGTAAAGTTTCAGATTTTCAACCTCCCAGTCCCTCCCCGAAACGTAAAGGCGCCCGTCTCATTTTGACATTATGGCCACAACAGTTCGCATACAGCAGTTATAACATTGGTTTTATGAATTTTTGCAGGACAGCAATGCATCAAAACCAAGTTATTTAACACTGAACGTATAAAGGCGGCACGCGGAACAACGTTTATACAGGAATTACACTTTAAATTTAACGTTCTGTAACCCCCCTGCGGACACGTTGAATGGTTCCGTCCAACTGGAACCGACTATTCTTTTTTTCTACAGGCGATTGTTTTATTTACAAATTAGGTTTCTGTCTTGTAGCAACCAAATAAATAATTGTTATAATGCATGAATTACATTGGTTTGTAAAGGACTTGGAAATATAGTCTTAAATAGATGACATTAATTAGATTGTGAGTCGGTTTCTATATAGGACACCCCTGTCATTATTGGACACTATTCTCCTGGCACTTCCTTGTTCAAAAGTTTTATTTAGGGGAAGGCTTGGGGAAAAGTTGGACACCGGTTTCGATATTTCGACGTTGTTGTTGTCAAATATTAAGGGTATGGATCATATGTATCGTACATTTTTGGCACAAGTAGCGTGAAGGTACTGCAGTTTTCCCATGGCTGTAATTATTAGAAGCTGGCTAACGTTGCACTGAGCGGCTCCATAAAGAGGAAGATGTCCACGGCTAACGTTAGCGAAGACATCCGAGAGAAGTTTCCTCTGCATTCCGCAGTGTGGGAGAACGATTACCGGAGACTGGATGAACAAATAACGTTGCCACAGGTTGGTAAAACACCGAACAGGTCACTAACCCATGGCTTCACACCGATGCTTGCTAGCTAGATGAAGCCAGGAGTATGATGTTAAATCTCCGGAGCTATCCAGTGAAAGTAGGCCAGTCGTGTTGACAGATGCTCCGTAGTGTCACACAAAGATAACGTTTGAAATGTCTGCGAGGACGCAGCTATTCACCGATCAACAGGTTCGGAAGTTAACTTTACGAAAATGTATTCCAGAATAGATTGATTGCATGTTTTCAGATGTCAATTTAAAATACTAACCCAGTTCACTGGATTACTTGAACTCATCATGTAATCGGACGAGATTTGGTAACATAAGAGCTGCTTTACCAAATAAATGAAGAAGTTTGTGGTGTTTTGCGTTTCTGACACTTTAAAGACAGGCATGTGAATTGTGCTGTTAGTATGCTCAATACTTTACATTACGGTGGTTATTATGTCCTGTCATCTCTACCGTGTCATTCCTGTCAAACATGCAGCAAACGAACAAATTATGAACAAGTATAACAAAATTTTCAAAAGCATCTCTAATCTCACAGTAACTGATCACAGTCAAATACCGTGTATTGTCGCAGTATATTTACAATGATCCGGTCGCTATGACTGATACCACCCAGCATGGCTGATCAATAACACATTTACCTCAGTAGCATGAGTCATTTGAGGACCAGACATGATGCTCGGTCTTGTCAGTGTGCTGAGAGCTGTGGTCCTATATCATTATGTGTGATGACGTAAAGTGAAAGGTGTAGAACTATGACTGTGAGTTATACTCTGAAGGCCCTCAGTTGAAAGTGAAGCAGCATTACAAGCCCATGTTCTTTTGTTCGTGTAACAGGTTGTCATGTTGATACAGAAGTATTTAGTCTAAGCAGGTGCCTAGTTTTTCCTAAACAAATAAAGGCACATTGTTAACGTGTGTTGGTGTCTTCCTGATTCTGTCAGAATGACATCGAGGCTGTGGATCCCAGAGGTCGGACACCTCTGCACCTGGCTGTGTCGCTCGGGCACCTGGAGTCAGTGAGAGTCCTTCTCAGACACGGGGCTGAAGTGACTAAAGAAAACGCCAAGAATTGGACAGGTTCGCTAAAAAACTGGCTACCTAACAGACAAAGACTGCTATGATCCCATGAATGTTTCCTTTGCAGTTGTGCTTTCTGATGATTTGCGGGTTGCGATCACTTAGAGCCCTTCTCACATTATCCTCCAAGTGATCTGCTGTTAATGGGGTTTCTTGGAAAAACACGTCTCCACTCCTCTGCCTGCAGTAAAACAGTTTCCTGGGTTATTACCGTCATTGTTGAGGTTTTTTAATGGATAGTTGCTACTCCTGGGGAACAGATGCTGTTACCTTTAAAAGGTTTAGTGGTTTGTTGATCCTTGTCTGCCTCTGTGTAGTGCTGCAGGAGGCAGTCAGCACCGGAGATCCAGAGATGGTTCAGTTAGTGCTTCAACGCAGAGACTACCTCAAAGCCTCCACTGCTCTGGGAGGAGTGCCTGAGCTGCTGTCAAAGATCCGAGAGGTTTTGCTTTATATAGTTTCCCTCATTGTCTTGTTGTCCATCTGCACCTGTGCTTGGAAATATTTAGTGGCAAAGGAAATAATTGCTCTGTCTATCTTCTCATCCACAGTCTCCAGACTTCTATATGGAAATGAAGTGGGAATTCACCAGCTGGAGTAAGGCCTTTTTCATGTGTGGATATGTTTCATTAAAGTAAAGTAGACTGTGTGCGCATGCTGACCTGTTCATTTAACAAAGGCTGCTTATCAACAATTCAGTATGCAACAGAAGAGGTTGCTTACAAATGCTCTCCTGTGCTGTGCCCCCACAACATACACCATCTTCACTGGCCAAGAGGTTTTCAGCAGGTCATACAGGAAAGACTACATACCTGCCTCTTGTTAGCTGAAGCATTTGTTTTGGTTCAGTAATGAGCCACATTGTTTGTCATCTGCCGATACATTTCTTTCTGTTGTGTGACATTCATGTGCCGTTGCTTCACAGTCCCTCTTCTGTCCCGGGTTTGTCCGAGTGATGTTTGTCGCATCTGGAAAAGTGGCGCCAGCCTGCGAGTGGACGCCACTCTTCTCGGCTTTGAAAACATGACCTGGATCAGAGGGCGCAGAAGCTACATCTTCAGAGGAGATGGTGTGTGTTTTAACTTGCTTACACACTAAAAAGTTTTCTGAGTTCGCTCTGTGATTTGTAATTTTTCTCTAAGGTGACTTAAGTGTATCCCTGACTGTATTTTGGCAGATTCATGCGCAGAGTTGATGGAGGTGAACCATGACGATGAAGTAGTGGACACTGAACGCTTCAACATATCCCAAGAAATGGAGGATGTCACACTAGAGTCGATGCAGCCAGCTGAGCAGGAAGTAGCAAAGAGGCTGACTACTCCGATTGTCAACACCTACTTGGACACCAAGGATATTGCTTTTGAGAGGCAAGAGCTGTCCTTTTTCTCACAGCATTCATAGATCTAACTCACTTTAACCAGCCAAGAACAAACTCCACTATGACAGTATTTCATGACAGCTGGCATCTCAGTGATTTTCACACTTGCTTTGGTGTCATTAGTCACTGAGTGAGGTTACTGTGTAAACAGTGATTCCATTCGGCTTATTTATCATCATTCTCCACCACCGTCTGGATAATATTTACAGTATCATCCAAGCATCTAATTGTCTGAAATGCAATATTTACACTGACTTATTCATCCAAAGGTTGTCTTACCGTCAGTACACATGTTGTGCAACCCTGCAAATGAATAACCTGGAGTTAAAATAGATAGTGATAATGTGAGCAAATTTAATTTGGCATGTTAGTCAATAGCATGAGGTGATTTTGCCTTTATATCATCTTGTTAATCTTCATGGGGATAATTTCCTCAAACACAGTTGACGATTTTACTTGGCAGAAACTGTGATTATGTTTGTCTTGGACGGAGGGCCTGTCTTACAGTGGACACTTGTCAAACACTCGTTTAACTAATAAAAGTAGTGATGGCTGCACTCCATCCAGGTTCAGCCTCGGTGTTCTGTACAGTGGCTCAGATGGATAACTTAACATATGTTGTGGAAGGTATTCTGAACTGAAGTCTGTGATGGTGGATATTGCCTGTAATGATGCTTCTGTTTTTGCAGGACCAAGTCTGGGATTTGGGGCTGGAGAAGTGACAAAACTGAAATGGTCAACGGATTTGAAGCAAAGGTTCACAGAAGTTCCATATTTTCTTTCCATCATAACTGAAGTGTAGTCATTCTTAAAACTGTGAAGCCCATTTATGAAGTTTGACTCTGATTGTTTTGGCAGGTTTTCAGTGTGAACAATGTAAATGTGGTAATCAGGACAAGGACAGAGCATCTTACAGACGAGGAGAAAGCCAGGATAAAAAGTAGGTGGAAAATCTTCTTTATGTGTTACGTTTCTGTCCTTCGGTGTATGTGTGTATTGTACTGAAGCTGACTTTTGTTGTTCAAAGGTGAAAGGAACATCTTGGAGTCTCTGCTGGGGACTGTGGAGCAGCACATAAGTGCACAGGGGGTAAGACGTGTGTTCAGCAATCGAATTAAAACGATGTGTTTGTTTCCCACTTGGCAGCTGATTTCATATAAGTGCTCAAATTTACAGGATCTGACTCTAGAGTATGCAACTGCCACCAATCCTACTGCCATCACTCCAGAGGAATATTTTGATCCTGACTTTGACCTGAAAGACAGAGACATCGGCCGGCCCATTGAACTGAGCATTCGAACGCAGAAGTGAGAAATGCAGCTTTATGGCTATAATAACCTCAAACTTTATCCCTCATAGCTGGGCGTCACCTATATCAAGAAATTGCATTCTCCAATCTCGTCTCACGCAGGTTCAAAGGCACACTGTGGATGAGCGAGGAGCATCCTCTGTCCCTGGTGGAGCAGGTGACCCCCATTATTGACCTCATGGCTCGGACCAGTTCCCATTTTGCGCGCCTACGAGACTTTGTGACCCTGAACTTTCCTCCTGGATTTCCTGTTAAAATAGGTACGCAACATTCTTTTCAAGTGTTACATCCTGAAGTCTGTTTTTACATCTGATCGGTTATATTTTCCTCTCTTGCAGAGATTCCCCTGTTTCATGTGCTGAATGCCAGGATTACATTTGGTAATGTCAACAAATGCAGTACTGAAGAGGAGGCGAACACAACGCCAGCAGCCACGCCAACATCCTCAGGAGAAGATGAAGAGTCTGCAGGTAGGAACGCAGCCAGTCTAACCTCTAAATCTGACGCTGTGTTCGGAAAGTTACACATCTGTGATTCCTGGTCCGCTTCTGCTTTTCATCCGTCCAGCACTGCCTCCGTTTCAAGTGTGTCCTTCAGTGTTTGAGGTGCCTGTCAGTTACCACCGTCGAGGAGGCAGCCGACACGCACCCGTGTCCAACAACGACGAGGAGCTTTTGCAGTACGCCATCCACCAGAGTCTCCTGGAGTCACGCAGAGGCCCGAGCCCGGTCAGAGCCACCATCACTGAGTCACCTCACCGCACACAAATCTGCTCTCTGCATTTTTCCATTGCTCACCTTGATTTTGTGCTGATGTTTGTGTCATTCTAGGAGGGGATTTGGTATGATACTGATGGGGAAGTCACTGACGTAATGCCCAGTAGCCAGAGTGACAGGTAGGAACACAGGTTAAGGTTGGTGGCATAGAAATGACATAATCATATGTGGTGACAGGAACACTCCTTGAGGCTTGCGTGTCCTGCAGGGATTTAGATGACGCTGTGTATCTGTTCACCTCTTGTATGTGTCAGTAAAAGCTAGTTCGGTCAGGATCGCCCCCGTTCAAAATAAACATACTGACTTAAAGCCAC
Organism: Chaetodon auriga; assembly: GCF_051107435.1. Lineage (NCBI taxonomy): Eukaryota > Metazoa > Chordata > Actinopteri > Chaetodontiformes > Chaetodontidae > Chaetodon > Chaetodon auriga. Next base: position 21,697,366 of record NC_135078.1, on the reverse strand, counting down.
GGAAAAGAGCTGATTCTCACTGTCCTCTGTCCATGTCATTCTAGGAGTATCCCAGAGGGGGTGCTAGTGGAGTACGGAGACACCCCCAGCCTCGTCAGCTCTCTTTCTGCCTCTAGCCCCGACACAGACCTCCGCCTGGCCATGGAGCTCTCCGCACAAGCTCAAGCAGAAGAGGAGAAAATGAGGAAGCAGGAGGAAGAGGAGCTGGAGAGGATATTGCAGCTATCGCTCACTGAGAAGTAAAAAGGAATAAGAGGGAATAATAATAATAATACGACTTTTCCAGATCCAGAAGCAACCACCACACCTCAATTTTCCTTCCTAACCACTGTAGTCATCTATGCAACCGCAGATTTCTTTCTGTAACAGATCATTCTTGCGCAGGCAATATCAGACTCTCAGTATCCAATATTTTCCAAAAGGTATTTTTGGTAAGAGCATACTCCTTTATATATATTTCTATCTCAGCATAGTGTGTCTCCATCGTCAAGCTTAGACTCTTTCAGATCATTTTCGGGTCGGTTCTTCTTTCTATTTATTTCTTTTCATTTCCAAATCAGAGTCACTGCAGCAGCCCACATGTGTTGATCATGCTGTTGTCCGGAGTGGGGTCCAATAAGTGTAATTAAGGTTCTACGAATAAAAATGTTTGACTACTTGAGGTGACTTCATATAGTGCTGGCACTCAAATGTGACATTTATGGTCCAGAACACTGTAGGTTTCTATTATTAGTATTATTAGTAGTAGTAGAAGTAGTATTAGTATTATAACCTCAGTCCCTGATTTTTAGAAAGCTGGAAAGAAAGCAGCCGAGTACAACAGAAAACTACACATACTGTGGCCCTGAAGGGACAGATTTGAGTGTTTTCACTATGAAGTCTTCCGACAGAGTCACTTTGTTGAGGACCGTGGGCTCACTGAATAATGGAAATCTCAGGGTTCCAATTTTACACATTTTCACTTTGGAATTAGTTTGTAAACCAGTTGTAAAACTATCGGAAATTGTAGCCTGACAAATGTTTCTTTGGTGCGAAATTGTATCATTAATGCATATCACTCTATGCCATATCGATATTAACTGAGCGAGTTGAGTTCAACGTGTCAAAAGTTCATAAGTAAAAGCTTTTCTTGTACTTAGTGAACGTAGACTCTGCAGATGGGTAAACAAAAGCATGTTGCTGTGAGAGAAACTTTAAATCAGCTGCATGGTAACGTAATCTTTGCTGCAACGAGGATGGGGGTTAACTTTCCTGCCTGGGATTTCTTCCTTTTTAATTGAACATTTTGTCAGATTTCATTGAGGAAAGGACATTTTTCTAAAATGTTACTGAGAAACTTCAAGCATTATCAGCTCATTTCAAAACGCAATAGCGAAGACCAGTCTGTCTGTGGATTCACAGCCGTCATGCAAGCAGTGCTGCAGAGATTATTCAGATTCCTCAAGGCAGTCTGTTCACCTTTTGTAGCCATGAACAACTCGAGACCTCTGAGCAGGAGAAAAGACAGCACAGACTCAAAGATCAAGCATGCCCGCCATATGTAGGATTAGTTTCTTCAGCATGTGCCAAGCTCTGACAGCGCTTTGTCTGGGCAAGAGGTGGTGACAAATTAATGCAGTGCCACTCCGACTAAACTTTTGAGCAGATTTTTAGACATTTTGTATCTTAAAAACAGGATAAAGAGGTTTCAGTTGTACTAGGGTGATGCTGAGTTACATGCATTAACCACTATAGTTGATTTCACTGACAACCAACCACTTACGAAAGGTCCCTCTGTGTCGCCGCGTCTGACTTTCAGGGGCTTCGGCTGAAAAACTACTAATTATAACGATCAAGTTTCCAAACTGACTGAACAGTCGACTTTAAACAAAGACTAGCTTTGGTTAATTTAATGCAGCTGTTTGTAATGCACCGTTCCGGCTGCAAAGGTTTTTTTTTTTTAATATGTTAAAATTTTAAGAAAATGTGTCAGTTTCAAAGCATTGTTTCTTAAATAAAAGCACTTTATTTCCATGAGGATTAAACGTGGCTTTGTTCGTGTGCTTTTTTCACAAAAACACAGCTGATGACAAAGGAGACAACCTGAAGTACCCAGTGATGCAGCAAATCTTCCACGTTCATCTGACTAATCAATCGCAGAACAAAATGATGTAGACCAACAGTTTTATTTCGGGAAACTGAGCAGATATTCAGTCATTTCTTGGTATCACTTGATTTCATCTGAACAGGAGCCTTCATTAACATTATTTAAACTGCAGATTAAAGCAACGACAGCTCTCACATCATAATCCCACCGCTGTATATTTAATGCACGTTTATTAACAAATTTCCTTTTTAAAAAGCCATAAGCCTCAAAAGCAAACCTGTACACAACATTTCCTGTAAAGTTCTGTCACATAATCAAAAAAGAAAAAGAAAAGAAAACAGGCTGGCAGTTTGTGTCTGAAAAAAAAAGAGCTGATTTCCACAAAATTTAAGGAAAAACTGGTTTAAATGATGTAGATTTAAGCAATGACAACTCTCACTCTGTAGTCCCACTCAGATGTATTCAGTGATTGCAGGCCTCCAGACTTAGTGACCACATTTCCCTTCAAAAGGGTGAATAAGACAAACAAAATACACCTCATTACTGCGTTTCTTTTAGAAGTGAAGTCCAACGAAAAAACAAAAATCCAATAAAAGGTATGTAATATATGTAATAGCCAACATTATTGGGAGTAACAGGCAAATATTTTATATCCCTCCGTTTACAGAAGTCGTTTGAAATTAAATAAAAGCCTAATAATAAATCCAAGTGAATAAATAATTGTGCAGTCTTGTTTTATGCAGCTATTGTATGGTGGCAGTGTGTGTTTTCCCTCAGCTCGGTCTGGCAGGAGGCGGCTGTGAGACCGGGGCTGAGCTGCTCGGTGCAGGGCGGACAGCAGCCTTGTCTCCCGGTCCTTCCCTCCTCCTGGATTTCGGGACAGTTTCACCGACGAGGCAGCGGTTTGTAGACACACACAGCCATGATGATCATCAGCAGCAGCAGGACTGCGAGGACGCTGCCCAACGTGACTGTGAGGACAAAAACACGAGCTGTAACTGCCGATCTCAGCCAACAACAACAGACAAACAGGCTGCCTAGCAAGGTGGATTAACCTCTTTTGTTGGCTTTGATTCTCCTGTTTAATTAGCAAGTAGCTGTCCCTCTAGGATAAAGACAAAAAGACCATTTTGGACCCATAAGTGCCCCGGAGGAGCCTGACTGTCAGCATCCCTCCCTGCACTGATTGGCCCTACAGTCTCCAACATCAGGTCTCACCTAGATTCTGCTTCTGTAAGACCACATAAGCTCTCTCCGTCAGTCTGGAGTCCTCGAGTTGTCCGTTTACTAACATGCTAAAACACATTATTAGCGCTTGTGGGATGAGGCGCAGCATCATAGCGATGGAGGCTGGAGGATGATGATGATGATGATGATGATGAGAGTGAGGCGCTTCTTCTTCCGCTGTAGGATCTGGGTCCTAAGCCCGTTGTATTATTTTATTGACTCTTGGAGCTGAAACGACTGGCTGATTGATCGATTTGTCAATTGACAGCTACTTTGATAAGGAATCAGTCATCACGTCATCTTTGGAAACACTGTCACTTACAGGTTGATTATTTCCAGGAAGGAACTGTGTACCTTGGTGCTTGAAGTAAATTCAAGTGAATGTTTATTCATGTGGACTGAAAGCTGACTCCCTGTGTTAAAGTATGAGTTAATGGGAATTAGTCAATTAGTCATCTTCCAACTCTATATTTATGCTATAATTAATTACTACCAAATTGTATGATTATTTCCAAGAAAAATGTGTGTAAAATATGTAACATGAAATGTTTTGCAAGCCAAAAGTGTCAAACATTTACTAGTTCTGACAACTCAAATGTGAATTTCTGTTGGTTTTCTAAGCCTATTATTATATTTATAGTATTAAATTTGGAGGTTTGGGACTGTTTTGACATTTTATCAACCAAATGATTTATCAATTAATCTTAATCTTAATGTCAGGAAATTGAGAAAAAGCTCATCACAGTCAAAATTACAGTTAAAAAACTCAAAGATATCCAGTTTACTATTAAAGAGGACTGAGAAAACAGGAATATTCATATTTCAGATTGTTGAAACAGTTAATTTATTTCGCTTAAGAAATGACATTTGTAAGTAATTGATTATCAAAAATTTCTGCAAGTTATTTTGTGGACCATCAATAATTGATTGATTATTTCGTCTCTAGCAGCTTGATGAGTATACTGCTGCTGTTGGTGTAATTGTGAGGGTCTCTCTGCAGCCTGGACTGCAGCAGGGCTCTGAAACTTTCAGGTGTTTGCGGACTGTGTAAAATCAAAGTGCATAAAATCGCTTCTCTTACTGGGAACCATCAAACAAGTGTGAGGCCCCCATCACATTTCCCATTTCTGAAATGTCAAAGAGCAATGAAGAATAGATATAAAGGTCAAGCTCCTTGGGGTTATGTCCTTATATAATTAGTCTGCATGACTGATGTATATGGCCTTTACCTCCATCCTCTATAGAACTTAAGTGTAGCCACCATTACAAACACTTAGTGCTCTTAATTATATGCCAGAGAAGCTTAATGAGCGTTAGGAAATGTCACTCACGGCAGCCTGAAATTAAAACTGGAGGCTTCCTGGATAAATCATCACAATAAGAAAACATTTCAGCACAGCATGAATGCAAAGATCCTGTTTTAATAGGCCACCCAAAGGCATTTAAACTGAATGAACTCAGTTATGGTGCAGGCTTTTTGGTGCTAAACTTATTATGAGCATGATTCTGTGACTGCCATTGTTCTTATCTGTTCCTGTTGATTCATGACAGCAGATGTAGGGGAGCATTACATAAGCACAGTGTATGTGTCATGCCATTACATCATGTGACACAAATGCACAGTAAACTGAACTCAAAGGCTTTTGTTAACACAGTAACTGGAGTAATCTTCACTGAAGACCGTCTGGCAGATCGGTTTTTCAGGCCTGATGCTAACATTTTGAGCTCTGTGGTCTTCGTGCATTTTGCAGTTTTAATAGAGACGAGGGGAAACAGGTTTGTGTGCAGGGAGAACTGCTCGTGTCTTAAAATCAGGGCATCAACCCGGATTCAGCTGTTAAAATGCAAACAGGTGAAGTGAAATATTGCTGTGAAGACAACAGATAAATGACCCTTTTCCTAACAGGTTGGTTGATGGGAAACAGTGTTAGTCTCAACCTCCAGTAAGGGACGGCGATGTGGTCCTGAAATAATATCACAGTATTTCTGGGTATTTCTGCAACAATGATATTCTTGATGATGAATATCATGATTGTGAAGTGATGTTACTGTAATTTTCAGCCGCGCTTGTCGTTGTGTGCAACAGTATGATGTTATTATGTAAAGTCGGAATATTGGCATTATCACAATATGATCTAATATTATGATTTTAAAAATGACACCAATATTATTGTGAATAATATGACATGGCACACCCCCAACCTCCACCTCTCTGTGCGGAGAGTCCTCTCTGCTGATTTTGTTTCCTTCCACAGTTTGTGCACATTTTCGGGCCTTTAGGACTCCATCTTCTACTGTGTCTGCACTATAATCTGACAGATACAGGATTTTTTACACCAATATCAATGTTTTAGTTTGTTGTTTTTTTTTTTTTTTAAATCTAGTAATGAAATATGTACCAATTGTAATCCTGATGCAGATCCAAGACATACGTACTGGGCCAGACATATTTTAATATTGACAAATCCAGCTGTCAGTGCTCCCTGTTGGACCTGCTGTGTGATCTAAACACTAAATTACCTCCAGCCTAGTTTGGTATTTCTGCACTGCAATGCCCTCATATACACCCATACTAAGAAAGTATTGGCTGAAAATATATAATAAACAGGTGAATGTGAATTTAGATTTGTGATCTCTAATCATTCATATGCATGTGAGTAAAGAATATATCGACTGGTGCATGTGAGGCTGGGGTCTAAAATGTGTGCAAAGGATCACACACTCATGGTTCTCCTGCAAGTTAAAAAGTCCTGTGAAATTCTGTTTTTTATTTCCACCCTAGCATCTGTGTTTTGTCAGGATTAATGGAGGCAACGTTTCAGTCAGAACATACACGTACACTATCTATGCTGTCATTTTTTCCCTTAATATGCTGTTTGTCAAGCTCTTCGTGTCAGGTAGAGAAGAAACCGTCTATTTAGCAGCGTCTCTTTTATGTGTCTCCTGTGCTTGCCTGCTCTCTACTTCAATAGCAGTCAGTGACACAAAAGGGCTTTGATCTGCGCGTCCATCAACCAGCAGCTCAGTGGAGAATCATATGTTCCAAACCACTTTCTACTCTCGTATACGTTCATACCTGTCGTCCTTGAAGTGATCGGGCCTGGCTTAGGAATGAAAATCAGTTGAATAAGTAAAGATCTGAAAGGTGCTGTAAGTGGGACTCATGTATTATTTGTGTGTGTGTGTGTGTGTGTGTGTGTGTGTGTGTGTGTGTGTGTGTGTGTGTGTGTGCGAGAGAGAGATAGAGAGGGTTTGGGGAGTATTTGAAGGGGAGAGGCTGCTCTGTTCCCTTGTATGTTGATGGATTCTGGATATTGCAAATTAGCTTGTTAATTAGAATATCTAATAGAGGTGAGCAGCAACAGCCAACAGCCATTACAAAGACATGAGGATCACCATGTGGAGATTTACAGAAACATATCTCTGAGGTGGTCTCCCACATACTTACAAAACAAACGCACGGCCTGCTTTAATATAGATAATGGAATTTAACTGCCTAAAACGCTGTATGATGTTGTTGGTTCGTATTCATGCTTAACCTGCAGGAATGAAAAGAGTCACAAAGACCAAATGTGTAATGTATACAATAATGAATTTATACACATCTGACTAGTACATAAACCAGGTTGAAACAGACTGAAAATCATCACCTTGCTCATCATATTATTCTCTAAATAGAAATAAAGCATAAAGTGCTTTTAAAGACCCAGGCGATATAATGCTGTGTGTCAAAAAAAAAAAAAATCTTAAATTAGAGAGTGAAACATTGGAGAGGCACAATATCAATACAACCTTTACAATTTTTGTACATACAGTGAAATATTTAGGCAGATTAAGGCAAAACAGGCTATCTGGAGTTAAATGAAGCCATCAGATGAAGACAAAAAAGTTCATTTTGATTTTAAAGAACCAACACACTTACAGTTGTACATACTGTAGTGTATCTCCAGAAAGCACACAGACTCTGCTTTCTATAATGCTAATACTAAACGATAGTACACATATATTTTATCTGAAAGCATTAAATGAACTGATGTGGTCTTTGTCTGAGCTCCTCACTCATCTCCATTTCAAACACTTGTAGGGAAAAACAGCATTTTTTAGCAGATATATCCAGCAGCTGGCATGAAATCCTATACAAGCCTTTTATTACAGTACAGAGCTACTCTATAAATATTAAATACAGCATTGACAAAATAAGGGAGGGACTGTAATTTACAGTCAAGCTGATTTAGGTTTGGTCCCATTTAATCTCTCTCCTCGTGGAGATGTACTGCCCAGTGGAAACAAAAAAAAAGTCTTTACACAATCCACATATAATATCTGTTAAAACTGCCATTAAAATACAGCAGAGCTGGTAACACATGGTGTGAAAAACATTAGCTTTTAGTCTACTGATGGATAAACAGCCCGCTGAATAAAGTTTTTTCAGTATGTGAAATTGCACGCAGAACACTGCTGCCATGATTCTTGTAGTGGTGCAAACCTGTGTTAACCTGTGTTAACGCTGCGGTTTCCGTCGTTGCTGTAGCTGAGCATGCAGAGCCGATGTCATCTAACTTTCACAAACTACAGAAAATACAGAACTTAACGAGAGAAGACGGCCCCATGCAGTGCTGCTGAATCTTACATAATAGAAATACATGTTTTAATTTTCCTTGGCATATTGTTCTCATGAGATGAAGACAGCTGATTAAGGGGATAAGCAGACCGTTATTTAAACACAGCTCCTACAACCACATGAACGCAACATCTGAAGGCTACATACTGTCCTGGTGGCGCGGGTCCATCTGAACGCACACAGACCACACAGTAAGGTTTGAGTATTGCTATCTCAGCTCCTCTTGGGATCATAAATTTAGCAGCATTTACCATTTTACAGAGTCGACATGTTCAACAGTCATGATGTCAGATAATGTTCAGGTTCACTCACAAATAACTTAAAGCTGAGGTTTAAATAAAAAAAAACTACAAGCGGGGGATGAGTGTATTTTTCATGTGTTATGGTGGTTTTTCTTTCTATGGCACAGTGGCCATGTTGAGGCTGTCAGCGTGGATGTCCGGTATGGTCCTCTCTGGTCTGAGACACACCGCCAACCTCTGTGGAAAACGAGAGCGTGGGAGAAGAAGAGGACAGACGAGGTTCATGTCAAAGAAAGTTCACATTTTCAGCCTTTTGCACAGGTTTTCTCCCTCCCTTCATCCACTGACCTGTTTGAGAGATCCAGGAGTCCACACCAGCTTGTAGACCATGTAGATGGGGATCCACATGAAGGATGAAAAGCCAATGATGTATCCCACTGTGATGCTCCAGTCAGGGTACTTATAGTCAAACAGCGTGAGGGGCGGCGCTTTGAGCAGGGAGCTCACTATAATATACTGAGAAGAGTTGGGATATATAAAGATATTTAAAATGTCCATATATGATAATGAGAGTTTTATATTCTTCCATAAGACATAATATTGGGAAAGGGTAATATATCTGTCACACGTCCATACATTGTGAAAGAAATATATAAAGGAAGCCAGTGTAATAATGCAAAATGTCAACTGGAAAACAACCAGAGAGATGGATGCAAGTAAGAGACAAGGATATTAAACTGTATGAAGAGGAGGGAAATTGACATTTGCCAAGGCGTTTTTGCAGAAGGTAGAAAAAGTTTGGAGGAAGACATTTCAAGCACAAAGGAGGGTTAAATCTACAGAGAGAGGGTCAGCTGTTAGGTGACCGCGGTCCACTCGTCTTTTGATCTTACACCCAGCTTGATTGATCTCCGCGTGATTTAAATATGTGACGCTTATTTGATCTTTTTAAAGGACCACATGTTAACATATTGTAAAACTCAAAATCACATGTTACTGTCATGTCAAATTTGTTCTGTCTGTTGTTTCCATTGTCGACATTTGGATCCACCTGTTGTAATTGTAAGGCAGAATTTTCTTACTGCTAGAAATGCTGGACTGATGGCGACCCAGCACACCCTCCAGAACAATCCTGGAGCTTTGCCCAGCATGGCCTGAACATCACTGCTAAATCTGTTGATGCCTGAAAGCAACCAAATCAACATGAATCACAGTAAGAGCACATTTGATTTGATATATTTGACATTGCAGATAAAAGAATCTGAGAAGCAGCCAGCTGATAATAATCTCTTGTTTACCGTAGAACCAGGAAACCGCGATGGCCTCAAGGAAACCCACAGCTATAATGGAGCATCCTACTCCGAATTCCTCCAGCAGCTTCACCACATAGGCACCACCCTGTCAATGACACCATCCATCATCACTCATTTCCTCCAACAGGCTGCAGATCTCAGTGTTTAATCCACCACAGTGCATCCAAGACCACCCGAACCTGACGGCAAATGCAACTGAAAACAATCATTTGAACTGACGAGGGGCTGAATTTCTGTTCTCTAATTTAAAATGTGAAAAACTTACATTTGTAAGGGTGCTTAGAGAGCCCAAAAAGCAGACAACTACCAAGCACAGGACAAAAAGTTCACGTCTGTGAGAGAAATGATCCGGGTATTCATCCAACACAGCAGTGATGATGGCCTCCAGCCCGCCAAACTGAAACACAGAGAAAGCTTAAAACATACAGTATCACACTGTAGTCTGTACACATTTCAGCCTGAATATCATTCATCAATAGATTTGGCTGCTTATGTGTACATTTTTGTAAAATTTATACTGAAATGTGACTTAAATCAAGTATGCTGTTTAGCTGCCCTCTCTGTGATACATGAAGTGATCCTGTGGCCCTCATGTACTCGGGGCGTCCACAGTTCGTACCGTGCTGTCCAGTCCCAGTGTGATCATCATCACAAAAAAGATGATTGCAAAAAAGGTCGAGCCCATCATGTTTGCAATGGCTTCTGGGTACGTGATGAAGAGCAGACTCGGTCCTGAAAGCATGTAAACATGAACAAGAAGAGATCAGAGTCTGTGTGTGATTTTTCTTCTTCATCTAAAACTCCTTCGCTGACCTTTATCTCTGGCCACATCCTCCACCTCCACCTTCCTCATCTCGGCCATGTAGCCCAGCACCGTGAAGATGACGAACCCCGACACAAAGCTGGTCAGACAGTTCACCAAACTGGTCACGATGGCGTCACTGTTTGGGGAAGAAATCGAACCCTGTTAGAGGACATGTTCCAAAGCACTGCTGTCTGAGGTGAAAGCTGACCTGACCCTTCTGACCTTCGTTTAATGGGCTCCTTTATATTTTCTCATTATCTTTGTGCATGACGCATGAGGATGCTCCTAGCTAGCAACCATCCTGCGACAATGCTAATGAGGAATACTCTACTAAAGGATGAATGTCGTGTGTTCATTCGAGATATCAAACTCTCTTACCAAACATCCAGCCGGTGTTGGAGTAGTTACCAAGTGTCAGCCAGCAAAATGCTTTATGTGACAGAAAATCTTCAGGAAAGCTCAACAGAAACAGGAAGCAATGGTTTTCAATGAATAAGTGTTTGTGTTAAAACTGGAGCACATTCTCCCAAAAAACACTGCCATTACTTTGTCTTTTCTTCCATTGAGAAATACAATGTTTTGAGCAAGAACTGGCAGTTAGTCAGGTATGTTACAACTGAAATGTATTTTTTATGTAATAAAGAATGAAATTTAATGGTAATAAGTGAAAGAAATGAAAAACATCCCTCTCACACTGACTCATTACATTCTTGAAATGCGCCTGAGCTCTGTGTCCAGACGCGGCAGCATCCAGTTTCATTCATGATCTGTGTGTTTACTACTGTTTCCTCACATGCCACTCCGCTCCGCTCAGCCACACACACACTATTCATCATACTGGGAGTGTACAGTTTAATTTCGTCTGTGTACAGCTTGGCATTTATACCCACCATGCAGCATTCACCACTCTAATATCACCGTCTCGACCACACCATCTTGTTTAATTCATAGGCAGTGAATCCCACAGCTGCTCTCATGCTGACCGCATGCTGTGCGCTAAAGTCTTCAAACTCAACCCTTAAATTCAACAGGAGCTGCGATTTCTCATCATCCAGAGAGCAAAGAACGTTTAAAGGTTTTGGCCTTTTATCTGGACCCTCTGCCTCTACTTGTGAAGCTGTGTTCAAGCCACAGATGTGGGTTCACATGACTCAGCGTGTCTTACCGATAGCAGTTATTTGTGAAAGGGTTGTAGCTGGAGAGAGCCAGGAGCACCCCGAACCCGGGCCCCAGCGAGAAGAAGATCTGAGCCGCAGCATCCACCCACACCTACAAAAGACCACAAGAGAGACAGAAGGAGACATTACTGTACAGGTTCTGGGATGCTGCAGGTTCTAAGGGCAATTAACGGCATAAAAATACAGTATTTCTTTCACAGATTAGAACCAATTCAGTTTTTTCCTTTGAGTGATTTAATGTCACCCTTCATATTTTCATTTTCATATTTGTGTTCCGATCCCTCAGTATTTAATTGGCCGAGCAGAGAGGTGTTGTGTCAGTCGTATAGAAATCTAGCTGCCGCACAGCTGGACGCAGGGAGATCTGAAGAGGAGCACGCATTCGGCATTAAAAAGAGGAGGGCAGCGTTGGATATTGGTGAGTGAGACAGAAAGGGAGGCCTTTGTTAATGGGCAGAAAATCTAAACCAATTATGCATCTTATTATCCTGCTCTGTGGCTTATTTATGCATCTCATTTCATCTCATCCATATTCCCTGCCAACCAAAGCACTCACACATGTTTAGCAAACAACCACAATGAGCCAGAGAGGAGGAAGAGGACGCTTCACAGATCGAGAAGAAATATAGGCAGATCCTCGAGGGACTGCAGTGAGCAGAAGCAAATGAGGATATACTCTATTAAATTACTGCCTCTCATGTTTGGAAGATCCACATGTGTTATTTCATTACACCAGTCCAGCAAGTTAAACACGAATCAGAGACTCCTAACTCTTGCCAGGACAGCAGCGAAACACATCTTAGTCAGTCTCTGGTCTTGCCCAGACATAAAGACCCTTTATGCACAAATTATACACAATGAAATACAGCATATCATTTGTGTGTGTGTGTGTGTGTGTGTGTGTGTGTGTGTGTGTGTGTGTGTGTGTGTGTTCATCTATTTAAGCTTTTATTATTATCATCATTATTGAGTCTTCTCTCCCCATAAAGATCATTTGAATTAAACCTATGAGGATGACCATGTTTTTCATGTAAGGAATGAGGGAATTTCATCCTTTTCTGACAAACAAGCTGACCAACCAACTTTGTAGAACTCACACTGGTCTCCAGCAGCTTCCCCCACTGGGGTTTTAGGTAAAACACCACACCTCTCCAGGCTCCCGGCAGAGTGGCGCCTCGAATCAGCAGGATGAAAAGGACTATGTAGGGCAAGGTGGCGGTCACCCAGACCACCTGGTGTGGAAGGAGGAGATAGATCAGGAAGAGTTGGAGGACCTACAGGTCATAGATACGAGATTAAAATAATCTACTATATTGTTAGGGCAGTAAAGCAGCTGCAGTTACCTTTCCTGAAGTCTTCACGCCCTTCCAGAGGCTGAAGTACACGATGGTGAAAATGAGGAAAAGGCAGAGCATCAACTGCCAGCGAACACCCCCAACGTTTCTCAGCCCTGACGACTTGTGGATCTCAAGAACGTTCCTCCTGTAACACATAAATCATCACCTTACTATCACCAGCTGACAGTGTTTGTGTAGAGTATTACTGTAAAACTATTTATATATGCGGTTTCTGTTACTCACACTTACATGCACTTACGTGTAAAATTCCTCTGCCGGAGACCTGGAGGAATTCGTCCAGGTGACGTTGTCCATGCCAAAATAGTTAGTGCAGTCGGGGGTATTCCACACATTGTCGCAGTTTGTCCATGGCAAGATGCTGGAGAAAGAGGAGTAGAAGTAGAAGAGGGCCCAGGCGATGATGGTGTTGTAGTAGAAGGACACATACAGAGCGATGATGCAAATGGCGTATCCTATACCTGAAAGAGAAGAGGAGGATAGACAGAGGATTGTCTTGAGTTGGTTTTGAGTCAGATTTCTTATGGTAACTCAGTTTCAGTGTGTTGAACATCTGCTTCTGAGCAGCGCAGTGTGAGGCCTTACCTTTGAAAATGGGACAGATGTGTTTCCATATGGATATGGCTCCGGTTCTGTGGAACTGCCCCAGCGCCAGCTCCATGTAAAAGAGCGGCACCCCACCAAAGATGGCCATCAAAATGTAGGGAATGAGGAAAGCACCTGCACGGGGACGCATGAGGGTGCATGTTATGGAGGGCTTTCGCATGAAGGTCACGATGAGTGTCAGTCTCATGCACAGTGACATTCATAATCAGAGGAATTAAGAGGGCATGAATCTGATTTTAAAAAAAAAGAAAGAAATCTGAATGAAACAGAGACCTCTCTTTGGTCGTTTACATTACGTTTTCAATAGCTTTATTTTGATCAAACCATGGACAAGAAGAGAGCTCATTAAGGCTACCTTTCATGTTTAAAATGAAATATCTAAATAATCTTCCGTTGATTCCCTTTTTTTAATCTTCTATTTGAGCTTTTTAAACAAATTATTTTAATAATCCTTCATTTCTTTTAAATCTTAATGCCTTTTTATGGTATCTGCAGCACTTTGAATCGCCTCGTTATTGAAAGGTGTTAAATAAATAACCTTTCTTTGCAACCAGGTCTGATGCTGTAATGTGACTGACTCAGATGCTGATTGGCATGTGAGTAAAGCGCATCCTTTCCCAAATCCAAAATACAGGATGACTTCAGTCTGTGCACATCTTTTTGAAAAAGCAGATATTAATTTTTCTATCATAAAATAAAACGCTTGTCCTGATAGGAATTTGTCAAGCTCCTGAATTGTAAACATAATGGATAAAAAGCGACCAAAGACACAGGATTATGTCAGAGGAAAAGTGGTAAAACTTTTTCGAGGACTTTTCATTGACGTGGAGGCGACAGATGCGCACTTCAGCACCATGGACAGTTTCTGCTGTCATGCGTCGCTTCAGCCTTTTTTCTGAATGGGTTGAAGCCATTTCGAGCACAAATACGGACATTTAATCGATTGAGGACTCACTAAGTATTCGTCAAGTGGCTCCACACGTAATATTTGAAGTTACACAAATCCTAACTTGTGAAACAAAGCTTTAAAATCTCAAAACCACTTACCGCCTCCGTTTTGATAACATATGTAGGGAAATCTCCAAACATTTCCCAGATCCACCGCAAAGCCAATGACAGACAGGAGGAAATCCATCTTTTTGCTCCACTTGTCCCTGGAGTCCGTCTGCGTGATGACCGGCACCGGGACCGCGCTGTTGGGGCTGTAGCCGGGGCTCGGGGAGCCGTGGTGGGTCAGACTGCCGGCCATGACTGCTGAGTCCTGTCGGGGCATCGGACTGTGAAAAGTCAGCCAGAGGACCAGAGAGGAGGATGTTTCTCCTGTAATGATGACAGGCCGAGTGGGAGGAGTTGGTGGAGCTGCTGCGGACTCTGGGGGATACCTGCGAGTGGAGGCAGCAGCTTTCAGCAACTCCAAAAGCTGATTTTACACGTGCGCTGATCGATGGCATTGATCACTTTTTAGTAGCTCTGTAGCTTTAGCTGCATGTCGAAGGGTTTGACGTTTTCACTGCAGATCAGTGGGTTCACCAGCAGCTTAGACTGACAGGACTGCAGCTTCGCTCACTTTACACATACTTTTGGCAAAATCCCATTTAATTCATATTTAACAGCAACAGGATGTGACAGGCAGAGCGCACAATGGTCCCTAATTTAGCTGTAATCAACTTTATTGCTGCAAATCACATTGACACAATCACAGTATGTGGCAGATTGTTGATTGAACTTTCCAGCATTTAACAAGAGGCCCTGAATGAAGGATTTTCCATGAGGTTTCAGGCTCTTTTCGCTGAGATAGTTTGCTTCAATTTGAGTTACCATTTCAGTAATATGAAAAACTGTGATTAATGTTCTGTGAAGTGGTTTGCAGCTTCTACATGCTGCCAAGCCTCCACTCGCACAGCAAAATTGTGAGTTCACAATGAACCATGATTTCATTCTTTTGAAGCAACAGGTTGGCCTGCAAAGTAATTACAGTATAGGAGATTTATGTCTGCTGTCTATCATTCGTCACTAACACTGATGTGACATGTAGCTCATGAATCACACTATCACAGTGGATGCACCAGATTAGACATATTTTACTTTCCAGCTTCTAAAAAGAAGTTGTGATGTTTGATGTTTTCAGGATCAACTTCAGTTCTGATACCATGTGAACAACACATGAAATACAGTGATTACAGCCAGGCAGTAATCTCACCACACGGTCCATTTAGTAGCTGTTCTGCAGCTTTCAGACACGATCATTTGCTGCTTCTCCATGCAGCCAACCCTCTAAATGTAAAGCTACCCTGTAACATGTTTAGTTTCAGGGACTATCTATATTCTTCCATGTATTTATCGACAATTTTTTATTTTCCATGTCCAATTCGGAAGGTAAAAGTACTTTGCGATAAAAGACAAAAGCAAAAATCAAAGTAAAATACAGACATAATATAAAAGTAAGAAATAAAATAGAGATAGCATAAATAAAACAATGTTAAGGAGATAAACAGGTGGGTCAAAACTGGAGAAAAAGTAAAAATTATATTAAAAAAAAAAGGGGGTCAAGATCTCATTCAAACCAATGAGCAGGCGGTCCAAGTTAACTTTTGAAGTTTGATACAGAAAGCTATAAATAGCACCTTGAGCCATCTTGGCTTCCTAATCCCATGTTAATATAGTTTGGTGAAGACAGCAGAATAGAATCACGGCAGCTTAACTGCACTCATTAGGAAAAACCTAATAAAAAGACTTCGTAATCAAATCCAGCGCTTTTAGCAGTGAGCACTTCGAAAAAGGCTGCTAACTGCATCTTCAGAGAGCAGCGGTCACGCAGGTCTGCAAGCGGAGACGGAGTGCATCAAATGGAGTTACTTTGGGAAATGGATATGACACAGAGATAGGGCAAGAGGCATCAGGAAACTGTCACTTCAAAGCCAAACTGTCTGGCTTGGCTGCGTCACCTCAAGCTGGGAAATGCAGATTGTGTTGTTCGATAACTGTCACTGAAGTCATTTTCTGCCATAGAGTGCATCAGAGGAGATGCAAAATCCTTTTCATTTCCATTAGATAGATTCTTTGTTCACGGTTCAGATTCCCTCAGATCCAACATGTCCTCTCACTGCCAGAGCCAGGATGGGCAAGAGTAAACAATCAGCTGGTGGGAAAAGGCTGCGGTTGCTCAGCCGAGGTGCGGGGCCCCCGAGGGCCAAAAGCCTAACAACAAACCATATAGCACTGGCCTTCTCTAACATACAATCCTGTCAATCTGCATTGGCACACATGGGCAGAAGAACATCAGACTGACAGGAGCCTCTATCACATGCCCTGCTGCCTGTTAGAGCACGTCGACTCTAATCACACATGGACATGTTGCATGTTGGCCCTGCCCAGAAACTCTGCTGACAGGCAAACAGACATGGATATGACACAGCATTGTTATTTTTAAATGTGGGATTTTATTTAGTTTTGAACTGATTCCCCAGCATTCAGTCATTGTAAATTCTTCTTATTGTCTCCTGAGCATAGAAGATCGCGTAAATGAGACTTTCCACTTCATTGGTGTTTCTGACTATTTCACTTAAACGGGACAAAATCAATTCACAGTCTTTGTTTCTGCATGTTATCCATTTGACTTTTTGACTGTTAACACATTTGGTGTCTTGTGAGCCTTGAACCGACAAATAAATAAAAGCTGTTGTTTCCCCATTGACAAATAAGCAAGGTCAAGCTGCACAGATGCTCTGGTGTGCTGTTTACTCAGGCAGAAGTCCTCGTATGGCATTTAACAAGACATGCTATTACCTCATATTATCTAAAGCCACTGCAAGGGATGAGTCACCCAGCGAGGGAATCCTGGGTTGCTTGTGAGAAAAAAAAAGGAAAAAACAAGATCAGTCGTCACAAGGAAGCCACTGCAGGAAGAGGGCCCCTTCATCTCAGCCGGGCACACTTAGACTGCGGCTCTGGATTGTAAATGAATATCCTCAAAATGGCATCATCCCCAAATCACACTTGAATGTCTGAATAGTTTAGTTATTCTAGTTTGGTCTGTCATTATCATGTAACACTGTCAGATTACAGGTCCCGACATGTGATTAAGACTTAAGACCAACCTCTTGTTTTTTCTGAAACTATGAAGGGAGCTTTTTTGGGGGCGGGGGGGCTCCTGCTCCTCTCAGTCTGTCATCCTGTGTTATCCCTCCATCCTTTCACCACCTGATCTACCTGACAGCTCAGTCCTGCAGGCTGAACTGGACTTATGGCTCAAAGGAGCTCCACACTTCACTGCACTGACGCCTACCAAGCCCTCCTGCTCCCATTCTGACTCAGACTGGTTTTCCCAAACATGCCCTCACTCACGCAACACACACGGATTCTTATTTAAATCAGAGTCCATATGGAGTCATTTGGGAGGTTTTGACAGGTTTCATTGTCCTTGTTCTTAGCTCGTCCTGAGTAATTACACTGAGAGCAACAATTGGAGTCAGAATCTTTCTATGTGCACACACTTGGGCAATAAAACTGATTCTGATTCTGTTTAGGGTCTTGGGCATCAAAAATGACACAGTCGCCATCTTCTGGACAATATTTGATACAGCTTTTTTCCAAGCATAACTTAGAAATAAGTAATTAAGCACACCACAAAAGGATTAAATGTATTTGTAGATATTTTTTTCGAATATTTTCACGTTTTTTTAACAACATTGTTGAAGTAAAGTTGATAAATGTCTATATCAGCATCAGTATTAATGATATTTTAATGTGGGGAAGCCGGATAGCTTTGTTTTCTGAGTTCAAATAGATTAATTGTGCTCCGTTCATCCTAACTATTGATATTAACCCAGAAATTTGACCTGATATGCCCCAAGTTTTGAACTCCAGGCATTTTCCCCAAGTGTCGCCTATCCAGCAACAGGTGCTCTGCATGTGGAGCAGGAAGCACGTTTGTTTTGAAAAGCAGTGTGCCCAGTTTATATCATATTTCACAGGATTGGAGCACAATAAGGATTACATGGTTTGACTATAAATCACTTTTTAAAGATCAGTGTGATTTGCAGATAGAGTATCAGGTTCATCCCAAGAGTTTGTCTCCCGGTCATTCCATATCTTGACCACAAGATGGCGTAAAGATAAAATAATTTAATTTACAACAAGCGCGTATGTTTTCGTTTTCAGTTCACGGATATTTTTTATGCGTTTGCGCTGAGTATCTGCATAAAATGATTTCTGTTGAAACATAATATGACAACAGGAAGATCACAGCATTAAGCTTGTGTCAAATTCAGTGAAACTTATATTGACGTTTCAAGTTAATCAACCTTATGGACAGCTATTCAATAAATATGCAACCACAGCTTATTTAGTGAAGAATGCAATCAGATTTTAATGCTAGAAAGCTGTCTTTACCTTAATTATATGTGTGTGTGCTGAATTGATGTTTGGGCCACCCAATGGACGCGCTGTGTGTGTCTTTAAGAGGCGTGTGTGAGAGGAGGTGGAGTCGTGAGCTTCATCGCAGAGTGCAGGCAGCACTCAGCTGATGGGAGGAGTGGCGCTCGCAGGCAGGAGACAGGATCCATGGCAACAATCATGGCAGGTGGGAGCAGAAGAAAACCATGAAGGGAAATATTTCTAAATTATGTGCTTTGCGGTGAACGCAGAATAAGTTAAGTTTTGACTAACTGTGAAAATGTCCCGTGTGGGGCTGTTTGTGTTTCAGAGGCAGAGACCCGTCAGAGGCTGCTGCGCACCGTCAAGAAGGAGGTGGGTGTTTTCAGCTCAGCAGTTATCGAGTCGGAAAAACAAACACGTTGGTTTGTGTGTAGTTCATCCTGCACACGGAGAGGCTGCCCAGCTGATCCCTGACAGGGACTGGCTGACCCCTCTGTGTCTGCACTGCATGTTCTGTCTTTTCCCGATGATCACTGACAGATGCACGTCTGAATCCCAACCTCTTTGACAAGATGAGAAAGCAATACCATGCTATAATACTAATAGTAGTCAGTAAAGTATAGGGTGTTGCTTTTTCTTTAAAATCAGTGTTTCTTATTCGTTGTTGCATATCTGAGAGTTGGTGCTGCAGCTCAGTAATTATTCGGGTGGAGAGGCAGCGTGAAGGAAACAGATTGTCCGCATGTGTTTGTGGTGTTCAGAGCAGAGCAAACCATTAGTGTGTGTGTGTGTGTGTGTGTGTGTGTGTGTGTGTGTGTGTGTGTGTGTGTGTGTGTGGTGCCACTGTAATGAGCTATATGGTGTTGAGTGGAAACAAATATGGAAGCAGCTCTGGTGGTTTGTTCAGCTGCTGCGTTTTGTTCATCATTTGAGCTTCCTGCAGAAAACCAGAGTCCAGCAGGGATCAAATGAGACGTCCCAACCATTAAGACTGTCTGACATTACATCTTCTCAGGGTCCCAAACAGGACATGGAATCAATGAACGACCTGTTATTGACTGTTTAAAAATGCCACATGAAGCCTGCCATCATCTCACATGGAAGAAAACAGGGCTGATGCTCAGAAGCTCACGTTGCATGAGCATCCATTCAGAGGAAGAAGACCAATAATTTGTTATTATTTTGTCTTTGTCTGATATGGAGGGTTGGAGGACATTTGGACTGTAAGTGTCAAAAATCGCAAGCATAAATATGTATTCAGGTGCTTTTAGTCATTGTAAACCTCCGAGTTTAGACCACAGGGTCGAGTTTCACCGGCGACTCATAAACCCATAACTGTGTGTGTGAAGTCCTTCATTAAGTCTTAAAACCAGCTAGTTTCAAACTAGTGATTGACCGAAACTGAAACCATCAAACTGAACCATTAAAACTTAAAAATGCCTCATTGAATACTTTGTAATGTGTAAACAACTACTACGTAAAAATGTAAACCAGCGTCCAACCAATAGCTATTAATTAGGCAAACAGGAAGTCACTGTCGCATCACTAAGTCATGAAAAAAGAAAACGAGTTTTAGCCAGGAGATGTTTTAAACTTACCAGACAGTCGTTTGCAAATGTAAGTATGAACATGTTTATTCACACATGGAAATATGTGGGGGTTTTTTAGTACTGTATAGAATGAGAGCGAATAGATACCTTAACGTAACGGACGTTATTTGGACATTTCAGGCTAACGTTATTAGCCTAATGTTTTTGTAATATGAAGTAGTTGAGTTTTATAAAATTGTAAATTACAATTTAAGGACATTTTAGCTAATTGTCAGGTCAGATATCGGAACCACTTATTTTACTCGTCTATCTAAAATGGCTAACTCACATGCACTGTAGTTCCAGTATATTAGCAAGCTAACGTTAGCTTTATCGGTTGCTTCTGGTTGCTGCCCAACAGTTAACTACGCCGGATGGTTACAGCGTAAAACTATTTAGTAATGCTTTCTTTGGTAGAGCTAGTTTGTGTGGTGAAACCATTTTTAATTTGCGACGCGTGTCGTTTATCGTTATCATTTTCACTTAGTTAAAACCTTAATCATAACCGCGCTAAGTTTGAACTCAGCTGGTGCAAATGGCAGGAAACTAAAACTCCACAGAAACCCAGAATTATAATGACCATATTCACAGCATTGTGATTAAATATTTACACCTGAGCCAATCTCCTCTCAGATAAACATCCACTGTATTGGAGACGGATGATTAGTAATTTTTTATTTTATTTTTTTTGATGAAAACTGAACAGGTCCCTCCATTGAGCCTGCAGCGGTGTGCGCTTTGAGGTCACTCCCGTTGAATTTTTCATTTCCCTCTGGGGCAAGTTCTTCTCAAAATCACCAACACTTCACTCAACATTTGCACATTTACAGTCAAAACATTCAACCCTGGGAGCTTTCCAACGTAACGTAAGCTCTTCCACTGCTGTGGCTTCCTGGCAGTAAAAACCAAACTGGAGCTGAGGCACAACAGCAGTTTTAATGCATCAGAGAATCTTACTTGTTTCCTTTTCCTGGCCAGATTTACCTCAGTTCAGACCGCTTTTTTAACTTCCTTCCGTTAACAATTAATAGATTTATTTCAATAGTTTCACCTCAGATGGCCTCATAAATTACAAGACTTTATTTCTGCCAGACATACAAAGATAAAAATCACATTCTGGACCTTCTGAAAGGAGGAATGTAGAGACTTTAGTCTCCTTTGTTTACCTCAGAGTCCTCTTTGCAGTCTTATCAGTGGAGACCAGACCCTTCCCATGATTAAACCTGCCTCCTGTGTGCTGATACGACCTCGCTGACATTAATTCACAGTGGCCCTTTCACTGTTAAGCACAAATGCAGCCTGATAGAGTCTGTGGATGGACCAACAAAAGAGTATGATAGCTCACTTTATTCACAGATAGCACTGTAAATCACCATTAATCTGGGCAAGTCAACAAAGGATTTAGATTTATTTGCTGTTCATGTTTTTCAGATGCATCTATTCCTCTTAAAAGAAAGAAAGATGTTATTGCTTGTACCCTTTTCCCATTGGTTTATGCTTATTATTACTCTGTGTGGGTTATACCATATGGTGTCTCTATGCTGTGTGTTCTCACGCTCTCCTTGGCCAGCTGGTTATGTGCCACCAGTCTGCTCAGATATACCTGGATGTGGGCCATTATCCAGAGAGCGCAGGACGTCTGTGCCAGCAGAATTACCTTCTGGCACAAAATTGGTTTGAATGACATCTCTTATTTGTCTTAGCTTTGATGCAGGACCCCTCTCGTTCTGTCTCTTTATCTTGCTCTCATCGTTCCTCTGAAGTGTGCCCCGCCCTCTGTCTCTTTCTATATCACACGTGCGCACAGACACAAATACACACCTGTGTTTGCTAAAGGAGGTTTGTGGGGGGGGGGTTAGAAATAGGGCCGCAGAGATCTGCGCCATTTACTTTCCTGTTTCGGTTTGTTAAGGCTGAGTGCTTACTCAGGGTAAGGTTTCAAGCAGGGGAGTCTAAGATAATAAGCCCGTCTTGTTCTGTGTTTTCTGTTGAATAGAGATTTTCTGATTCCAGATAGCATGTTGGCAGAAAACATGAATACCAGGTTGATTCAGACTGCAGGAACAAGCTGTAGAGATGTCGTTAAATATTGCTGTTGTCATAGACACTGATAGAGATTACTACACTGAGACCATCATACAGTTTACGACCTTTCTCGGTCAGTCTTTTCAGAATCAGGTTTTGGTATGGTTGAGATCCACTTACCTGGCCGAAGCAGTCGTGTGATATACACCACGCCTTGTAGAGTTTGTATGCTACTTATAATCAGACAGAACTGCAAGGTGCCACTGCCAACTGGGGCAGTCGAGGTAATGCTTAATAAAGCAGACAACCAAAACTATGCGGCAGCTTTATGGTCCACCTCGACCAGGAGTGGTGTGTGTATGTGTGTGCCATGTAAAATTATTTCAGGTCGATGATGAAAGTTAAGCCACCATGGTCAAGAAGTCCTCAGAGTTTTCACAAATCGTGGACATTTTAACGCCTACATTTCCATGACAACTTGGCAAGCCCGTCTGCTGAGGAAGATGGTGTGATATGATCAAAAGCTCCAGCTCAGCGTTGAATGGAACCTGTGGTGAGATTGCCTCGTCAGCCGTTTCAGGCTGCGTTGTGGTTGCATTGATTTTGTAGTGGAATCACGTTTGCTGCCTTTTAATACGTGATCAGTCTGCTTATTCATTATTAAAGAATTTTTCAAATAATAAAGTCTTAATTCAGATTGTGATACGTACCCTTAACTCAGAAGTTCGGCTCTCTACTCATGGAATAACATCCATAAGCAACGATGGTTTTCCTTGTCTTTCCATTGTGTGCTCCCTTCATCAGTCTGCCTCAGAGATGATAAATAATGAAGGGTTGGATGTTAATGGATGGGCTTTCTCTCTGGCTCTTATTTCTTGGCTCTGCTAGTTCAGGAGTTAATTGGAATACTTTGAAGATCTTTTATCACTCTGGCTGATGCCTTCAAGCTACATTGGTTAGTTAGAGCAGATTCATCATGCTTCGCTGCTATAACAGAGACATTAACTGACTGTTGTCCCGTCACACACATTTTTATCTGTAAATATTGGTGAAAATATGTTTTGAAGTGGTATTTGGGATCTTATGGCTACTCCAAATGGTACACTTTGCGTGATTGTCCTTTATTGATACCAAATTAACACATTAGGACTCAAGGTGGCTGGATAATATATTTTTAGTTACTGTATTTGGGGAGCTGCCGTCATTTAGTTTATGTCAGAGATGAATGAATGTTTTTGACGCATCTCCTCAGGCGGAAGTGATCCACTGTGCGACACGTGCCGTCTCCATAGAAACCTGCAGGTTGTCTGTGCTTAGACACTTCACCATATTAAATTCCTCAGAGGCCCGATCTGTAGCCCAGATGAGAGAGACGAGAAAACACAAGGAGGAGTCTGTGTCCTCAAGTTGGCAAATCAATCAGCTTTCTATACGTCAGGTGCACTCAGAAAGAAAGCTGGTGTACTTAAGTCGCCTGTGTGTGTGTGCGTGTGTGCGCGCGCATGTGTGTGCATGCGCTTTTATATAATTGTGATCGTGAGCGGAGCGAGTGTGCATCTCATCAGACTGGCACTGTCTCTGTTGTGTTGGCAGCATGAATCATTTCTGTCGATGCTGAACATAACAATGGCACTGATGCGAGCAGGCCGAATTTGTGTAATGACTGCTGTTTAATTAGCAAATGTTTCTTTATAGAAGTGTTCTTTTGGGGCGGGGGGTGCTGGGTTCGGGTTTGTTTTCCAAGTGTTTTGTAAACCCTCTTTAGTTTTTTTACAAGAGAGAGATTAGCCAGTTTTAGGTCCCCATCCGGCATTAACAGCGAGGGTCTGAATCAGAGCTCAGTGGGCAGATTTTTCTCAGCTCCAACAAAGAAAAATAAGTTGTTTTGTGTCTCACAATTGAATCTGAAATCATGGTCATCATGGTCTGTTTTTATTGTTCTTTCGTTATTCAGGTGGAAAGGAACTGACTGATGAATGTGTATTACATAATGTGTGTTTAGTCACTCAATTTTAGACGTACATGTAGGATTTGACAATACGACGTTATATACTGTGAGATGATAGAAACTCATTAACTGTCAGAGATTTTTCACAGTACTCAGGTATAATCTTGAGGCACTTGTCTTGCTTTGGTTACCTCCATTCTGTGCTACTTTATACTTCTTCTTTTCTACCTTTCTGAGAGGAACTTTGTACATTTGACTCCACTACATTTATTTGACAGCTATGGCTGCTTCCTTTGAAGATTAAGGCTTTACATACAAATCATGTGATCACTATGATGCAGTGTCTCCAGATTAAACTACTCAACATCATATATAATAAAGTAGGTACGGTTAGCTCCACGGTGTCCAGCCACAACGTTTAATTGCAGCATTGTGGTTCATTAGTTATACTAATCTAATTAGAACATAGCTGTCTGACAGTGGCTACTCTTCTGACTAACGAGTACTTTTACATTTTAAATACATTTTACTCATACTTCCCTCTGCTTAAGTGAAATTATGAATGCTTAATGAATGACTCAAAATGGCAGCTTTTCTACATTTTATGTGAAAGTCACAATGCTCTTCCATTAATTACAGTTACAGGTATTATAATCTATTATTATATATTATGAACTAAATTGAATCGAAACTTTATCTCCTGGAAAACTTTTATGGTCAAGCTGTAAATATCCAACCATGAAAACTAATATTGTTAGACAGCAGGCGGCTTCATGACCACTGAACTGCCTCACAGAGAAAAGATTTGCTCACGCTACAGAAAGATTGAATTAGCGTGTAGACTGGGAAAAAAGGTTCAGATAGAGCAGAGAGAACCTCAACCACCGGAGCAAATAGCTGTGTGTGTGTGTGTGTGTGTGTGTGTGTGTGTGTGTGTGTGTGTGGAGAGGGTGAACTGGCTGTGCAATATGGTCGTTGTGGACAGACTCATTTCAACAGGAAATTATAGCTATCTGTGTGGCTCTGTCCGGAGGTTGATATTCCCCATGCAGATTGCAGAGCAGTGCCCACACAGGGCGACGTCTCCATAGCCACCAGAGGGATTGATTTATCAGTTGTCTCAACTGTCTGTAGCTGTCCGTGTGTCTGTAGCTGTTGTCGGGTCAGCAGGGAAAAGGACACATCCCCGTGATGACAACATCTAACAATGAGCGTTACCTTGTGAGCAGGTGAACTTGATGTCATCAGCCTTTGACGCAGTAGAATCAATTGCTCCTACTTAGGATTATAAACTGTTCAGAAAAGGGGGTCTGTGATGGATGAACCCGCCTCCTCTCCCCTTATCCCCCCCCACCTCCAAATGTACCAGCGCCAATTCCCAGAGGTCCTTGGGATGAGAGCTGGTGACTCATCCACCAACTTAACATGCACTCTTCCCACTCACTGTTTTTTCCTTCCTCTTAACTTTTCAAACCCCAGTTCACCCCTGCCCCCCGCGTTCGCTTCCCATCATCTTACCCTCTTGCATTAGTTTTCTAAATGCTCATAATTATTCTCTGATATATTTTTAGCACTCAGTCAAGCTCTCACCAACAAGCCCCTGACAGACTGTTTGTGTGCCGTTTGTGGCATGTTAATGAATGAGTCATCGAGCATCTGCCGTGTCATTGACAGGTGAAGCAGATTATGGAGGAAGCCGTCACCAGGAAATTTGTTCACGAAGACAGCAGCCATATTGTGTCCTTTTGTGGTGAGTAACCAAACATACAAATTAATCACATTGCTTTTGCTCATTTTTAACACTAATGCAATACCAGCTGTCGGAAAGTTACTGTGAATGTTTGCTAGCTTTATCTTAGGACAAAACTGAATACATGATTAAACAAAATAACACATAGGAAGGCAATTAGGAAAAATGCAGCATTGAGAAAGATTTCACTGGCAGTTGGAGCCTCAGGTAAGTGTTAACACCAGCTGCTGATAGTTTAGTTGTGTTGGGTCCAGAAACTGAAGACACAAGCCCAAAACCAAAGCTGACTGTCTTGCTTTGCCTGTGACTCATGCAGGTGTAGCCAGTAAAAAGACACATTCTGCAGCACATCCACAAGCGCTCCGCGTTCGTCATGTGTTCAATGTAGCCGAAGCGTAAGAATAGACAGTTACTCACAAAGTCAAATGGAAAGTTAAAAATATTACTTAATGTTTCCGTTCTCAAAAACTAGCAGAAGCAAATGAATATAACCAAAGGGTCCTTTAGGCTGTATTGAGCCAAACTAAGAACATCCCTCCCTTACCAACTAGTGACTAATGAGCTTTTTACATCTGACTTCTACATTAGGAGCCAGGTGGTCAGTGTCAGTCACAGGGTATTTCAGCAGTAATATCAGAATAACAAGCACCAAAGGTTAAACTATCACAGAACAAGAATTATTCACTATTACCAGCAGATCATTTGGACACAGAATTCTTCACAACAGTAAGATGTACAACAGTAGGTTATGACAAAGCTATCTACAGTCACATACACGCAGTGTTCTTTGTTAGGTAATTACTCAGGAGCCAAAAGTAGAATTCAGACTTAAAGACCATGAAAAGTTTAAGCAAGAGCACTTTATTATGAGATTAGCTAGTGGTGGAAATCGGGAGCAATGGAGCGGCGCTGGTTGCATTTTGTATCGTAAGTCAGAGGCAAACAGCAGAGCAGGGCAGGCAGTAGCTGGAACTGCTAAGAAGAACACTGGAGACTGACGAGGATCAGGGCGTAGCAAACCAGGAAGGCAGGAGGCAACGACTCATATGTGACCTTAAAGACAAGAGGATAAGTGCCCGGGACTGCCAGCCAGTCAGTTAGAACTGAAGAAGCCTGTGAGGTGAGAGGTGAAACATCTTCTAGAATCTCAAGCAAGTCCAGTTGCCTCTGTCAAGCACGTAGAAGTACGATGACCTGGACGAATGAGAGTCTTCACAGACAGCAGAAGCACCAGGGATGAGGGAGGAATCCTGTTAGACCCTAACACACCAATTTTAGTCCATCACAGAGCTGCCAGGGATATATAATATGGGTCTTTGTCCAACAATAACAATATATTTGCTGCATAAAACCTCTTTGATAGGCAAGGAAGTTGAGATTGTAGCTGCCACATTACAAAAGGGGAAGTCAGTCCAAGTGTATAATTAGTGTTAAATAGAAATAAAGAACATTTAAAGTTCAATATTTCACCAAATGTTATTGTTCTTGCCTCCAAATGGCACCAATGGAGTGCAGTATGATAACTGTGAGAAACACACTGCCCACATGCAGGCGCTCACACTAGACAGATATCTGGCTGAGTCCAGAGCTGTAATCAGTAACAAGATATATTTGGGGATTTCAGTGTGAATACAATGACTCTCGGCTTGCAGAAAATGTGATATTTTTGATAGTTACTAGCCATGTGTGCAGACAACTTCTTAATTCATATGATGAGACTATCAGAAAGCCATGTTTGGCCACGCGTTCTCATCCACATCGCAGTGGATATCCCTTGAAATGCAGCATGGAAAGAAACAGTGTGTTGTGCTCTGTCTAAATATGCTTGCCAACTAATGGTTCGTGAGATGCAACTGTGGGCTATTTTAGAGAACTGGTTGATCATCGGTTGATCTAACGCTTCACATTTTTCTTTTCATTGGTGAAAGTCAAGATTCAGCTCAACAGTCCAGGACATATTTCATAAAAAGTCCAATAGAAATGCACAGAAAAAGATGACTTGTGCAATGAGCTAATGCCAAGATGTTTTGGGGTGTGTGATCATTAAGCAGAGAAGCAGTGTAATACATTTTGATGATGGCTAAGAAATTGATAATGTAATTGTACAGAATCATCTGCATGAATGTACCAAAGCATTCGCATTTCGTTCAAAATAATGATAAATCGCTTTTATAATGTGCAAGTGACGAGGTAATGTGGAGGTTGAGCAAGCAGTTTGCAGAATTTCAGTTCTAATCTGAGAAATGTACCAAAGCTGCTGAGAAAAACTGTAAACAAGTGAACGGTGATGAAACTTTCCCTTGGCACAGACTTTTATTACCATGTAGAAAAATAGTGCCAATAAATGAGTCGTCTTCATCATGCCGCTGGGTAAACAAGTGCAGGGAGATTATGAAAATATGGAGAAAGTGTTTATAAGCCTGTCAGCTCTGTATTGTTATGAAAATGTAATTGCATGCTTTCATTGCACAGACTTAGTGTGGCAGTGGGCAACACTATTGGATTTGGTAAAAAAAAAAAAAAAAATATTGAGAAAGGAAAGTTAAAATCTGCATCAGCGTGAGTCACAGTTTCACCAACTGTTGTCAGAACAATAATTCAGCCTCACACACACAAATAGACACTACGGTCACAGTGGCCTGTAGCTTATATAATATAACTTCATACACATATGGGCGCAGCAAATTTAGAAAGACGAGGAAGTGAAACTAAATGTTGTGAAGAGGCTCAAGAAGGGCAGTTTTCTAGATTCAGCTTTAGATTATGGAGAATACACGATCAATGTGTGTGCTGCTTCTTCTTCTTAGAGGTAAGATCACGGCCTCATGATGTCCAAGTTTAGCTCATTTGGATTTCATAGAGTGAAGGGAACTTGAGATTGAAAACATATTAAACCAGCAGAAGCAAATGATGCTGGACGTCCTTTCCACCCAGTAGTCAGCTCAATGCAAATCCCTTTTTATCGTTCTATTTTTCTCTGAGAAGGTTGTGAAAATAATTAGTCTCAGAACACAGATTTTTTATGACAGTGAGATGAAAAGTCTTTTGCTTTCCATGGGTCAGTGCTTTATGTGTTTCCATTAGTGCTTTCATGTCTGCATATCAACAGTTTTCCTGCCCTGCGGTGTTCGCTTTATCATCTAACAGCCTGTTTTAATAGCTGCTGTCAGTCTGAGGAGTTCTACTCCCTTCGTACCTCCTCGTGGACACGTAGCAGCTCAGGCTCACCCTCTCACTTCTCTGTTTTGATGTCAGCCAGCATCCTCCTCCTCCTGACTCCTCCTGTGATCCGTATAGTGGCTCTTGTTACTACACATCCTCTTTCAGCTGTGGCCTGTTTAGAGATGAGTGAGTGGAGGATGGGAGAGGAGCTCGGCCAGATCACCAGGGAGCAATTAGCCTCCACCATCATGGCTACTTTGATGAGCTGCTCAGGCAGAATCTGAAATGTAGACGCTGTGGAGGGCATGTGTGTCAAAACGCCACTATTGAGTGGAGTTAGGAGGAAAGTAGCACAGCAACACTAAAAACATCCAGTTATAGTCATAGATAAGAAGCTCTCTCTCTAGATCCTTATTTTAATTGTTAATCCTTTGTTCACCCAGTTACAAATAGCACTTTCTTTCTTTCTTTCCCTGTTAAAGCCTTCGCTTCCTCCCATATATCATACAACCAAAGTCATTCAGCATACAGTGAACTGAAACTTAGCTGCACATTTCAGAAGTAATCAGCAATTGTGTGTTTTTATCATAGTGGATAAACAACACAAATGATATGTTATTGAAAAACATCATCAGATCCACTTACTGACTGACTGACTGACTGACTGACTGATCGTTTCAGCTGTGTCCATATGAAGACCTTTTGTTGGTGCTTTTTGGCTGCCCTGAGTGAAGTGTTGGTCAGCTGTGTGTCACTGTCCGAGAGTCTCTTAATGCACTCACTGAACACAGATACACCATGATTAGAGCCAATTTACTGTGTTAGCTGTTTTCACCAGGAGGGGCTGCACAATGGACTGATCCTACTGACATGATGCTCATTTTCTCCAAAGCACATTTAGCTGCTGTTTGTGATTATCATTATAGGAAAATGGTTTGGAAAAAAACACTTAATTTTACTAATAAGTTGACATTCTCTTATGCAACAGTGTCTTGTTCCATCTCCTTGTGTCTTATACTGAATTCTGAATTTTTATGTATACGAGCTCTACAGTGATAAATACATTCCCCAAGCGTGGGATAAACACAGTATTGTTTGTAACACAGCCACTTATGCTGCTGTTCATTTCAGATGCAGATATTGTGGCACACTGGGGATTTTCTCTATAGTTTGGTGGATAGACAGTCGATCTCAAAAAGTGTAAAGGTTCAGGAGTTGCTTCTTTGCACTTTGGCCACCTGAGGCTAGTTAGCAGAAATGATGAGCGAGTAAGGAAGATGAACTATATTTGGAGACCTTTTAATGTCCTGCTTTGTTCTGACATTTAGCTTCTTACTCTTATAATGATGTGGGGAAAAAAGCAGCTCAGACAGATGAAGAGCTAAACGCAGGAAAAGAGGGAGAAGAAACAAAGATGCAGAGAAGACGACAAGGCCGTATTTTAATGTAAAATCAAAAAAGTGGAAGTTGATGGCCGTGATGACACTTTCATTGCCGAGGCTGAAGCAAAACCCTGCTAACAGCCATCGTAGTAACAGCAGTGAGGGATTCACAGCGCGACAGCATGGAGGCAGGAGATGATGGGAAGAGAGCGATCGCGATGCCGACGAGTCGCCGCCGCCCCTCCCTCCGCTCGTCTCTCCCTGAGCTCTATCGCTCCATCATCATGGGGTTGCCATGGCAACCCCAGCCTTCCCCCTGACCCCATGTGAACAGAGCCACAGGATTAGTCCTGAAAGACAACTCAAATGTCAACACAGCTCCAGGCGCTGCCACGTAGGCCTGAGAGAGAAGAGGGGTGTCTGCTCCTCTGCGCAGTCGAGTGATTGTCCAAGTGTGTCATCATGCTGCCGACTTGTGTGTTCACTACAGGTCACTGGAGCTCATGCCAGGATGATTATGTGAAGGCATGAATTAATTACATTCGTCTGCACCTAAATAATCCATTTCGGAAATACGCAGCTTTCAGCCGAACAAGCAATGAACACAATCCTCCTAAAAAAAGTAGGAGAATTGATTTTGTTTCCGGAATATAAACCCAGCCCTGAATAGTTACCTTCTCTCATTCAGTCACATTTTCAAGATATGTAAAGAAGTTTGTATAATACAGTGACGCAGTGTGTGTGTAGTGTTTGTACGCTTATGTAAGACAAATACATACTTTGATCAAAATGTCACAAAATTGCGTTTTATGACACACAATGTTAATCTCAAGTAAAAAACTGAACTATTTGATTAGTTTATATTCACAATGGGTTACTAATAATGTTATTATTATCATTATTATGATGCAATGTTAGAATGTTTTGGTTCTGTGGATCGTAAATTTATTGTTTTAAGAGTCAGATATTTCTCCCAGTAGCTGGTGGAGACCAAAGCCGAGCTAGAAAAGGAGGGTGAATGTTGAACTTGACCACATCTTAATAGGTCAGTGTTGTTTTTGTAGCTTGTTCCGCTGCCCTCAAAGGAAATCTAGAATTGCTTCTTAATTACTTAATTGTATGGTGGTTACATTGTAATTACACCAATATAATGTTTTTAATTGCAGAGTAAATAATTTACTGATACAGCTTAATTGGACATGGATAATGTGTTTTTTGTGTTTTTTTCCTGTTAGTAGCAAAATCTGAGAATGACAAGTTCACTCTGTCCGTTTGCCCAACACTTTAATCCGGAGCAAAATATCTCAACAACTTTATGTGACACTTTTTCTGTGGCCAGTTGCTCACATAATGCAAAAACAAGTATTTTGTGCCACAAATTGTGGCTGTTGTTTTCTGTTATACTGTGGCCATTCATTGTTATTTGTTATTGTGGTGGTTTCTTGTGTGCTTTTTGTGAAGCTGCTCTGGCATACAGTTTTAATAAAGTGCGCTTCAGTAAAGATAATATTGTCTTTTGTCCAACCCTGTGTTTCTGTCCACACAGCTGCCGTGGAGGCATGTGTTCTGCATGGGCTGAAACGGCGGGCAGCAGGCTTTCTGCGCAGCAACAAGATCGCGGCGCTCTTCACGAAGGTGGGGAAGAGCTTCGCTCCAGCTGAGGAGCTGTGTAGGAAGGCCCAGGAGCTCGAGCAGATCATCGAGACAAAGTGAGAGACGCACACATCACCGCTCGTTCTCACACATCACAGCAGACTTCAAAGCACACATCAAAGCCTCGCACGAGCAAAAGCGCTGAAAACAAATGGTTGTCTGCTTACTTGAAGGGCTATTTTTTAATATGGAAAGCTTCTAAATAATTCATGCTTGGAAGCTTTTATGAATCATGAATCCCTGGTGCCAGTAGCTTTGTGCGGATGTGTACTTAATGGATTTTTTTTTGAACATGTCATACTGGTTTTGTTTAAATTCAAACTTGTGATTCTCTACTTCTGCAGACGAAGCCAAAGTTTGCAAAGTCAAGACAGCCTTCGCAAGATGCCCCGACTGCCCAGCCTCACCCCGCAGGGAGTCAAGAACCTGTGGATCCGGACGGCTCTTTTTGAGAAGGTGCTGGACAAGATCGTCCTCCACCTGGTGGAGAACAGCAGGTACGTTTAGGAGGGCCGGTGAATGTCTGTTCAGCTGTTTGTGTTGTGTGAGTCCATGTCCTTTCAAAAGTGCCCCTTCATGTTTGTCTTCCAGTAAGTACTACGAGAAAGAGGCTGTTCTAATGGACCCTGTGGACGGACCTATCCTTGCCTCTTTGTTAGGTAATTATGTGTGACATTGTGAGCACTTGTATCTTTTAATGTATTCATCTGGCTCGGGCTTATGAAAATATGAATACCCTTTACAAGGGCATTATGTTGCTCTTTTCCATTTTTCTCTCAATTTGCTCTAATAGCCTGTTCCTCCTGTACTGCAGTCTTTATCGCCACAAACTTCAACTCTTTACCAGAGAAGGTTTTAGACTGAAGCAAATAGTGCTGACAGGCTAACCAGTACAAGTGGGGCCGAGCCAGAAATGCTGATGCTTCAGACGGCTTTTGGGTTAACAAGATAGGAAACAAGAAAAAACACATTTCTGTCACAAAAAATATGTTTATATTTTGTTTTTCTTTCTCTTTGCCTGTGAATCATTTGATAATCTTGCATCTTAGAGTCCCCACAAAGTAACAACAGTGTGGGAGGCAGAAGGGGTCGTGAACTACAGCCCTAAATGATTATAAAATACTTTGTACCTTATGGTGGATCTAAAGGTTGATCATCTGACGCCTGTTATGGTACATCTGTGGAAACTCTAAAACGTACGCCTTCTACTTCTCTGTTTTTGAGTGTGCTCATTGATGTTTAAGGTAATCTGATTCCTACAATTAGTTAACAAAATCTCAGAGCTCGTGTCCGCCTCTTTGTCTCAGTGGGACCGTGTGCTTTGGAGTACACAAAGATGAAGACAGCTGACCACTTCTGGACAGACCCGTCTGCTGACGAGTTGGTGCAGAGACATCGCATCCACGGCGGCCACTGCAGACAGGATTCTCCCACCAAGAGGCCTGCACTGTGTGTAAGTGTAGAAAATGGTAAAACAGCAGCTGTAAGGCCCTATGAAGTCTTTGTCATTAAAGACAGTGTCTTATCATAAGGACATATTTAAGATATAATTAATATCAATTACTTTGATGTAACACCACATAGCACATTTTTTTTTTATCAAAACAGACCATTAAACCATCCACATTTTGCCAATTTCCACAATATTCCACATTTTGCAGTTGATTCTGTTTTTATTATCAACTGCTGCAGTCCTGTTTTCTCTATCATGGGAATCATAGGGCCCTACAGATAATCATACAGTTAGTACCAGGCTCCTTTTATTGTATCCCACGTGTATCCAGCATATATTTATTGTGGTATATTAGCAGGCAGGCAGAGTTTCAGTGGTGCGTCTCATCAGTTACAGTCCCTTCTGAGATGCTGTCTGTCTGATTAAAGAGGACCTGCCTAGATTACTGTGCAAAGTGAAGCACAGCACATCCCGGGAGAAAGAACAGAGTGTATCTGAGACCCTCACACTCGTTCAGTCTTCAGCATATCAGTAAAACAGGTCAACTCAGCCTTTCTTACAACAGCGCGATACTCCTTACACTTGTGTGGTGTTGTGTGTTCGTATGTGTGTATGGAATCTGGAACAAGGGAGGATGCGTGTGAATGAATGACATATTTCTCATTTGAAAAAGATTTTTATTCATGGCAAAAGGCTATACTGTGACTGACGGGCTGCAATGCATTCTGCAGATAGTCATCATTTAGTTTGCGATGTTTGTTATCTGATTTGACATATTCTGTGCTGTGCAGATCCAGAAGCGACACTCCAGCAGCAGTATGGATGAACGCCCCTCCCCCTCGCCATCAGCCCGTGAATATGTGGAGTCCCTGCATCAAAACAGCAGGGTGACCCTACTGTTTGGCAAAAACAATGTGCTTGTACAACCGGTAACTGTCCAGTTCCTCTTAATCACTCATAGAAATGTAGATGTGACGCTCCCTAGGAATATTGTCTCTGTTTAATGGCATCAAATGAAACCATCCATCTTCGTGGTGGTTTCAGAGGGATGACATGGAGGCTGTCCCGGGTTACCTCTCTCTGCACCAAAATGCTGACATCATGACCCTGAAGTGGACACCCAATCAGCTCATGAACGGCTCAGTTGGAGACTTGGACTATGAACGCAGGTGCAGAATTACACAGCTGTAAATGGATTGTGATGGCGGTGACTGTGTCTGTCTGCAAAGCCTGCTTTGATAATGCTAGCAGTCCTTCTCCTATTAAGACTAGCTAACATGCAGTGTGCCTCCTCAAAGACATGTAAACCCTCTGCATTATTTCTTTACTTCTTCTCTCTGTTGTTTGTGTAACACTCGGCTCTTACTGAATAATGCAGCGTGTTTGCGTGGGGCTCAGGGGCTCAGTCTGCAGCTGATCTGATGAGACTTATTTTCAGCACACCAGCAGCCAGTAGATGGCTTATTGACTGAGACACTGTCAGACATCTCTGAGACTAGCAAACCATGTTCTCGTGCATGGTTTCTCTCACCAAAAAAAATGGATTATTGCATGAGGCAACTCTTCGTCCTTGTCGTCTACATGCCTGACTACTTAATTATCTATTATATTATTAACCCAGTCTGGGTTGGTATTTTACTGACTATGTATTTGATTTAATATTTTTCAGTGTATACTGGGACTATGCCATGACAATCCCTCTAGAGGAGATAGTTTACTTGCACTGTCATCAACAAGGTGGGTCCACACCATCCTTAGCTTTGATACCACAATGCAGTGTTCGTGTGTTTTTACTGCCCTTTCTATTTATTGTCAGTGTCTGCAGTTAAAACACAGCTGTCAAATAAAATGTGAATGAAGTCAAGACATTGTCTCCTGTATATCTCCTGTAGTTGACAGTGGGGGGACAGTGGTGCTGGTCAGTCAGGATGGGATCCAAAGACCTCCTCTTCGCTTCCCCAGAGGAGGCCACTTGCTCCAGTTCCTCTCCTGCCTGGAGAACGGCCTGCTTCCGCATGGCCAGCTGGACCCTCCACTCTGGTCCCAGAGGGGAAAGGTCAGTACAGGAGGTCTTTCTATGGGGTCGCTCCCTGGCTTCAGACGCAGAGCACAAATTACACATATTAGGCATTCTTCTGGAGAACGAAATGCTAAATCAGCCTCATCTGATCAATAAATCAATAGAAAAGACATTTGGATTTGGAAATAGATGCACTGCCTGGTTTCATTCATTGGTTGGAGTGATATTGATGAATGCCTGACTTAATGCTCTCTCTCCGCCACCACATAAGAACTGTCTAATGAATGGATGTTTTTGTCGTACTGTGAGTAGCGCTGTATCTGCTGCTAAACTGAATAATGATAACCACCCACGCATGTTCAGCCACCATTAATAAGCTTAAGCACACGGATGCTCGTCATTTTTAATTCACATGGATGGCTCAGCTTGGCTCTAGTGGTTTAGAATGTTTTGTTGCTGGCATTAATTTAATAACAGTTATATTCTCGTCACAGGGGAAGGTGTTTCCCAAGCTGCGGAAGAGGGTTCCTCAGGGATCAGGATCCACTGACTCGGTCTCAGACAAGGAGGAGGACGAGGCCACAGACTATGTCTTCCGCATCCTCTTTCCAAACAGCCAGTCAGAGTTTGGTGAGATTCTCTCGAGAGAAGCAAATGAATATGAGCAGCACCCACTGGCCTCTCCCGATTGTTGCATTTTTATGAAGATGTTACTCATTTTTTACAGTGACTGTAACCCACCTGACTCCCACAATCTCCCCTCAACTGAGTGGACAGTCCCCCTCCAAAACAGGAACCCTGGTTGTACCCAAGAAGTCCTGCAGCTGTCCTGAGGAATCCCCCTCACTCACAGGAACCAGCTGTAACACTGTCACACCTCGGCTTGTCTGTCCCTCTGTCAGCTCAGCTTGCTTTAATTCCCAGCATCTAATATCCTCTTGGCCTGTCCTGCGCCTCCGGCAGAGTTTATTGATGTGTCCCGTTATTAAAGCCCCTCCCACTCCCTGCCACCTTGTGTCACACCCTGTTTACTGCGCAGTAACCTTTCAGCAGCCAATGGGTGGACCGCTGATTGATCGAATATGGTTCCTGAACTGAGAAAGGCTCTTGCTCGATTAATCTTTCTCTCTATAATAATGTAATTGAGTGTGATGGCTTCATCCTTTGAATTATGCACCAATTCCAGATTGCATAAATGTTTTTGTTGATGTGCTTTATCTTCGCTCTGACAGGAATCAAGCACAAACACATTGTGATCTGAGGTGCTTTCGGCAGATCACAGTTGATCAGCATAATTCTGCTTGTGCGAAATGGTTCCAGCTGGGTTTAAATCATCAAAGTGCAAATGTAATTGTTCTTGAAAGCCTGAGCAGCATGATGGTTTTAAAGTGACAATGATGGTGTCTGTGTGTGCATGTTGCAGTGACTCCTCCAGACTTGATGGATCAGGGAGCTACAATGTGGCATCCCACTCTCAGGAAGTCTTCGTGTTCTTCTTGTTCTCAGGGGAGCTTCTCCGATGGGGCGACACCTAAGGGGTGCAACCATGAGAGGTGAGCGATAAACACACTTCAGGCTAGACTGAGTTGCTTTACATCGTGACAGGGAAACAGCTGAAGGCTGCAGAGACACACAAAGCCACAAACTCATTACTGAAAGGGACGCATCTGATTTTGATTCAGGGTCAGAGGTCCGGAAAGATAAGCGATAACATGGCAACATGGCTCAGTTAGTCCATGTTTCTTTATTTCTTTCTTTTTGGGGTGGCTTTTGTTTATCCTTTATTAGTTAGAACAGCTGTGGAGATGGGAAATGGGGGGCCAGAGAGAGGAGAAGACACAGCAAAGATCCACAGTTTGGAATCGAACCTGAGCTGCTGCTGAGGACTCGGCCTCACTAAATTGTGTGCTAGTGAAAACAAGACGTGTTCTGTATCTGTGATTCAGGAGCTGATAGCAAATTATCTGGTGTAACATTAATGCATGAACACACAACTCTCTCTCCAGCAGTTAACGTGACAGCCATGTCAGCGAAGGGGAATAAGCCACATTAAAACCACATTAATCTGAGGACAAGGTCACCATGAATGATCTCCAGCTACACTGTATATTCAGCGTCAGTTCAGTAATTTATTGATCAATAGAAAATGTGTTTTACACTGCAGACCGTATTGTAGCCTAATTGTAACACGAGCTGTGGGCTGGACCCTGAGTGACTTGCTGTTCCATCCGGACTTTGAGAGTTCCTGCCTCAGTGCCAACCAGAAATCCTCAACAATACATATGAAACAAAGTAATTACCCAGAAGACAGTTACGTGACATTTGCCTCACTAATGTGAGAGTGTGTTGGGGAAATGAGGTGATAAGCAAGGGAGATAAAAATGGATGGAGGCTATGAAAAAGGGGGCCAATTTATTCTGTATGGCAGTGTAATAGTTTATCATTTGAGTGATAAAGGTTAGCCCCAACGCTGTAATAAACTCTACATTAGATACAGTATCTCTGACATTCAGAACAATGCGAATAACTTCTCATGCTCTAGATGATTAGGTTAATGATAGTTTAATGATAGTCTTTTAAGGAAAGAGAGCAGAGCCATTGCATAATGTATAAAATGTTTCCTCCACATAAGTGAAAAGCTGTGTGCTGTATCTCCCTGCAGGGCTCCTCTGAAGCTGCTCTGCGACAACATGAAGTACCAGATCATCTCTCGGGCGTTTTATGGCTGTATGTGATTGCTTATTGTGTACACTGGCAATATAAGATAATTATCAGTATCTATTCATGTTCACTTGAAATTGTCAGGAAGTAATGCATAATATCCTCATTTTAATTATACCTAACATCTGCAGCAGCCTTAAGTAATTAACTGAATTGTCAACCAGGGTTGGCATACTGCCGTCACCTGTCCACTGTGCGCACACACCTCTCTGCTCTCGTCAATCACACCATTGTGGCGCCCGATGTGCCGCGTGATGCCTACAAAGGGCTCACCACAGATGTGTGGCAGACGTTCCTCCAGGACTGCACAGTAAGCATCGCTGGTGTCACAGCACCGCAACACAAACTTCACACCGCTGCTCACAGTATGCCGTCCACACACACACACATGCATGTCCACTCCCAGGCTCTCTCTTTCACTCTGTCACTCTGTCTGTCTCATCCATATTCATCCTCTGCTAATCGTGTGGCTCACACCATTAGTCTCACAGCAGTGTGTGTGAAGCGTGACTAATGGACCTGTCAGTCTCAAAGTCCACGTCTACAGTTTATCTGGACATGAGTTACACAGAGAGTTTGACCTGAACATTAAAAGCAACAATTATAAATGTTTAAAAGCAAATATGTTCACTGGTTTCTTTTTATACATTTATCATACCTATGTAATATTTGATTATTATTGGGGTTGCCAATATTGGACTCAGCTACTGAACAAAAACTTCTGTCTTGACTATGGAAACAGTTGTTTGACCAAAAAAAACAAAAGTTCCACTTAAATTTCCCATCACATGACCCAGAAAATAAAGGATAAGATTACTGGTTGAGTAACAGCTGTGGACAGATGTTTTTAATCTAAACCTCCATCTGAAGTTAATAAATATTGAGCACATACATACTGTACAGTGACAGTTGGGAGGTGCACCGGTGCCTGTCGTCTCCCCCATCTGCCACCCTCTCGGATGGATTAATCATTAGCTGCACTGACAGAGTGAAAGCCACTATGATGCTTTTCTCTACAGGCTGCCTCATTGTTAATGTTGTTGTTCTGCAGCACAGTTGAGTGTTTTAAACATATGGTAGTGTTTTTGAAATGAAAATCCGAAGGTTGACCAGAAAGCAAGCACTGATTGATTGAAAGTGTGTCTTGTGGCTTCAGGCATATGAGGAGAAGGAGCTGCTTCGCCTGGTCTACTTCGGCGGGGTGGACGCCTCGTTGCGTAAAGAGGTGTGGCCTTTCCTGCTGGGTCATTATCAGTTTGGAATGTCAGAAGCCGAAAGGAAGGAGGTTTGTACTTTCCAACATTATGACTTTGCTCTCGAAGCGTCTTCCATCTGAACCACTGACCCTTGATCCCTCACCCGTCACCTCAGGTGGACGAACAGGTCCGAGTGTGCTACCAACAGACGATGCGCGAGTGGCTCGGCTGTGAGGAGATAGTCCGCCAGCGGGAGAAGGAGCAGCATGCTGCAGCATTAGCAAAGTGCTCTTCAGGAGCGAGCATGGACAGCTCCAGTCAGAAGATGATCCACCATGACTCCACTGTCAGTAATGAGGTGAAGCAGTAATGCACACTTATAGTCAGAGGCGGACACTGCACACAGAAAAGTTTACGCTCTGAAAAGGAATCAGTTGTTTCTGTCAGTATTTTGGTCCTTTAATGCAAACGTTACAGTATGCCAACCCTAAATGTGGCCAGTTTTAGTAGTTAAGGTCAGTTTTCTACGTCTTGTGAAAACAGTCATTTAATTTCTCCTGCTCTGGAGTGACCTTTCTGTTTGATAAAAATCTGTATTATTAAAGATGCATGTCAAAGACATGGTTATTTACTAGGTTTAGACGGTCCAAAGAAAAGTTGTTGGTTGCATTATGGGAAATGTAGAATCCAGCTTTTTAGGTGCTTGATCCAAGCTAGCCTGCAACTTTAAAAAAGTGACATACTAAAGCACTGGAGAATCCAGATAATGTGAGCACAGCACATGAACCAATGTGCAATAAGACTGTATATCAATAAAAACTAGTTTCATCATCATAATATCTTGGCCTTTGCTATGTCTTTATTACCCAGTCCCAGTCCTCCCAGAGCTCAGACAGGCAGAGTCTGGCTCGTCTGCAGAGTGACTCCAGCAGCAGCACACAGGTAACATATTACAGCCTGCAGAGGAGGTCTTTTAAACATGGGTTTTCAAACAAACTAAACTCTGCTTCTGTTACGCTTTTTAAAATGCAATGCTGATCTTTTGTGACACTTTTCTCAAGACATTCCCAAAGTAATGCATGTAATCTCAACTTTTTGAACCAATATTCCTCATCCCTGCATTCTCTTTCCTGCTAGTTCTTCACATCCTCCCATCCCTTCCCCTGGAGTAGCCTGCTTCCCTTTGGCTTGTTCTTTCAGGTGTTTGAGTCCGTAGAGGAGGTGGACCAGATCGAGACGGAGCCCAAGAACGAAGAGACCAAACAGGTGCCAAAGATACCCAATGGAGCTCTGCAGAACGGGACAAGCTCTCCTGACTCTGGCCATCCCTCCTCCCGCAACTTCTCGGTCACCTCCGGCCTGTCGGACGGCTCGCTCAGCACAGAGGACAGCGCTGCACCCGATACAACCTCCAGATCTGCAGCTGTCCCTCAGGTGCCACAGAGCCCCGTCAAACCTGCAGGGGTAGAGAGCGAAGGTCTGGCTGAAGACAGTCAGATGAAAGGTAAAGTGAAGGACAAAGAGGAGGAGGAGGGGAAAACAGCTGATGTGACCAAAACTGAAGAAAATACCAAGATTGAGGTGACAGGTGACAACAACATGACCCAAGCATTGGAAGAGGGGCTGGTGAAGGAACCCAAAACACAAGAAACCATTGAGGAATCTGGAGCAGTTATAACAGTGGGGCCCAAGTGTGAAGATAAAGGCGTGGTTGCACTGGCAGACGTTAAAGGAATTACATCTTCAGGGTCAGGGAAAAGAGAAAAAGAAATGTCAGAGGAGGACACGATGATGGTATCAGCAGCTGCTACAGAATCCAAAGGAGGACTCGAGCAAGTGAGTATTGAGGGAACATCAAAGCTCATGAAAACAGCAGGAACAAATGTGGAAAAGACAAAGGAAATGGACAAATCAAAGACAAGTGAACCACAAGAGGTTTTATTGGCAGAAAGAAAAGAAAATCTATCTTTAGATCCTCCTGAAGTTGAAAAGAACCTTGTTTTCTCAGCAGACATCAAGGACACGAGAGCAAGAGAAGCGTACTTTACGTCTCAGAGAGACGAGGCTCAGGCCATGACTGAGTCTGATGAGTCTCCCTCAGCCATAGAGATGGAGGAGATCCCCAAAGCCAAAGTTTCCATGGTGCCTTGGAGCAGGAAGGGACGCTGTGAAGCATCGTCTTTCTCAGACGACTCGTCGCCTCACGAGGAGCTCAGGCAGGAGGAGGAGCAGGGAAAACCCAGTCCAGAGGGCACCGAGTCCATCCTGTCTGAGGAGCCGGAGATGGAGAGCCTTTATCCAAACTTCGACTCTCTGGCTGGTTCTGAAAACACCAAGAATGAAGCGACCTCTCGAGATTCTGCTGGGAGTGCCTTCTCTGTATGCACACATATTCAAATCCATTTATCCTCAGACAGATCAACGATTTAATGAGCTTGTCTTATTTATTCATTCATGTATTGTTTTGTCTGTTTCAGCAAGAGCTTTTGGATTTGTACACATTAAACCTGCACCGCATTGAAAAGGATGTCCAGCGCTGTGACAGGAACTATTGGTACTTCACTCCTGCCAATCTGGAGAAACTACGCAACATCATGTGCAGGTAACACACGGGCAGCATCAGGGCTGTGACAGAGCGTAAACATGCTCAGTTTAAGGTGACCTCTTTTTCTCCCTGGTGCACCTTCACATAAGCCCCTCTACCCCTAACAAAGGACGAAAAGAAAATTTCTCTTCACACCTTAGCAAAGCCTAATCGTGTCAGCATGCATGATATTAATGCATTTCTGCACTTCAAAAGTAGTTGCCTTGAAACTCTGAGGTGGAAAAAGGTGGAAAGACCTGTAAATCTGGACGGCAGCGTACGATAGAAACAGCCGAGGATAGTTGAGTTCACACCTCTCGGTTGTGTATTTTCAGTTATATCTGGAGGCACCTTGACATCGGGTACGTACAGGGCATGTGTGATCTGCTGGCTCCTCTTCTCGTCATTCTGGATGACGGTGAGTCAACGCTCTGAATCACTTCTTATTTCCCCTCGCCTCTGACATTCCGTGTATTTTTACAGCTGTTGATGGAACAACAGAGAGCGGTTTGCCCACTCACTTTCTCACTCCAGCTTCCTCTCTGCTTCCTCCTTTCAGAGGCCATGGCCTTCAGCTGCTTCACTGAGCTCATGAAGAGAATGAATCAAAACTTTCCTCACGGAGGAGCTATGGACACTCACTTTGCCAACATGCGCTCTCTAATCCAGGTGAGACAGCACCAGTAAAGCCTTTACACATACTGTAGCAGTCAGGGACCACTAAATCCATTCATTACCCCAAACGCCTTGCTTTTTCACACTTTTCCTCCACAGCCAGTCTCATTATTTCTTTTCCTGAATCTCCTCTGATCCCCTCTCGGTACAGATCCTGGATTCCGAGCTTTTCGAGCTAATGCACCAGAACGGAGACTACACCCACTTCTACTTCTGCTACCGCTGGTTTCTCCTAGACTTCAAGCGAGGTAAACTGGCAGCATGGTTCGAAAGACTCTGTGCCAATTAGAGAAGTCGGGGATTCACGCCTCTCTCAACCGAGTTTGTGGATAAGATGCCAAAACCACTTGGCAGCTTGCTAACAAGACATGTGGTTATTAAGGCTTGGAAAGGATTTAGAAGTCAGTTATATTTTTGGAAAACATTCCTGGGAGTTGCTTATGAAATAGTTGGCATGAACTGCCGCTGCGTGGATAGGTTTGATAATTAATTATGATTCACAGTGAAGAATCAACTACGGACTTTCTTGTTTTCTGTAAACAGTTTTTCTGCGTATCTCAGTATATCCTCTCTCCCTCACCCCAGCAAACACCTGCTTCCACCTTTATCTCTCTCCACTGATAACTCCACCTCCTACAAACTCGCCTCCCATCTTGACCCTCAAACACAGATGTGCTTTCACTCCCGTTCCTTTGCTGAATGTTCTGTGTTTGTCTTCCAGAGCTCGTCTATGATGATGTGTTTGCAGTGTGGGAAACCATCTGGGCAGCCAAGTATGTCTCTTCCAGTCACTTTGTCCTCTTCATTGCTCTGGCGCTGGTGGAGATCTACAGGGACATCATCCTGGAGAACAACATGGACTTCACTGACATCATTAAGTTCTTCAATGGTAAAACATGCAGATTTACAGCTGACGTCGTCCATGTGAACGTCCTCTTATCCCTGCTAAAGTGGCCTTTCACTGACTTGT
Source organism: Chaetodon auriga (assembly GCF_051107435.1). Taxonomy (NCBI): domain Eukaryota; kingdom Metazoa; phylum Chordata; class Actinopteri; order Chaetodontiformes; family Chaetodontidae; genus Chaetodon; species Chaetodon auriga. The sequence continues at coordinate 21,653,429 of NC_135078.1, read as the reverse complement.
ACTATTCAGCCTGCCCTCATAATGATATGAAAGATGTGGACACTTCCCAGGCATGAGGGGTCTAACAAGACATCAAGTTGCATTATGGGAATTGTGGGACCCAGCACTGTAAAAGCCTGACAGTCAGAATACTGTATGTCGCTGTCTGCCACGCAGATTTTGTTCATTTGTTTTTCCATCTGTCTCTCTCAAGTCCTCCCAACTGCAGATTTAACAGTTATGATTATTCATGCTCATCGCAGTTGATGCAGTCATTTCGGACCAGTTTTTGTGTGTGATGGGTGTAAACTTAAAAACTTCCAATATTCATCACATCAACGCAAACTTTTAGTTAGAACGTGATTTGCTTTATTTTAAACGGGCTGAAATGAAATGAAACTCGAGGCTAAATTTGAGAAAAACACATCAGATCACTTTGCTTCAAATGATTCTATCGCAGGAACTGAACTGGCTTGTTTGTTTGTCTTTCAGAAATGGCCGAACACCACAACATCAAGCAGATTTTGACCCAGGCCAGAGATCTGGTGTGCAAGGTGCAGATGCTGATAGAGAACAAGTGATTGTGCTGTTTGTCTTCTTTTCCTTCCAAGTAAACTATGAATGGCTGTAGCAGCACAAGAGTCAAATACATATGAGCGCACACACACACGCACACACACACACACACACACACACACACACACACTACACAAAGCCTTTTCAATCAGTTTGCTGCTATGAGCCTTATCGACTGTATCCAAGATGTTGTTTGTGTTGTCAGCAGGTGTGTGAGAATATTATGCTTCATATTTGTCAGTATGTTCAAGTGAAAAAAAAATATCAGAAATAGTTTCTTTAATTTCTCAATATTTTTGTCAGAAATCCCTTAAGTGTCGATCTCAACCGAGTGCACTTAATATTTTGAGATAAGGATGGTTTTAGTTGCACATTTCAAAGCAAAATGCAGAGCTGAAGTCAACCAGAGATTATATTTATGAGAAAAATACATTGTGATAATAGTTTATAATAATTATTTTAATAGTCAAAGTCTACAAGATTAAACATAAAATATATCAGAAAGTTATCCCTCTATTCCTGTCCCTTAATGAAGGAAAGAATGTCAGCAGACTTTTCATTTTCTTTAAGTACAACACCCCAAAATCCAATTAATTTTCACCGATGACTGATTGAGAACACTGGCCTGTCGTCCAAAATGTAACCCAACCTCAGTTTTAACACACAACATCAAGAAATTAATTTAGCTCGTAGCACCATGTCAGTGATTTAGCATCCAACAGTGTTTTTAATGTCCTTGAACTGCCTTGTCTGCCAAATATTATGTCTTTGTTATGTGTGAAATGTACTGTACTGAGAGAAAAATGTGTTTATCTTATGAGGATTATGTTATGTTAAGACTTGTAAAATCATAACCTAATATTTAAGTGACTTATGGATGTCTGAGCAGAGGTTTATATAAAGTAACAAGCCTGATTTGATAGCCCTCCTCAGTTATTTTTCATTATCCAGTGAACCACTGTACATTTTGTAAATTGTGCAGTTTTGCTCACCTTGATTTTTGTCCAGTATTGTCTGCTGCCTGTTTGTTGAGTGAAATGTTCATTTCAGCTGGAGCATCATTGAATATGGAAGATCAGGTGAGCTGGTGATAATATTTAGTCACAGTGACCAAATGAGACGTTTTGTGGTTCCATGTTATTCACATTATTTCGTGTGACTTAAACACAGAGATGAAAATGAAAGGTACAGTTTGACAAACTGAAAAAGGCCTGATGGCATGAGGGAAACAGTTTGTATGTTTTGGCAGATTCGGGGCTCATGAGGACGTTCAATATATATGCGTTTAACCATTTAAATTAGTTCTGAAGTGTTGCTTCATCAGTGTGGTAAGATGAATTGCTTTCAGTATCGATGTTTCTTTGTGAATGCTAAATCTATTTTAATTTATTGTGACATTTGCCAAAGTATTTATTTATTTATTTATTTGTTCATTTTCTCATTCAGATGCTGCTTTGTTTGTAAAGCTGATATTTTTATTTTGTGGCCAGTTCTAATTGTGTATTGTAAAACAATCAAATTCTATACTAAGAGTTCATATATATATATAATATTACATGGTATATGTTCTTATAATAAAAAATAAAAATGGAATCATTATTTTTCCAAAACATATTGCAGTGTGCATTTTACTAAATTCAGTCACACTGAAGTCAGACAGGTAAGTCAAGTGATGTTATCTCCAGTGTCGGTTTCCCTCTTGGAAATATCTCAACTATGTGGCACCATCTACAGGTCAAAATGTTAAGTTTTACACTTTTGTGTGACCAAATACCAGCAAAACAAAACATTCCTATTCACCTCAGCCAGTCTTTGCTTACTGCTCATTAGCAAATGTTAGCATGCTAACACAGTAAACAAAGATAGTGAACATGGTAATCATTCATTTACACCCGCTGAACATCGCCATCGTCACTGTAAACATATTAGCATGCTGTGGCTAGCATTTAGCTCACAGTGCTAACTCACAGAGCTGCTAGCATGGCTGAAGAAAAGCAACAACAGACAAGCTGTCGCTCCAACGGGATCCTTCAGATTAGGTCTCTGATGTTTCACTAACTCATCAGTATACACTGACAGCAAATATCACCAGCAGGATGTGTATCAACATGTGCTGAAACAGTATTTAATAGTAGCTGACTAAGATAGATATAAACCGGCAAAAATGTAGACAGACAGCATGTTGAAAGGACTATTGTAATACGTGATAGTGGTCATTGTACGAAATACTTTAATAAGGGTTTGAAATCTTGAAGATTTTAGAGTAAGTAGTCGACTACATGCAGCGCTATCCTTAAAATTATGGAATTAGGAAAGACCTTGACATAGTGTCAATAAAGTTAAGGGCTGTTAATGTTAAATTAGTGCCATTGGTGTGGTGTTGTGCTGCCTGTATGGCAGCGCAACTAAGCTTTGTTATTGCTGACTGAGAAGAATGAGTTATTGCCTGCAGGATGACTGGTACGAGCCCGGATAGCTCAGTCGGTAGAGCATCAGACTTTTAATCTGAGGGTCCAGGGTTCAAGTCCCTGTTCGGGCGTACAGTTTTTCAGCCGCGCAAGCTACATCAAAACATTTCCATGTTTTAAAAGCCATCTGCAAATATCTGCCTATTATCGCAACCACCATACTTTGATAATCGAGTCCCGTCCTTCTGTAACTCCTCAGTGACGAAGGATTACCTCAAGGTGCCAGACCCTCTGCGGTTACATGTTAGGGAAGGTGGAACCATGGTCAGTTTGCCAATAATGAAGGAATTTTGTTGGTTGCGAGAATAGGGAGAAAAAGTAGACGCCCGAACAGGGACTTGAACCCTGGACCCTCAGATTAAAAGTCTGATGCTCTACCGACTGAGCTATCCGGGCTCGTGTGAAGTTCTTCCCAAGGTGGCAACTCATTCTTCATGATGAGGGAACAAACTTGGTTGTGAGAGTACTGACACATATCGGCTTCTACTGATTTCCCAAGGTTGCACCGAACACCGTTAACAACCATAAACCTTATTGACACTATGTCAACGGATTTCTGTCTATATTTTAAGGATAAGCCATGTAATCGACTTACACTGATTTCATAACTATCATGTATTACAACAGTGCGCTAGCGCTAACGGCAGTGTGCGTCATAGGAAACGCAACGCCCGTTCGACAATGTTATGAGTGTCTTTCAAAGATGTTATGCTTCATGTGTTTGCTGCGGAAGTATTTTAAAACACCCTCATTGTATCTTGACTGAAATGAATCCGTCTGATGTCTGCCTGGCACCTAAGCGAAGAAGGAAGTACGTGGACGTGAACCCTCTTGCTTCAGCTCGTCCTGCATCCTGTTGGGTAGCAACAGGAAGTCATTAGCTACACACGAGCTAGGTTTTCCCCAGCGATTCCCTGATTGTCGACCCCAACGCGGGACTATCCCCGGTCGGCACTCTCCCGCTAGCCAGACTATCGAGCCCACCGACATATAACGGAGCTAGTTATCTTTTTTTATGTTAGTTTTTTGTTACGTACAAGTGTATTTGACATATAATTAGTGACATATTGTTTCAAATACACCTACAGTATGACCATTAGCCTATGAATTGACTTTGTCGTTACGTTTTAACAAGTGGTGGATAAATCCTCTTTCCGTTTCCGGTCAGTTAACGTCACATCACAGATACTCTTGAGTTCGCCATGCCTCTTTTCACCAGGTGAAAAGGTTACACACATGTTCTCCTGGCATGGGTGGAATTGGAGGGGTTAAATACTTTATGGTTCCAATCCTATGGGGAAATTGGTGTAAAAATCGTTCCCATATGGAAGCTTTTGTTTTGTTTTTGGTCGCTTGGTTTGGTCGCTTTCCGTTTCCGATAATTGTAGGCTACCCTCTTTCCGTTTCCGTTAACAACATTGCTAACTTGTACCGCAGAGCTAACGAAAACTCCGGACCATTCTATAACTCCCGACCATTTATGCGTGTAGATTCTATAACTCCCGACAATTTATGCGTGTAGAAAAGAGCGAACAACAACTCCGGACTAGCAAACCAGTCCTATTACTGGCCAAGAACGTCCTGTTACTGGCATTACTGCCGCTTCGACTGGCATACTCCGCCGTCGTTTTATCCAGTAGTGTTATTCTTACTGGAGTGGTGTTAAGAAATAATACGTGTGCCAATACATAATATATGCTATAAATGACACGAATACGTGAAATATAATCAGGGGGCAGTGTATATATATGATAATACGTGAAATATAATCCGGCGGGATAGATCGTCTAAACCACCTGGGGCTACGCGTCCGTGAGCGAACTCAGTTGGGAGTCTCCGTCTATCTACCTCCCCGATTCCCTGATTACGCGTCCGTGAGCGAACTCAGTTGGGAGTCTCCGTCTATCTACCTCCCCAGCATGTCCTTCCTGGTGAGTGATATTTAGAAAATGCGACACCGTTCTTACACAACTCGGACATAACTGCCTCGCTAAATGTGCTGAAAATGTCAGTGTTTTGCCTCACTGTTAAACGCACATGCTGCGTCGCGTCACTCAATATCACTCGGCCTTCATGTAGCCTGTTAGCATCGTTTGCTAACAGGCTACATGAAGGGTACCAGGTAACAAACGTGAACTTCCAAAGAAGAAGATACAGCAGCTGCCAAAAGGGCCAAGTCACAAGCGTAACGCATCCTATGAGCTCCCAACCACTTAACTCTAAGGTAAATGATTATTGTTTCAATTGCAGTCGGTTTATTCAGCAGCCAGTGCAGAACATTGACTTGTCGGTCTTGTTTATTGGTTGTCTCTCCTGATAGATACCACCGTTTCCAACATGGGAACCAGTACCAGAGGACCAACTTCCGCAGGTAATACCCTCATGACTGGGTGAATGTGAGCACAATACAGTGCTTGCAGGGTGTTAAGTACTGCATAATGCCTTGAAATTCATGTTGGATTTTAGACATTTAGTTGAAAGCCCCTGACTCTGTGTAGATTCTATTATGCTTTGCTTGATGTGATCTTTCCTCCTGTTCATGTTGGCCATTAAAAGATTCCTTCCTAATGCAAAATGTATTCGGGTTTATCTGTAGCAGTCTGATCATGTGAATATCTGATAAAATTAGTATTAGGACCATATTTCCACAGTGTTTCCTTGCAGAGCTGCAGCAGAGGAGTAGCTACACAAGGAGGAAGTTTCTTGTTTAAAAAGTCTTTTTGTTTTGAAGGACATCAAGACAAAGTCACACAATGACATCAGTAAAACAAAACATTACAAAACAGAAAAGATTGCCAAAGATCAAATGATGGCACAGGAGTCATGACAGTGTTTTGTCATTAGATATTTTAAAGGATGTAATGACTTTATTCAGTGGCTGGTTACAGTTTAAGGCGTCTTTAAGTGATGGTGGGAGGAAAGTGACACACACAAGTTTCTAAGAAGCACACCGTCCATTTTACAGCCTGCCCAAATCCCTGCTGACCTGGTGGACAAACTGGAGCGACTGGCCTTGGTCGACTTCCGCAACAAAGAGGGACTGGCCTGTTTGGAGAAAGCGATAAGATTTGCAGATCAGCTTCATGTTGTGGACACGTCGGGGGTTGAACCGATGGATTCAATTCTGGAGGACAGGTGTGGTACAGACAGTCATGAAAACAGCTTGTTTACACCTGGGTCTGTTCATCACAGTTATAACCAGTTGTGTTTTATGCGTGCATGCACACTCAGGGCATTAAGCCTGAGGGACGATGCAGTGACAGAAGGGGACTGTGCTGAGGAGCTGCTCGAGCTCGCCAAAAACACAGTTGAAGAGTATTTTGTGGCTCCACCAGGTAAGAAACAAAGCCTGAGTACAGTTATGTTTAAACATTAGTGTGACTTTTATGACTGGTTGCAGATTATTGAGATAAGTGACTAAAATGAAAGCTTATTGTTTTATTGTAGCTGGTTGACTGATGTTTATTGTGTTACTGCAGGAAATATTCCTCTACCGACGAGGGAGAAGAGGGTGGCCATGCTGAAACACTCAGAGTTCTGATGTTTAGGAATTCATCCTTATTATTTATTGTTCATTTTTCATTCGGGAACCTGTTGTGTACATTAAAAACCTGCTGGTGATGCATTCAGATTTGTATTTTTCCTGTTTCATTTGTCACCAAGGGCTGGATACCATTTTAGTTTCAGTACTGTTTTTTTAAAAGTGTGAGTGAGCAGTGTGATGGCAGCCTGTGCAGTGACGACATTCAGTACGACACAGTGTAAGCTCCATTGTTTTGATCTGTGATTGACATCTTTATGTGTCCTGGTGTCATTGTGGCATTGTTTAACTTAAACTAAAAATAAAAACGTATTGTTTTCTCTCTCTCACTCTTTTTCTGCTTTCCATAGAAAACATGTAAAACAAGTAAAACATATGTACACACATGAAGAGTATTGACATCACCTATCGCTCACTCACATACCACCTTAACAGCTGTAAACAAGTATGAGCCAATTACCACCTTTACACCAAAATGATCAACCAGGGCAAGAATTCATGAGCACACAGCTGCGACTTTCATGGCCAGAAGTAGATGCATATGGACAAACTATATATTGCAACCATTCACCTCTACATCTATGTGACCACCCCTCATATATATTGGAAATACCTTACTGGGTGATAATCATCATCATCATCATCATCATCATCATCATCATCATTGTAAAGTTATCACTCAAGAGTCACAATGTAAGAAAACATATTCTTTTTAAGTATGTGGCAAAATGTAATGATTCAGCTTTTCCCACATAAAACTAAACAGACCTTTTAGAGTCTGTATTCTTTTCCGTTTCCTGAAACTCATAAACATGTCTTTGGGCAATCTCGGTAAAGCTCACACAGTTGCTGCATCATTTTTGGAGAATAGAAAACGAAACTTAGCGACTGAAAACAGAAAACGAATGTTAAATGAAGGGGGGCGTGTCGAGCAGCTGAGGCAGCCTGTATATAAACAGGTGAGCTGAAGCATCTTCACAGCTGCTGCCCGGCGACATCCGTACGACACTTTTCAACAAGTTTTTCTGAGGATTTTCTCACTCGATCACACGGTATGAAGCTCTCTTCATTGACGCTTTACTGAAATAATCTCCGCTGAACAAAACCTGTTTCAATCAAACATACTGACTTATCTTTCAGACCGCTCTCATCATGGATCTAACCATCGTTATGCTGAACGGGACGTCCCACACTCTGAGGGTGAACCCGACGGACACTGTGGGCTCTCTGAAGCGCCTCATCCAGCAGAGACTCGGATTTGCTCCACACACGCAGAGGCTGGTCTTCGTCAACGGTCAGAGGACTCCGCTCAGCGACGAGTCCAGGCAGGTCTGCAGCTACGGGCTCCAGTCCGGCTCCCAGGTGTCTCTGCTGATCACCCAGCCGGCCACCATGCAGGTGTTCCTCAAAAACGAGAAGGGCCACCTCACCACCTATGATATCAAACCCGACGAGACCGTGAGCGGCCTGAAGCGCAGGGTCGAGTGCAGAGAGGGGGTCGCGGTGAGCCAGCAGAGGCTTGTTTACCAAAGCAAGGAGATGGAGGATGGTCGACTGCTGTCTGACTACGAAGTGGCGCCACTGAGCACCATCAACCTGCTGCTCCGCCTGAGGGGAGGCTGAGGACACTTCTGCTTAATGTATCAGCAGCTCCATGTTTTTATTTAATAGAAATTTAAGTCAATCGGCATTATTTATTTCTGTTTTCATTTGGAAAAGTCCATACATTCCTCCACATGTAATTCTGTCATATCTTAAGAACTTGTTCAGGCTTAATAGATGATTTTGTTTTGGACATACAAATGTTACACACACACACACATTGTCTTAACGTTTTTTTTTTATTTTCACAAATACATGTTTTAATTATGTTAAATGGGCACTTAAAAAAATAAAAATAAAGAAGAAAATGAAGTCCCAAATGTGAGTATGTGTCTTTGCATTTCCTGTTCTGTCCTGTTTGTTGAGCTCAGAGATGAAGCTGCAGCCTGTACAGACCACGACGGGTAACAAAAAGGCACTTAAGCATGACAGAGATCAACCTGACATTACTCCAGTACGTGAAAGACTGTCTCCATCATAGAATTCCAGGTTTACTGTCACGTCTTGGCAGTGCTCTGTAAAAAAAAAATACTTTTGTAATAAACTACATTCATTATATTGTGTTATTCCAAACTGTCATGTATTCAAACTATCACAGCAGCGTGTTACGATGGCTTAAAGTCTTTGGTTTGTTAAGAGATAAGGAGAGGAAGGTCTGGATTATTATCCAGATCAGGAACAGGTAAACAGCAGTTCAGTAAACTGCCTGAAGTCACAGTGAAGAAGCAGTTTTCCTCCAGATTCGCTCTCTGCTCATTTCCTCACAGATGCCAGGTAGGCGTACCAAAACAAGGCGACCATGTTGGCAAACAGCACTCGGAACTGAAAGCACCAAACGACACAGAGGGTAAATAAACATTAGTGGTGTCAGTGCGTGACTCATCATCTGCAGGATACCAGAGAAAAACATACCTGCACAGGCACAAAGTTGATGTTGATGAACTGGAAAGGAGTCCAGACTTTCCAGTTCATCTTTAAGGCAGTCCAATAACTCGCTCTCATCTTTTTCTCAAAGTCTGCCCAACATTTAGCCTGAAATAGATTGGAAGGACTGCATTTTTACATCCATTTTGCAACTTTAGAACGTGTTTAATATTTGATGTAACTTATCAAGGCAGTGGACTAAATACTGTGGTTAATATCCAAGATGCAACGCTGCATGAGTGCCAACTTTGATCGTCAAAAACAAGTCATGGGAAGCACTACTGAACCTATAAACTGCAAAAACAAAATCATAACAACAAAACAAGTGTTACAAACTCTGTGTATGGAGTTTGAAGAGATGGGTGGGTGAGGGTTTAATTAAATAGTACGCATTATGGGAAGCAGCAGCATCTGCAGCCTCTGCTGCAGAAATTTGGACCATTCTTGTCTTTTAATTTGTCTCTTCTAAGTCCTCCAACTTTATGGCAGTGCAGTGCATCAAACGGCTGAAGTGCCCCTCAAATGAGATGATTAGGAGTGACAGTTTGTGAGATGACCCACCTCCAGGACGTTCATAACAAAGAAGAAAAGGAGAAGAAAGCCGGGGGCAAAAAAAAGCCGATCCAGTATCAGACGTTTGACGATACAGTATGGGTCTGTGCTGGGTATCCACACCTCCATCAGCTGGTAGAAGTAATGGCTCACCGGCCCCGTAATAAACAGCCTGCAACAGACAAAAAGGCAAAAAAAGAAACAATACATAGATGTAAGAGGAGAGTTCAGACAAAGATTTTAACTATGTTCTCTCTTTGACTGTGATCATGTTGCCCCATAGTCGATGTATGTCACACTGTCTGGATCACAGCATCAGATTCATTTTCTTGTTGTAGGTGAGCCACGAAAAGCATGTCAGCCCTCAGTTTTGTGCTGTGTGAGGTCTCACCCGTAAATGGCATAGCGTGCAGCTCCAGCTGCGTGAATCGCATCGACCGGGGCTCCATTTCTGGCCTTTTTTCTCGCCTCCAAAGTCTGGGACAGAAGATTTCCTAAAGCTGAGAGGATGCCACTGAAAATATCAAGCGCACACACACACACACACACACACACACACACACACACACACACACACACACAGCTATATCAACATGCAAGAGGTGCATTCATAATCTGACAAAATCAACCGGTGGGGAGGTTTTCCTGGCCAAAGCTGATTGGCTAAAGCCAGAGTGCTGACACAAAAGGGCAGTCAGTGCAAACAAAGAGACACTTTGACGTCAAATAAATATGCTAACAAATGCTAATACGAGTTACAGTGTTGGAAACAGTAAATGACAGTAACAGTAGCTTTGTCAGTGCTTCAGTGAGTAAGAAAGTCTTGTTTTGCCTGTCAAACTGAGGAAACAAGGCAGACAACAAGCACCAGGTTGCACAACATGAACCATCCAGTCAGTGAAGTAAGAATATAAAGATACTGACCTCGTCACAGACTTGGTGAGGATGGGATATTTCTTCAGAAGAAGCAGATACTGCTGCAGTAAACGCAAATGGACGGGCGCATCCCGGACGGACACACTCTGCACGGGCATTGTCACTTGTTGGACTGTACAAACATGACCACAACACGACTGACTGGGGCGAAGTTGACAGGAGAGCACTCTGCCGAACCCTTCCGGTCGACGCCACTGCGTCACAGACGGAGCCACGCCTTCACGCTGACGTCAGAACAACCAGCGCAGATTCACGCACAGAGACATTATTTTAACGTGCTGGTTAAAATTCCTCCTTTCAGAGGCATTAACATGGGTTACCGATTTTATCTTAGGGCAGCACTACTTTATCATATTGATCTTTATCATTTTGACTGAATTTAACTTCATCTTCATGTTTTAAGGTTTTTCAGCAATATTATTAGCTGAGTTTTAGCATTCAGATATTAAAGCATAAAAGTATATTTGGTATCTGTAACCATTTCTGTTAATCTGGCCACTCCTGATGACACAGCATGGTGACTTCTAATAAAAGTACTTACCTTTCTCATGGCAGATTATTAATGTTATCACAAAAGTAGAGATGGCCACCATCAAGAGAAAGGCTTATTGGATACCAGGAATCATGTAACACAAAAGGTGTCACCACACAAACCAACAGTATTTGTGTTTGAGACATTTTATGGAAACCATGAATGCATCGTGCTCAAAAGCCAAAAACTTGACCGGGTGTCTTTTCATACCTTTCCTGTTGATTCATTTGACTTTCATTTTCTTTAGCCTTGTGTATTTATCACCAAGATTTTAACTTTCGCTGAAGCTTGCTGCACTCACAAATTCACAAAAACTGATGACAAAGTGACCCTAAAACTCTGCAGCAGAGCTGCAGTTTCAGACTGCACTGAGCAAATTTAGAGGCATTAATATACAACATCCATTTTTGGAACCACTTTAATAGAACCAAGCTTTCAATAAAAAACAGTAAAAAAAAAAACAAAACACAAACGTATTTACAGTGTTGAACCAGACAAGAAGTGCAGATCAGACAAACATGTATCAGAACAGCTTGCGATGAATATTCAGTTTATACTGCCAACATAAACTCTTTCATAAACTAACCTCCACACATACTTTTGCTAAAACAGGAAACGAACAAAGCTTATGGGTGGGTTTTGGTCTGTAGTTCACAAACGTACATGTTAGAAAAGCTGACATGCGTAACAACTTAAAGTGCCTTCCAGTTCACGGGAGACTTTCCGGATTTCTTCAGCAGCTCGTTGGCCTTTGAGAAATGGCTGCACCCGAAAAAACCTCGATGAGCAGACAGGGGAGACGGATGCACCGCCTGCAGGACGTGGTGGCGTTTCTGCAAAGCGAGAGAACATGAACTCAGATGAATGGACGCGGCAGAAAGCGTTGGCTTAAATGGGTTTGCATTAAACCAAGCGTTGACCCACCCTGTTAATAGCGGCTCCTTTCTTCTGAGCATAAGAGCCCCACAGCATGAAGACCAGGCCTTCCATGTTGTTGCTGAGCCAGTGCACCACGGCGTCGGTGAACGTCTCCCAGCCTTTGTCTTTGTGGGAGTTAGCCTGGTGCGCTCGGACAGTCAACACAGCGTTGAGCAACAACACGCCTGGTGAGCGAGGTCATGGACGGAGAAGACGGCAGGTCTGTTAATGCCAACTGATCTCTGGCTGTGTAAACATTCAGACTGCTCTTTAAAAAAAAAAAAACAAAAAACCTTGTTTGGCCCATCCAGTCAGATCTCCATGTCCAGGGTGCTGAAAGCCTTCAATGTCCGACACCAGTTCTTTGTACATGTTCTCCAAGCTGGAAACGAAAAGATGCAATAAATACGTCGAAAGTCTCCACAGCTCATGTGACCTGAAGAGTGCAGATCACAAGAGTTTAAAAGGGAGAGAAAGACACTGAAAAGGTTCAGACCTGGGCGGAGGAGGAACTGGCCTTTTGACACTGAAGCACAATCCGTGGGCTTGGTTTGGACCATGATACGGATCCTGGCCAAGAATCACCACTTTGACCTGGAATGAGAGACAGAACTGGGACAGTTAAGACCAAACTGAGGGACACTTCAGAGAATACAGCTCCAGATAGATGAAACGCAAGCAAATTAAGAAAACACCGTCGTTAATTTGGCAAAAAAAAGAAAAAAGATGAACCCAGGCTTGTTGTTGCCGTGGTTTGTGACTTTTTAAGTTATCGAACATAACGTTAGCATATTTCCCAACCAACTGTGTATTTTGGATGTGTTGTGATATATTTGCAGTGCAGGTGTTGTCAAACTGTGGAAGTGTTGCATCCCCTGTTAAACTCAGATTCCAGCATAGATTTAAAGCCCGTCTATATCAGATAATCCCACAAAGTCTCAGAAAACCCAGATGAGTGCAAATCTTAAAATGTACCTGATTTTAGAGCTTTGTATTTTATGTTTTGTGCACATCATTGCTCCTTGATTTTGCCGTAGTCTCTTATATCACCTTTTCTTCATTCTCCCTTAACGCACTTTGTAACTTCTGTTTGAAACGTTACACATAAATGAAATTTGCTTGCTGAGATCACAGGACTCATAAGAGTCTGCTAACTAGTACTGAATGATTCACACTTTACGCTCACATTCAGGTTAAATACAAGTGTCAGTGCAGCTCAACTTACATCCCGGATGTTACACATCTGCGTCCAGGTGAAGACATGCTCGGCAGGTGGGTACACAGTGTGGCGTTTCCTCTCCTCGGAGACAAAATTCATCAGCTGTGGCAAAGATATGAGGTTAATTAAACCGCTCAGAGCATCAGAGACACAGTGCGCAGCAGTGTGGCGACTTCTCTTCTCACCTGTTTGAAATACGGCTTTCCAAACTCCGCCGACAGACTTTTTCTCCAACTTTCTCCAAACCCCGGAGGTGTCTGAGCGGAAACGAGTTTCTCCAACGCTGCCCTCTTGTTGCGGGCGATCCTGTCTAGCTGTTCCGGGGACAGAGGAGTAGGAGAAGTGCTGGACGGCTCTGGCTCCGCCGCGGAGGACTTCAGCTTCTTCTGCACAATTTTAGTGTATTGACCAAAATATAAAGTCGGTATAAAGCGTGCAGCTGGATGTTCAAGTGGCTTCAGAAACCGTGCACAGTGCAGCACAAACATTGTCGTACTGTCGAGGCTGTGGGCTGTGAGCAGCGCTTTTAACAACAACCAAGAACACAGCGGTGCTTGTGAACGCAGCTCGGATTACGCTCAAGGTGTCGCGGGAAAGAGCAAGTCCCCCAGTGTTTGAAATGCTCTACAACTCCACTGTAAGTACAGCTTTATTATGAATAAAGTTTAGTTGTAGCATTAGAAACTTCACATGTTGCTAATGTTAGCCGACAGACTGAAGCAGAAGTGACTCACCGGGTCTTTGGCATCCTCCTCGGCTTCATTTGAATCCTTACAAATCCTCTTTTTCGACACAGGCGTAAAAAATGAGTTGATAGTTTTCTGTCCAATCATTCTGTTGAAAAACACGTTGGCGTTAAGATGCCGTGAACTAATTAACTTCACTTATCTGCTGATGTGGGAGCGAAACGGTGAAATCCAACCACATCCACAGCCCGGGCACCGGGATCAGAGAGTTTCGCGCCAAAAGTGACGAAAGCAGAGTTATGCAAATGAGCTGAGGGCTGTTCAGGACGAACTGCTGTCAACTGTTCACCACCACAAAAACACAACTGACCATTATTCAACACCGTAACTCAGGAGCAGGACAGATTGTGACCATATTTCACATTCGACACTAATCTTGGTGTCCACCTTCAAACTGGGCGGACTGTATTGATCTTCTGTGCTGCCGGTTCAAGATGTGTGTGAAGCATCCATGTTTTACAGTTTGTCGCTTTGCAGCGACATCCATATTTGAAGCATTGTTGTCCACCACGAGCTCATTGGTTCTGCTGATATTGATCTACAGGTGATTGTCGTGAAGCTCTGCATCAGTGCTCCGTCCTGGTCTGTAAAAAAAGTATCTAAGTCAAGACAGCCTGTTACTCACTGGACACTTTTCACTGTTGTCATACATGTTGATATAATCATGTCTTCCATTTCACCAGGTCTTCACTACATGGTTAGTGGAGGCAAACAATCACAAGGCCGTTTCAAATGTATTCATACCTCAAAATCTGTGTTTCTAATGTTTAATTCTTCTTTGTATCATCCAGGACCTAAAAAAATACAGTTAAGAGCCGCAGTGGCAGGTTAGTGCAATGGAAAAGTTTGTGGTTCGCGTACAGAAGAAACGCTCCTGCACCGATGATGCAAGAAGTCCACAGAAGAAGCTCAAACTGGAGAGTGATGAGAGGATGAAGCACGAGGAGGAGGAGGAGCTGGAGGAGGAAGACGACGAACATGCTGCTTTTGCAGAGTTCTCTGATCCTGTTCCTTGGCGAAAAATAGAGGCAGAGGGCCTCGACTGTGATTATGCGCTGCTGTTCTCCAAAAAGGAGGCAGATGAGCTTTTTAAACAGCTGGAGGAGGAGGTGGAGTACTCAACAGGTACAACATCAAACCTTCCCTGTAAGGTTATGACCAGAAGCTGCCGTGTAGTTGAACGACTGTTGCCGTTTTTGTTCCAGGAGAACAAGCGAGGGTCCAGGTGTTTGGAAAGGTGTACGATATACCGAGAAAGCTGGCCACCTATGGAGATGCAGGCCTGACCTACACGTACTCCGGAGTGACGCGTTCAGCCTGTCCGTGGACTCCAACCTTGGAACATATTCGGGATGCTGTCACGAAAACAACCGGACAAACATTTAACTTTGTGCTGGTCAACAGGTGAGAAATGACTTGTAAAAGTCACAGTTTGATGTCCGTCTCCCTGCTGAAGTCATTCTTCTCTGCACCAGGTACAAAGATGGGCAGGATCACATGGGCGAGCATCGTGATGATGAGAAGGAGCTGGACCCCCTCTGTCCCATCGCCTCGGTCTCTCTCGGAGCAGCACGGGACTTTATCTTCCGGCACAGAGATGCTCGGGGAAAACAGGTCCGCCGCCAGATTGAACCCGTGAAGCTGGAGCTGGCTCATGGAAGCCTGCTCCTCATGAACTCGCCGACCAACACTTTCTGGTACCACAGCCTCCCTGTTCGCAAGAAGGTCTCCCAGCCTCGTATCAACCTCACCTTCAGACGCATCCGGCTGGACAGAAAGAAATAACTGAGCTTCAGTCATGAGCGGTGGGTCCACTGCACAAGATGATGAAGGGACCCTACTTTAGGCTGAATGGAGGACAAGCCCCTTACTGTTTTTGGACACATATACTAATATCACACTCTGGAGAATGAGCATATTTTACAGTTAAAGTGACCCAAACTTCCAGCTGATGCAGGTTCAAACTACAGCCTCAGCTGCTTTCAGTGGGTTATGTTGTTGTTGTTGTGTAGATACTGTTAATGTTTCTGCAGCAAACAATCAACAAATCCAACACTAAACAGTTCAGTCTCCTTGAAAAATGACAGCTTCTCACTTAGTGTGGACCATGTGGGCTGCATTTAGCTGCCTTTGTTGCACCTTTCATGTACTTTGACAGCAATGTACGCTGACTGCAAGTTCAGCCTTTTACATGTTATCGTTGAAGGAGAGTTCTGAGTATCTACAGTGAAAACCTTAGTTTGAAATCCTTCAGTGGTCAGCCAACCTATTTTTTAATACCTGAAAACAATCACCTTTACAGATTTCACACAAATACACACAGTCTCACGTGAATATACATTAGTGCAAATCAGAAACATTAACAAGGAGTTTTGCACCAGGCCAAATTTCTCAAGGTGACTTAGTTGGTTTGGTAGGAGCAAAATGGCAGTTATCAGTTACAGAATGAAAAATATTCAGGATAACTTGCCCAAAAAGCTGCAGTCATACTGCGGCTTTACGAACTGAGAGAAGATCAGGATCAATCTGTTCAACTGTTACACATCAGCACCAGGCCAGACGGCTCTGATGCATCATATTGTACGTTCACATTAGGTGATGCACACATGGCTTCATGTGTTAAAAGACAACATGGCACTTTGACCTCAACTGTGCAGCTCTGCAAATCAGTGTAAGGATTACTGGAAAAAATAGAAAAATATCAAATTCATCCGCTTTTGAACGGTGTCAATTGTTACAGTGTTTCCAGCACAGCCTACGTACGCTGCTGGGACCGATTAGGCAGACCAGACGATAGAGAACCAGAGTTAAGGAAAATTCTACCTATTTGACTTTTCATAACATGTAACAGCCTCTAAGTAACATCTCCAGGAAGTCCTAATCAGCTACTTCTGTACTTCTGCGTCTGTAATGTACAGGCAGTGGACAAAATAACAAGAACACCTTTGAGTATATGTTGCAATCAAATTTAACACCAGAAACTACAGCACCTCTGACGCCCTCAACGAAAACATTGTACGCTTCTCATATGAACAACGTGTTGCAGGGCTGTTATGTTGTATTGCGCTATGCTGTCAGGTGTTCCTGTTTTTTTGTCCCATTGAAGCCACATGTTATGTGAAAGAAATTGTTACTCTGTCAAAGAAAAGTACTTTACATGTTCAAAGATGTTTGACTAAAAATCCTCCAGGTCCATAATCTTTGGGATTGAGAGCCTCCTAATCTGGATCAGAGAAAGTGTCCACTCATGGATTTAGCATCAGAGCACGTTATACAACGACCATCAACATGTTGCTGTGATCCGTGACGCAAAATGAACTCTACACAACACTCTGGTCTCATTGTCACAAAGTCCTAATCCACCGCACTGTAACCGGCACATTCAGCTGTGACAGTCTGTCCGGAAAGGCAGAAGTCGCTCCGGCTGTCCGCCTCTGGTTACTCCTCTAAGCGCAGAGCAAGGTTCAGTCTTCGGACCCTCTCGTAGAACAGCATGTAAGCGTTGGAAGACAGCACCTCGTGCAGGCTGGCTTTTCGTACCGAGTCGTCCGACACCCACAGCCACTGAGAGCTGAAGGCTGAGGAGCTGCGAGACGAGGAGGGGCTGCGGCGGTACGTGACGAAATGTCCTGAGTGCATGTCACCGTGGTGAACCAGCACAGCCGTGAGCTGGAAAAGGTACTCTGTGGAACTGGAAGGAAAGACGCTGTGATCAGAAAATATATACAGACACGTTCATGTTCATGTTCACACTGTTAGCATTTAGCAGTTAGCAAAGGCGTTCATGGTACCATTCAGTCACCCCTCGTGCCCTGTATGTAACATCTGCCTTTGAACAGATAGACAAAGCCCGTAATAGTATGTATTTCATGTCTGAAAAGGCTTTTAATTACCACCACAACACTGAATATCTTGATATGCAGGAGCTTTTGTACAGTTGTATCTTGGTATTAAGCTTACCTGTAGTCATATGGGAGGCTGAGCTGTGGGTTCACACCAGGAGAGTGAAGAAATACAGACGTACAGGTTCCATTGGAAAAAGGTTTGTTGTTGTTGTTACGATGTTCTGCTTCTGGAAAACAAAACACATCAAATGTATGATGACAAAAAACAAACAAAGTGTGAAGCAGGATGTTACTGAGTTGAGAAATTCAGCATACCGGTCCCATTAGCAGTCAGCTTCTCCGCGGGATCGTCTAAATTTTCTGGCCTGATGGGATTTGGAGCACATCTGACCCGCTGACTTCTCTGCGTGGAAGCAGTGTGTTTGTAGCGGTCCATTGACAGATACTCTGCAAACTGCACGTGCTCCTGTCTTTTGATGGGGGTTCCTTCGCTGGACCACGTCAGCCTTTGTAAATGGATGCAGAGGCACTGGGGGAGCTGGCAGAGAGAGGAAGACATTAGATTTCACTGAAAGGACAAAACAATAAACATGATTTCAGGATACTAACACTTAGCTGATACTGACATGCTAAACATACAGAAATGTCAGTTACCTTTCCCAGTTTTAGCTGTTTAACAAATGTTGTCCTCTGACTTTCAAGAACTTGCCCATTTACTGTGGTCCCTTGTTGAAGCTGAGGAGAGAAGTTCATGTAACATGTCATAATATGAATGCAAACAGAAGTACATTGATACTAGTTCTGTCACAAGTGTTTCCTGTCTATGGTTTGTTTTCACTGAATTACAGATTTGGCAAGACACTGATGCTGCAGGAACGTACCTTGGTGCAGTTTTCACACTCCACTTCTTTGATGGTTTCTGAGGAGATGAAATGCTGAAGACACTGATCTAGAGACATGGGTCGGCCCTGAGGACACACGCAGGTATGTCAAGTTATGAGCAACAAAAAGTTTCATTAAGCAGTGATGACATAATAACTCTGAATTGTCATGTTTTCCTGGCATTGTTGCTCACCCACTGAGGTAACGGGATGGACAGGGAGAGGCTCTCAAATGAGTCATAGCGCACCGGACTCTAAACAAAAGCAAAGCAGAGATAAAAATCACCTCAAGAAAGTGAAAAGTCAAATATCACAAACTAACTTGTGATTCGTTTCCCTGGCAAAAACACAAACTCACTCACTTGTTGTTCGCAGCGCTTGCAGGACATGTTGCTTGTTAAACGACCATGAAAAGGATGCTGAAACTTCCAAGGACTTGGTATTGGATGAAGAGGGGCTACACAATGAAAAATGAACACAGATTAAACACTTTTCCTTTGTGGTTTGATATTCTAGGCTCCACAGTTTCTTTGTCTCCCTACCTCGACTTCTGCAGGTCATAGTTTTCTCATCTTGATCAGGGAGACTCTGGTATCAAACAAACACAGAGAAGAACTGTGAAGTGAAGTACAACAACAGTTGAGAGATCTGAAAAGGGATGGGAGGAAGAGTTTGGGTTAACATGGAGCAAAAACTTCCAAGTCACATTTTAAATGCCACTGAAATTTGTGGCACCTTGTGCTGTGCATTACGAAGATTATTAATAAAATAATAACATGTTTAACTGACTGCTATTTCCGGCATCGACTAGTGAGGGAAGCAAAGTTTTAATGGACTAGTCGACTTATGGTGCACGTCCTTAGAGGGCAGTTTAAGGGAAGAGCAAGCAGGGAGATGATAACTTGCCTCCAGGGACTGCATGTCAAAAAAGTGAGCGACTTTGGGTTGACGATCCCGCTCCTCCTCCAGAGAAGATGTAAGGACATGAAAAAGTTCATGTGCATCCTGAGAGAAGATAAACCAACACAAACAGACAACAGGTAAGACTTTGATAAATCACTGCACCTTACTCATATAGATATATATTAAAAAAAAAAAAATACCACTTAAAAGCATTACTGACACACCTGCTCTTCAAATGAACTGATGTGCCACCGATACAGTCTGAGAACATCAAGGAGGCATCCGGCATCAAGTACATCTTCCTCCCCAGGCTCATCACTGGACAGAGCTGTCAGCGCAGACACAACAATATGAAGGACGGCTGCATGTCCACTTGACTCTACCGAGTGACATCATAGACTGGTTTTGTATACCTCTGAGAAGCTGAAGCAGTGTCATGGACAGCTGGTTGTCTTTGCATGACTGGATCATGGGTGAGCCTGAAAACTTCTCCAGCCACGTGATGAAGGACGGACATGCTGCCAGACCCTGGAGCAAAGAGTTCAGGAAGCAGGTGTTGCCTAAGTTCAACAGCCCAGGAACCATGCCTATAAGAAAACACAAGTCATTATAAGTTACTGCTTTACAACCAGCGCCCTCCATAAGACGTCTGTCACACTGTCATACCGATTCTCACCTCTCTTCCTCTTCTTTCTTTCTGTAATTGGGCCCCACAAAACGTAAACTCCAGCTGCAATCGCAGCAGCTATCCCACCAATAACACCCCAGTTTTTTATCATCTTGTTTCTGAAAAGACAACATAATGCACAATGGATGAAAAGTATTTTCTATGACAAAAAGGAAAAGCTAAATACAGCAGAGTCTATTCTGTGTGACATCCTCTCCATCAGACCTTCAGACTGAGCATGTAGGTTGTTGGAAAAATGAGTTGGAAAAGGATTTTAGGAATTTATGGGAACCTTTGATCATCACGTTTTCTTGCTCAGGGTATCGTATTTACATGCTCTCTCCCCTTAAGACACAGACAAAACAACGCGTCAACTAATGCAAACTAAATGCATTAATAATGCGATCCATCTGAGCCGTTTAACAGAGGTAAAAACAGACTTCAGATAAGACAAAGCCTCTTCCAAGTTGGCCTCGTTTTCTGGTGCCACAGTAAGCACCTTTGAAAATGTTAGTTAGTTATTTAGGAGCCTCTACGCGACATTACCGAGTTAGTGACGATACTAACCACCCCCACCTCACCGACGTGTCACCATGAAGCAGCTCACATTACAATTAGCATACAGTGAAGGTGCTAGCTTTAGCAATTCGGCTAACTTACCGACAACACCGAGGTGAGGCTGCCCTCGGCGTGCTATGTCGCCGCCATAAATATCCAAGATGCTACCCTGACATATCAGTAAAAGTAATCATTGCTGCGTATCTTCGTTCGGAGTCGTTTTTTAAACTGTTACGTTAAAACGGACTCCGTGTCTGTCAGTCCTGTCTGCGCACGTTCGACTTCTGTGTCCAGCGAATGGCGACGTCGTGACCCGCATTTTACTTCAGTCCCAGTGCACTAAATAAGCTTTACTTGTTGTTTGCCAGGGGGGAGGTTTTTACCTGACTATGGGTCCAGTGCCAAGGAACTCCCCAATAAGCTTATCAGAGCTTTCTGGTCTGCACCACAACATCCTGCTTTCATTGCGGAACTCCCGTCATTGGTGCTGCGTTTCAGGACGGACCCACGGAGGAGCGTACCGATGTGTTCACAATTTACACTCCGACCACCAAAATGTTTGTGGCGCACATTTCTGGAGTCACGTGTATTAATTGAGCTAAAACCTTGCGAACGAACAGTTCAGCGAATAAAGTTAAAAGCAGATGTTAATAGAGCTTGTTCCCTCTTTAAAACAGGGTCTGAAACACTGCTGCATTTCTTTTGGTTTTGCTCTGACTGAAGAAAAATTAGGCAACATATTTCTAGATTTGTTATTAATATGTTCTCATATATAGTGTGCTCTTTGAAACGCTTACAAAGAAGCATTTTTCTTCTCAATGTATTTATATTGTTGGCCATGCATATAAATATCAATTTTCTGGTCACAAACCTCTTCATCTCTTTTCATAATTGCATTTGAATATAATTACTTGTATCAACAAAAGAGTTTGTCAAAGCTTTATGTTTGTTTTTTAAAAAAATCTTTTTATGCACTTTTGCGTTTACTCAAATTTTCAAATAAAGTTTTTAAAAAGCGTAATATGTTGTGGTCATACTTAAAGACTAGTAGTAGAAAAACAGAAGACTAAAACAACGTGAGGATAAATGGATTTTGATAGAATAGATAGCAGGAGTACAGGGGGGTCATCACAGATTTCATGGACTGGTGTCAGCAGAACCACCTGATCCAAACACCAGCAAGACCAGGGAGATGGTTACTGATTCCCAAAGGAAACCTTACCCTCACACACCGGTGAACATCCAGAGCTCGGTTATTGACATGGTGGACTCATTTAAGTACCTGGGTGTTCACCTCAACCACAAACTGGACTGGACAGACAATACTAACGCCCTGTACAGGAAGGGCCAGAGTCGCCTACACCTGCTGAGGAGACTGAGGTCCTTTGATGTGTGCAGGGCTCTACTCCGGACTTTCTATGACACTGTGGTGGCCTCTGCAGTGTTTTATGCCATAGTGTCCTGGGGAGGGGGCAGCAACGACAGAGATAGGAAGAGACTGAACAAACCTTTTAAGAGAGCCAGCTCTGTCCTGGGCTGCTCACTGGACTCCATCGAGGAGGTGGCGGACAGAAGGATGTTAGCCAAGCTGACATCCATCATGGACATCTTCTCCCACCCCCTGCACCACACTGTGAGGACCCTGAGCAGCTCCTTCAGCACAAGACTTTTACATCCCCAGTGCAGGAAGGAGCGCTACCACAGGTCTTTCCTGCCCACAGCCATCACACTGTATAACAGTGCACAATAACATCCATTCAAATGCAAGTTTTACTGATAACCTGATCACATCTCACATTTTTCCTCTGTTTTCATGTTCAATCGTCATTTTTAAATTACCTACGTGTGTATGTATTGTATATATTGTAAATTACCATAGGGTATATAACACTTGTGCAATATTTTTTTGTCTTCTTGTCCTCTGACTTCTTGCACTCTGTCTTGTTGCTGCTGTAACATGTGAATTTCCCCCATTGTGGGAAAAATAAAGTCTATCTTATCTTAATGCACTTGCATTACCTACATGACCCACTTCGAATTCCCTCTGTGTTTCAAAGGTGCTGCGCGCCACTTGCAGTTTTAATAAGAAATAAGCGGTTTAAATTTCATCAGTCATCTCAAATCTAGTTGTGCACAACGTGACACCAACAGGGCTGGTTTGGAGGTGTTCATAAATATAAATACTACTGCTCTGAGAGAAGATTGCACCTTCTTTGCATCACCTGCGCTCAGCTCGAACCTGGTGATCTGTGACAGTCAACCAGCCCGCCCCAGTGAGTATTGATAAGTCATGTGTGGGACCACAGTGATCAGCAGGCAGGTACAGTCTGATCCTCCTCGGCTCGTCCTATCCACTCTCCCTCTCTCCGGGTCTCGTGCTGTGACTCGCGCACGGCGGCTCCTCATTGGCTGTCGGCGGACGCCTGGAGCGGGTCGCTCTCCTCGGTGCTGAAATCGCTGCTCGTCGTGATTGTAAACGGCGATGAGGCCAAACGGAGCGTCAGTCAGCAAACACCAAAATGGACGATGATCTGTTCCAACTGAGACAGCTGCCGTGAGTAGACCACAGTCTGCAGATGAGCGCCGTTCGGGTTTTATTCAGTCCATTTTCAGCCGCCACAGCGTGTCCGGCCGACGCGTCGCCCTCCGGCAGCCTCGCGTCGTGTTTGTTTGATTAGCTCGCCGGACCACAAATAGCGAGACATTCCTTAAAAGCAGCAGTCATTTAATATCAGCTCTCCAGAGAAATAACAGGATTAAGGAGGAAATAAAAACAACTTAGCATGCTCGGGCACCGCGGTTTGTTTACACTCGTAGCATTTTCCTGAGACTATTTTGGTTTGATTTATTCATAAAAAGCAGGTTTGCTGTGATTCCTAAGCTGATCAGTTTTTTTGTCTTAACTTGTAATTGTGTTCGCTGTCATGACTCAGTACCTAATCTGATTTATTTCAGCCCCGCTGTGCATACATTGAGCTAAAGGCTGGCGCACACAAGACATCCAGACAAATAATCACATATTGTCCTCTTGCGAGAATTACATAAAGGAAATGACACATGGATTCAAAAAATGAAACATTTTGTATGTAAACAGTAGAAATGAAGGATTTTGGAATAAGTACACAAATCTATTGTAATTAGTAAAACAATATTAATTAAAAGACTAATTTCAAGAGGTTGCTGCAGTATTGCTCTACATTCATTTATATGCACTTCTTTCTAGAGATCTTGACAATGAAAATTAGTGGCTGGACATCTCACAAACTCATCTGCAGCACCGATACTTACCATTGAAAGTAGGTTATGTTATGTAATTACAGTGATTAAGGCATCACAGGCACTCTCCAAGTTCTCTTTGAGTGTTTCATCCTCAACAAACCATTTATTATCTACATGTGGGTGAAGATTATACCTTCCATCTGTAGAACACAGGCTTATATCTGGGTCTTTAGGCTTTATAAGCTTGCCAAGCTGTAAAGAGCAGTGTGCAGAGCTGTCAGTTGCCCTGATATGGTTCACCCATAGGATGATATTACCAGCCATTCACAAAATCACAGCGTGAAAAAGCTAAGCAGCAGCCTCTGACTCTCGTCTTTGCCCTGGCACTAATCATCTGAAAATCCCCCGATCAGATGAGTGTTAGAGATGTTAGTCTTTCTGACCTTTAAAAAATGTATTCCTTCTTCTTTGTAGTGTTGTCCGCTTCCGTCGCACAGGTGAGAGCACGCGCTCCGAGGATGACGGCGAGAATAGAGAACAGGTTGTCAAGATTGCAGAGCAGACCGACCTGGAGTCTGTGGCACTTGCAGATGGAGCTCCAGTTCCTCGGGAGTTCGCTAATCCGACTGATGGTACAGTATGACAGGGCTCCATCGTGGAACTTCTTTAACTTCCCCGACTTTCCTTCCTTTCCAAAGTAACAAGATTTCAGTCAAGTAATATTTCGTCATATCAGTTTCCAATATCAATAATGAACCCTCAATCACAAAAGTCACCTTGGCTAAGAGAGCAGTTTCTCCAGAGGCGTATTTGCTGTTTAAAGCTCCCGGTTTAACTTTAAAACCATCATCAGAAGCATGTAGATGTGAGAGGAAACACCAGCTTATTGGATCAATTAGGTGATGTCACAGGCCTAACTTATTTGTAGGAAATCAACACATATTACCCATAACCCCCCATGCTCTTGTCCTTGACTTCAGTTCCTCATAAAAGCTGTTAGACCACCTTTCAGAGAAGGTTCAAATCTGCTAATTGAAATATTTCCACATTGCTCATTCCCTCAGACACATTCATGGTAGAAGATGCCGTAGAGGCCATAGGCTTCGGGACATTTCAGTGGAAACTCTCCATCCTCACTGGTCTGTCCTGGGTGAGAACTGCTCTTCACTGAAAATACACCAGACACTGTGTAGGTGTGTGCATCCTTTCAGTCACCATATTGTGCGTCTCTTGCGCTTCTGTTTGCTCAGATGGCCGATGCCATGGAGATGATGATCCTCAGCATCTTAGCCCCACAGCTCCACTGTGAGTGGAGACTGCCCAGCCTCGAGGTGGCACTGCTAACGTCGGTAATGGCTCTCTAATGTCTGTAAAGTGCTCTTGCTTGCGGTGCAATATGACTGTCCTGATAGTTATTGATTAAGTGCTTCCAGATTGTTTTGAAATAAATGCTTGTATTGAACAGTGACAACCATGTGGGAAACAATAAGACCCCTAATGGTTTAATGTCACCAGATATGTGTTGAGATATGTTGATTTGAATGACTATCAAAAGCATATTTACTTTTCAGAGCATAAAAGTACAGAGGAGATGCGACAGATTTCATTGCATAGAGAGGCCAGTGCAAACAGTGCATATTTTTAAAGACATCACTTAACTGAGGTGCAATTAGTAGAAAATTCACGGTTCATGAGAGGATAATCAAGTGCACCTACAGTACTGTCTACAGTTTGCAAACATGCATGAATGGATGTTCATAAAATCAGATATGAGCAGTGAAATTGCTGCAACATGCCCAATTATCATTCTTTCTTTTATTTTCATCGATGCAGGCAGTGTTTATTGGGATGATGATCAGCTCTTCTCTTTGGGGAAACATATCTGACAAATACGGCAGAAAGACAGTAAGTTCTAATGAAAGCCTCTGTTTGACATGGATTTATATTTAGTTGATGCTTTACTTCATAGCCATTCAAAGATTAGCTTTTCTGAATGGAAGAAAGTGATCAGACACTGCACTGTATGCTCTCTGGAAGAGCCTTATCAGACCGCATCATTTATTTAGCAGCTTGTTGTGTTTTGATCGCGTGCACACACAGGGTCTCAAGATGAGTGTGCTGTGGACGATGTTCTATGGCCTGATGAGTGCATTTGCGCCTATTTATGGGTGGATCCTCTTCCTCCGTGCACTGGTGGGCTTTGGCATCGGAGGAGCCCCACAGTCGTGAGTAACCTTCATTTATGTGTCTAACAGGAGCACTGTAATTAATGATCTGAGTCAGGATTAACTGTGAAGTGTCTGTCATTATCAGGGTGACACTGTATGCTGAATTTCTGCCTATGAAGTCCAGAGCCACGTGCATCTTGCTGATTGAGGTGTGGACTACCCTGCACGACTGTTTCACTCATCTATCATCCACTTAGAGCTGTACAGCACTGAAATGCTCTGTTTGCTTGCAGGATTTTGCATCATTTTAATTTTGCCTTGCAGATATTTTGGGCACTGGGCACTGTGTTTGAGGTCCTCTTAGCAATCCTGGTGATGCCCACTCTGGGCTGGCGTTGGCTGCTCGGCCTTTCTACCATTCCTCTCTTCATCTTTGCCATCCTATGTTTTGTGAGTATGCCGCTATGAGTCTTGAAATGTTCTATAATTATGTAAGCATAAAAAAATGACAGCTTTATATGTCTGGGGGGGTGGTGGGAGCAGTGGCTTCCAGAGAGTGCTCGGTATGACGTGCTGACGGGGAACCAGGAAAAAGCTCTGGCCACACTGAAGCGCATTGCCACAGAGAACGGAGCACCAATGCCACTGGGAAAACTAATCGCTGCCAGACAGGTCGGAGCCTGTTCCTGCAGAGCACAAACTCTCTGCACATCATTCATGTAGCTATTGTGCTGTTGTGTTGTAGATTCAGGATTTTTTATGTCTGTGCTTCTAATTAGGAGGATCGCGGAAAGATTCGAGACTTATTTTCATCACATTTTCGCTGGACAACAGTTCTGCTGTGGTTTATTTGGTAAGTGGAGCGAACGATGATGCCACCCAGTCATATTCTCAGTCACTGGTTTTCTTTTCTTCCTGACTTTCTGAAACCTTGTGCTCTCCAAGTGCACAGACATATTGATCTGTGCTTCTCTCTTCTGGTGAACCAACACTGTTTCGTCCCGTGTCTCCACAGGTTTGCAAACGCCTTCTCTTACTACGGACTGGTGCTGCTCACTACGGAGCTGTTTCAGGAGGGAGGTGCATGTGGAAGTGAGTCACTGATCCAACACCAACAGACGCCCTCACACACTGAAGGACACACACTCATTTTAATTTGGTAAACTGATAAAAGAGACATTGCATTTCAGTGACTTGTGTGTCGAACCCCCAGGAGATGAATGTGCTTTACGTTTTTAAAACCAAAACAGAAAATTTTGTGTATATTTGGAACTGATGCGCTTCAAATGAATCATGCTTCTCAGAGTGAGCGACAGAATAAACCCTTAATTTAAAACATTAGCGACGGATACAAGAGCACGAATAGAACACAGCCATTCTTGATGTTATTGATTAAACCTGTGCTTTTTCTACTCTGCCCAGTCAAAATGTCTGCCATGATGAAGGTCTCTACATTTGTGCAGTATGTTTTTTTTGTTTTTTTGTTTTTTAAGACCAACAGAGACACCACAGCCCCAGCCCATGTTAGGTGTATCTATCTGTCATGTTTTCTGTTGTTTTATACCTCCCTCTAGTGTCCAAAGGTAATAAGAGGGAGCTCCGATGCAGCTTGGAGTGTAAATATCTGAACTCTGATGACTACAAAGACCTATTGTGGACCACCTTATCTGAATTTCCAGGTACACATCAGTTACTTCTTCATGTCTTAACAAAGTCAGTCAGTATGTCTATTTTTATACAATAATTCTAGTTATGGTAGCAAGTATTTCCACTCGATTATTACTGGATAAGTATCCAGTAAATACTTACAAATTGCTGCACCTATTGCTATGTTATTTCTTGGTACTAAAAAGGTAATCATAAGAATGTTTAATACTATGTATTTACTACACCTGCACTACATTACTTCAGGGTATTTCAGGGGCAGATCAGTAAAACAGAAGGATCAGTAGAACAGAATTAACTTTTAAGTAAATCATCATAATGATGATTTTAATAGAACTCTCTCACAGGTGACACTATTAATGTTATTAGTGACGTTTGTCTTGTTTTTCATGCAATGACAAGACAAAGATTTGTGCACATGATAATGAAAGCATAAATGAATCTGGGTAATTACTGCTCTGTAACATAAAGAGCAAACCAGCAGATTTTACAGACATGGAATTTTTCATTTTGCATTGTTACACAGGACTGCTGGTGACACTGTGGGCTATTGATCGACTGGGAAGGAGGAAGACCATGGCGTTGTGTTTCTTCATCTTCTCTATGTGCATCATTCCACTCTATGGTTGTGTTGGGAGGTGAGATGGATGCTGGTAAGAATGTAAAATGGGAAACTATGGATCCACCATTTATCCACTTTTACTGCTTTCTCTGTTGCAGAGCATCCATGACGGTGTTGATATTCATCGCCAGAGCTTTCATCGCAGGAGGATTTCAGGCTGCCTACGTGTACACCCCAGAGGTGAGATATTCAACCAGAGTACAGGTTTTTACTTGCAAACAGTTATTAGTAAGGCTCAGATCAAATCAATAGACAAAAGGGAGGCAGCATCAGGGCGGCCTCCTCAGTATTTTTTGAAACTCTGCAGGTGTACCCAACAGCGACCAGGGCTTTAGGTCTGGGAACAAGCAGTGGAATGGCCAGAGTTGGAGCCCTCATTACACCCTTCGTTGCACAGGTAACGCCCTTCACTTTTCTCTTTTAAATACAACACGAGGAAGAGGTGTTCATCTGCGGCCTTCATCCTGCAGGTGATGCTGGAGTCATCCGTGTACCTGGCTCTCTCCGTCTACTGCTGCTGCTGCCTCCTAGCTGCCATCGCCTCCTGTGCACTGCCAATTGAGACAACAGGCCGAGGCCTGCAGGAGTCCAGCCACCGCGAGTGGGGCCAGGAGATGGTGGGCCGGGCCTCCTCCCACGGCTCAGGGAGAATCCCACAGTCCAGCTCCGGCTCCCAGGGCTGAGGACACGTCGGCAGCAGCGCAACTCAGAGAGGTGACCACAGTGAGGAAAAGAGGCAAGGAGAGACAAAAAAAGCTTGACCAGCTTTCTGTGTCCATCTCCAGTCCCATCCTAAGACTCTTCAGTTTAGGCACCACAGTGGCTCCAGACAGCCAGGCAGCACAATATTATATATTATTATTATATAGTCTTCAACCACCATCGCTGTCACAGTTTTGCCACTGACTAACTGCACACGACTGCAAAAGTCCAAATGATCTAAAGGAGCGCGAGATTGAGAGAATAAACAGTGGATGACACGAAACAGTCCTGATCAAGTGAGAATTCAAATACTTCAGACAAAGTATTTGAATCCTGCTTTTCTAATGCAAGAGAAACAAACGAGAACAAAGAGGGTAAAAAGTGTTAAAAAATCTTTTGAACGAGCCTTAAAACTACCTATTCTGTTGGTGTTGGAGAGACGTACTCTCAACCCTATGAAAAAGCCGCGTCTATTAGCATAATGGACATAAATGCGTAGATAAGAAAGAGCATTATGTTGTGCACACGACTTGCCTGTTAAAATACACTAACTCAGCTTTATTAAAAGTACATTGCTGGAATGAACAAACCATCAGATTAAATAAAGTCTGCGGTTCCTTCATTGAAGATTCACTTCTGTGAGGGCAGTGAAAGGACGTGCTGCACAGGGAGCCACTGACTCGTATACTGTAAGCATCCTTTTGTAAACCCTGTGTTAAATATGTTTTTTCTTGTGTCATTATTTCACATTTCAACAAGGATGATATTTGTTTTTTGCAATAGAAACGAGGCAGGTAATACCCCCTCACGTGTTGATCATTATGTGGTCATTTTAATTACAATTACAGCAGGCTGACAAATCTGCCAAAGCCTCCATCAGAGCAGTGGCGTCTTACAGTGACAGTATTACAGAATTATAGCAGAACTGGAACGAGTCCACAGATCCTGGACTGAAAACTGAAAGTTTATGTTGAAGTATTAGGAAATCTAAATCTGAGTATTTTCCTCACCCAAAGCTGACTCCACCTAGTTCGTAAGGATTGCACAGTTTAAAAAGTGACATTAACATGAGCATATGGTGTTAAGATCTACAATCCATGCTGCATCTCTTGACCTACACGTGCATACACACCCATTTAGCAGGATGTTACATTCTGTCTTTCTGTAAATAATGTATCAATACCTGGTTTAGTTGTTGTCTTTGCTTTCATTTGTAACAAAGCTGATGTGGAGACAGACTTTGCCCGGTCTGCTTCTATGCAGTAAGTAACACACTGAGCAAATTTTTGTTAAAAGATTAACTAATACAGTCCAGCAAGCTGAGTCTTACCTGCCAGTGTTTGAGATATAGTGCTGCATTAAGTGTCTGTGTGCACAGATTCTTGTCAACACACTGGATGTAAATGTGTATGATACTATAGTAAATAATCTTTCAAACAGAGGAGTGCATTCATGTTGTTATTTATTACTAAAAAGTGTGATGAGAGCGAGAGACATTCAATAGAGTTTAAATGCTTTTATAAATTACCCAAACCTCCAATGGATTACAGTAAGTATGATTTTGTCACACAGAAAGGAATATCTCTTCCATGTTACATAAACATTACAGTGAAATGACCATAAGTTATCAAAGGATCACCGATCACTTCAGCCAGAAATAAATTCACAAACGAGCTTTTGGACCTTTGCCTTTTTCCTCCACGATCTGACCGAAGAGCCTCGCTGCCTCCTGGGCGCAGCCTCGATGAATGGTGAGTCCAAAACCTCCGTGGCCATAGTTGTGTATCACCTGAATGACAGCCAGGACATTTAAGAATATCCTGAATGACCAAAATGAACATCTAAAGTACGGCTTGGATATTAAAGTTTACCTCTATCTTAGCTGTACCAGACTGAATGGCCTCCCTCTCCAGTCTGACTTTGCTGCGAACGGGCCTGAGGCCGGACCAGTCCTCCACTATCCTGGCATGCTGAGGTTAGAGACCAACAAGACATGCAGTCATCTTTCTCGACATTTTGCCAAATTAAAGAAAAAACGTCAAGCAGAATGATCACCTTACAGTTTCTTTCTGTAGTCTAATCCAGTGGGTTTTATTTGGGGCAATCTGCCACCAAATTGTTCTTGTCACTGACATGTTTGAGGACTGAATTACAGAATAAGCATTCTAAATATAGATATGTGTTAAATACTTTAGCACTACAGAAGACTCATTGTAAATATTTTATTACAGATGAGACAGACAGTCTTTTTATGGCCTCTTAGACAAACAACATTTTGATAGCATCTCACCTTCAGACTTGGCTCGAGTTGGCAAGCACCGTCCCAGATGTTCTTGTGGTCGGTGGAGTTGTTGTGTTCACTCCAGTTTCCTAACTGAAAAGTCCCGCCGACGGTCACCAGTCGACTCCTGCAGTGTTAAAAAAAAAAAAAAAAGCACTGTAACCCAAGTCACAAGTGGTCTGACTGAAAGCAACAGCTGGTAAATGTTAATCCAAAAGTACCACAGTGCAGAGAAGGAGCTGTCTGCTCCTTAAACTCAGTGTTCAGAGGTGTTTTGGATCTACCCTGGAATGATGTACGGAGAATTGTAGATTCCTGCAGTCACATCGTGGGTAATGATCCAATGTTTGAGCCATGGAGCATCCACCTGAAAAACAAAGGAGCAGTAATACGGCTCGACCACTGTTTCCGTGGTGCCTGGTTATAGAAACTACAGACAACTGAAGCTGCTCTCTCTCACCTTCACTATCTGACCGCGACCTGGTTTGAGCTCTGGGTCCGGCTGGAGCTCTCCTGATCTCATCCCTGTGCAGTTTATTATCACGTCTGGCCCTGTTTCTGCCAGCTAAGTGCAGGACAAACAAGTATGACAAGTAATAACATTTTGTGAGTCTCTCTTCAGGTAAATAAGGATATATAATATTTTGGATGTTACACTATTACAAACTACATATATATGCAACTATGACACTGAAGAGCCTTCACTAACCTCCTTGAAGGACTCTATTTTCCTGTTATAAAACTTCACACCCCTTTTTTGCAACCTGAGAATAACACAAAACCAGATGCATATTATGAGCACTAGAAAAGCTAGAAAAAAACAAACTTTTTGACCTCTGTGGAAATGACACTACTCCAGATTAAGAACCAGTTAATCTAAACAATTTATGATCGACAACATATTATCTAGTAGGCTGAGCTCGCAGTCATCCACTCATTTACTATCCATTACACAGTGCATCAGGACTGTTGAGGACAATCTAGTGCGTCAGATGGAAATATCTGCAACACATTTTAGACACTTAACAGGTCATTCCCATCTGGCAGCTCTCTAAATCTACCTTTGCCCATGCCTGCACGATGAATGGAAGTTGTTAGCTCTCAGTTAGCGACTGAAGCACCACTTTATGACTCGAGTCTTTATGAATCTTTATGACTATTGTTGTTAAGTGTCATTCAGTCAGTTAGGTCATCTTTAATGGCAGCTAGGAATAACTGGCAGAATTTACACTTAATTACAACAGTCATAAACATTCATAAAGACTCTTTTATGTTCAAGAACGGTGTCAAGTCATGGTTATGACAGTGGTATGTCAGACTTATGCACACTCAGCACATTCAGGTGAGCCCTTTCATCTTTTTTACTGGCTAATAAATGATATTGCAAACAGGTGCTGCACCAGAGTTCAACACAGGGATTGTTTAACTGTGGTTAGAAATCCAACATTGGAAAGAAACCTGTGAGAGAAGTTAATCACTCACCAATCCATCAGCCAAGGTAAGTATGTTTTGCCTTCCACCATGAGAGCAGTGTTGAACCACCCAAAACTGGACATTTCAGAAGAGACAGATGTGTTAGAGCTGGTGGCACAGAATTATCCACCCAGTCCTAAATATTAGCATCCTTGATTGGGAACCACACAATGTATTGTTGAGTGAGATAAAAACAGAAGCATATTTTCTAAACATCAGTGATGCTCAGGGCATAGTTCACATATGAAACATTTAGCTGCCTGTGCTGTGATCCCACGTCAAATGTTTGCCATGGTGTGAAAACAGATAACTACCTAACTAATGATTAGCAGCTCTGCTTTTCATTCTTGCAGTGTTTTGCTTTCAGGCCACCTACTTGTATCCAGGGAAGATCTGCAGTTCTCGCTCTGTGAGCGGTCTGAAGCCCAGGACAATATCTTTAAATGAAGGATCCTGCATTCAGAAACAAGTCACTGAGCATGAGATCACATCACGTATGTCCTAAAGATGTTGTGGCTGTTTGCTAACCCGAGTTGGAGTTTAATCTAACCCTTGGTGAGGCCTCTCTCTTTTGTTTTACAATCATTGCAGGCACTCTGCTTTGTGCAGCTGAACAGAGCCCTGCTGTCAGTCAGGCTGAATACTAATGGACTTTGTCTATAGTAGATAATGCACTGGTATGTGATAAATATATGAATGGGTTATGTGAGTTCACAGCTGAACCATATCTATGTTTTCAATCACACATTGCCTTTGCTCTTGGCTGTAAAATGATTCTTTAACAAGGTCAAGTCTTACATTTGAACTCACTGTGCAAACAAAGCACAAAGTGCAGACAAAGCACTACTCACTGGAGTTGGTTCAGTGAAGAGATTGTAGCCAGACTGAAGGAATATACCCATTTTTACAGACTCTGGTGAACTGAGGCAGCCCAGCAAGTAGTCAAATGTCTCTTTATTCCATTTCCTAAATGTAAGGAGAAATGCAGCATCCAAAAAATGGCCACTTTTTGCAGATAAAATGGAGAATCATAAGAGGGTGACAGAGAAGGCACGTACGTCTCCTGGATCTTGCCCTCATCGTACAGATATGGTTGCCAGAAGCCGGCGGCTCCGTCACTTGTGGTCAGTGGAGTGAAACGGTCTGCATACACCTCAATGGTCAGCGGACTGACAACAGATTGATACTGCTCATAGATGCTCTGAGCCGTTGACAGGCCGATGACTCCGGCTCCAATCACTGCCACCCGCATGTCTAAATGTGAGGAGAAATGCAGCATTTAAAAAAAATCATTGCCACCCACATGTCTGGATTAACAAGAGACAAAACACAGTCACATCGGAGACTTACTCACCCACAGAGACATCCTACATGTAAATCCTATATGTAAACATGACTATCTGGATCTCTATTGCATTGTACTCTAATACACTTGGATGTGGTTGGATAAAAGGTTAGAAAAGTCTTATTTTCAGTCTTATTATCGTTATCAAACAATATGCTATATGAAATTGTTATTATTATTATTATTATTATTATGTAAAGAATAAAGAATAATAACTGTGTTTACGACGTCTAAAAATAAAAATTACCCGCTGTGCAAACCTGCAACATCTGAATAAAACTTTTGCAGTCTCGACAGTTTATAATAGGAGAGTGATTTAACGACGCAGCACTTCAGAGCAAATGGCTGACACGGAAAACTTGATGCTTCTGTAAATTCTGCATAATAGAGCTGATCGGATACAAATACTTCACTGGTTTCCAAAAAGTTCTGCTTTACCTTCACCTTCGCTGATCGGCCACGGCTGCAGGAGTTCTTCAAGTGTGGTCCTCCAGTCAAAACGTCTCTAGTCCACCGTCACGTGGGGAGGAGGGATGGGGGGGTGGGGCGGTGTGAGGCGGGGCGGTGACAGCTGCGGCTCTGTTTGCGCCAAGACACTACGTAAATGTACAAGTTAGTATATTTTTTCTAAGTATTTTAGTAGCTTGATGCCTTGTCGTCGCCGTGTAGGAACAAATGCAGGGCATTACCCACATGGATACTTTTGCATATTGTTGCACCACACAGTTGCTTTAAGGTAAACAAAGATGTTACCAAAAACATTAATGACGCCTGTGATAATGGCCAGTTAACTTCTGTATGGCTGCTGTCACAATACACTCACAATGACAGAATCACTGCCTCCAATACTACAAGTTTAACTGCTGAAGATCACATATTATTATTATTATTATTATTATTATTATTATTATTATTATTATTGGTTTACTTTTATGTTTGCCCCTGCCTTCCACTAAATCAATTTTGGGTTTGATGCATTTAATTTTTTTCTCTTTATTCTGTTTTATTCAATTGAAGCTTCCATAGTCATTCTTCTGTCTTATTTTATTAAATTCTTTTCTATCCTATCAAAGTCTTACTATATGAAGCACTTTGGATTGCCTTGCCTTTTTATTGCGGCCATGGAGGCTGCACTTCCTGCTCTGCATGCAGGATAATAAGGCTCCTCTCCCTCCATCCATCCGTCCATCCATCACTTCTATGTATCGTTAGCCCAGCAGCTAGCAGCTCACCAGGCCCAGCGGCCGGCCGGTCAGCTTCCAGCCATGGCGTTGGTTACTCTGCAGCGGTCCCCGACCCCGAGCGCCGCATCCACCGCCAGCACAGCAACCACGACCGCCGGGGAGGTCAGTTTGGGTCCTGGGTGGACAAAAACGATGCTCCGGTGTAGTGAGGTGTTGATTGAAAGGCTGAGGATGGGGGAGATGTTGCCGGAGAAAGGCCCGCTGAATGAAGCTAAATTAGCACCGTTAGTTAACGTGTACTGCCTAGCTAGCTTTAGCTAGCTAACGGTAGCTAGCAAACGTCTTCGTGACTGATAACCAGATATTGCCGGCCACTACAAATCTCAATACGACAAATATTTTTGAACATATTTATTTAATTCCTCAAACCCTTTCTACTTGTGGTGTGCTCTCTTTTAAATGTGCTATCTGAGTGTGACAGGTGCCTTATGAATGATGCTCTCTAAGCTGTAACATTAGCTAACGTTAGCAGTTTATGATGTGACTGATTTACATTGAGAATAACGTATTTGTGCCTTAATATAAAAATGTTAAAGGCGCACAGCGTTGGCACAACAATAGCAGGGCACTGACAACGCTGTGGTAGTGCAAGCACTGCTGTATTCACATTCATTTACTTAAATTAAACATTTGAGTCTGGTGGCTTGATTGAGCTATTTTCTCGTTAGCAGACAACACAGTAGAAACAGTCAGCTGCACAGGATGTTTCTGTGTCAATTTCCACTCTGCTGTCCTGTTGGTCCCTGCCGTAAATAAAGGAAAATATGAGATTTCCAGACTAGAAAGAGCCATATGGGGGAAAAGACTGATCTTTGACGCTTGCTTATGCTTGTGTATAGCAGTAGAGAGTCTATAACAGCAGTTTGAACTCTCTTATCTTCATGGCACTCAGAGCAAAAAGAAAAGAAAAGAAAAGTGATCTTTACCACAAAACTAAGATCGTTCAAAGATAACTTGGTTTGTTAAGTAAAAAGATTTTCCTCGTCCTTATTGCCAGAGGAGGGCGCTAACTACCAGCTATGGGCATGAAAGCTTACCTTACTCTGCCCCTCATGACCAAATCAGACCAAACAGGCTGATATCCATAGCTGGGTTTATTTACTGCCATCAGTGTTTGACATATAGATGGACTCAATTGCAGCAAAGTTTGACCAAAATACTTTCTGCAGCATTTTCACAATCAGGTGACACTTTAAATGTCATATGTAGTTGCTACCTATTTCAAACAGGTTGCAGCTGTTTGAAGGAGCTCGCTCTGTGGGTTTGACTGGGTTGCTTTCGTCCCTGTACCTCAGTGTCTTGCAGCCCAGCCAGCGGTGTGGTGAGGTGTGACAGATAAAGCTGGCAGGAAGCTGCTGCAGCTATGATGTCATCTACTCATGAGGGGTGGGTGGGGTGGTGGAGTACTACTGTAAAGGGAGGGAAAGGGAGGAGGAGAGAGCAGACGTAAACAGATTTAATAGATGCTGACATGAGGCGGTTAATGTGAGATTATTTCACCTAATACAGAATAATGGATAGCTCGTTATGAAGTGTTGCATGCTCTCCTGCAGAATGATTTTCTTACATGCGGTGGCACTCTCCATTTTTCTGTACGCCATAGCATTTCCTATTTTGTCCTCCTGAATATGCTTGACTTGCTGCGGCTGTACGGTGGTGGCTATAGAATTTCCCTGACAGTGTAAAAATATGTCTTACAGCACATTAACTTTTCTGTCATTTGTTCCAGTGGCCACAGCTTGTGTCAGTACTTTGCTTTGATTTAGTTCTTTTATGTGTGGACATGTAGGTATTAATCGAGTCACAACTGGGCTTTTGTTCCTAAATAACAGTCACTTGTTAATTTCGACATGAACTGTTCCATTTCGTGATTTGAAGTATTTTTAATTTCACGTGCAAAAAATCCACCACTTTATTATTAAACACAGATTTTTCTCAAAAGTGCTCAAAGAGGACTTAGTTTTAGTAAATCTAATCATGATACATAAGATGTGGATTGGGGTTTCTCCATAAACATCAAGCAAGATGTAAATCTGCTTCTGCTGTATTTGGGTGCAAAACCACCATGCTCACTTTCAATGTGGAGGAAATTTCAAGTCATGTCTGCTCCCTCTGTGTCTTGGAAGCTCCTCTAGGTGTTGTGGATGCTTTTAAATCCATATAACACACACCTGCATTTACAGTGACTACTCTGGTATTTTCTGGCATCACTGTATTTGACATCAGTCTGAGAACAAAAGACAAGATTGACTGTGCTCTTCTGCACCTACAATCCCTCTGTGATGAAACATTAAGTGAGCCGATTTTCACTACATAGGTGAACATTGGTCATAGGTCATAGGTGAACACATGAGGTTTCATATCACTGCTATAGCACAACTATACAACTTTCTCACAGATTTTTTTGATGACGAGAGTGGTGGCATCTGCCATAAAAAGTATAACAACATTGAGATTTAGCATCCTGGTTATTTTTTGACTTGAAAGTCCAAAAGGAAGGAAGGAAGGAATTGCTAAATTATTACATTTTCTTCTATTTATATTGTATGCAGCTTCACAACTTTTTGGGAATCAGGGTTGTGCAAGCCTCTAGTTTCAGTTTAAATGGCAGGCGTGTAATGTTTGTTAATAATGCCAAAATGGTTGTGATGCTGTATTCATTTTTTCCCTTATCTGTATTGCAGGATTTTGGGAGTGAAGATGAACGGCGAATAAATCAAAGGTAAGTTTACTCTACGTTTAGTGTAGCCCTTCTGTTGCATGGTACGTGGCAAAGCAGGTCATATTTTATGTGCAGGTGTTGTTGACTGACTGGATGCATCTGTCTTTGAGTCATTTAGTGAAATCTGGAGTGGCGGCAGACTAGCTGGCATCAGCATAGCAGGGCAACTAAGCGTCAGTGTAATAAAACACCTGTCTGTCTGTCTTGTTGGCGGAGTCATCGATTCCTAATAACCAACTGTAAAACCGTGTTGTTCTCAGTAGTCTGTCAGGTATTATGTTGACGGGTGCGTCTGCATTTTTATTGGCACCTGGATCGATGAACGTTTCCTTCAGCTGTGCCTTATCAGTTGAGTCACATCACTGTTTTCTTTTTCACTGAGTGCTTGTGCTGCATGGGATTGATGCTGATTCGTCTTGGCATTTGATTTTATGGTGTAAAAACTCCAAATACTTCCTGAATTTATCTTAAAAAGTAAACACTTACTTTTTTTCTCAAATTTGTTTCCTCCAGTCAATTTAAAGCATTTGAAAACTTGTAGTAAGGAATAGACTCAGACAAGCCACTTAAATGCTTTGACTGTGTAGCAACTATGGTGTGAAAAAGCATCCACAAGTGCAGTTTTGTTTTTTGTATTTTTGCAGATGCTCTACAGGTGTCCGACTGTTAATACTGAATGTTCTGTTCTGTTCTTAACTATTCGGCTTTGGAAACACACATTCCTAAAAATGAGCTGAAATGTGCTGCATGAACTCAATAGCATGGTATTGTAACTCAACTGCAACAAAGCTGTTTACTGGAGAGCTTTAATTTCAGCTCAGAGCACATCAGTACAAACACTTTTGTAAAAGCCTGCATGTATTTTGGTCCCACATACAATATGAGCTTGTCAAGATGGTGACAATGATGACAGAAAGTCAGTTTTAAAGTGTCATTCATACTGACAGAATCTCCGGTATGAATGTGAATGTGCATTCTTATTATGAATTTGTAATTTTCTCGTGACATTCGTGATGTTTCAGATCTTTGTGCAGAAAAGTTCACTTTGGATAGAACACTTACAACCCTGAGTTCATCAAATGCGTCATCCTAAGAGTGCAGTTCTTTTCGGTTATGCAACAGCCTATGCAATGTCCCTAAGCACTGCATGTGTGTGAGAGTGATCTATGCATGATGCGAGTCCTGTCTTGCCTCAAGATTGCTTCCATTTTTTTGGGCTAGTAGGCCACGTTATGCAATGAAACTGCCGTTAAATTCATGCTTTTGGATATTATGGCATATTAAGTTGTCTTTTATTTGACAGACGTATTTCTCTTAAGATCGGGGTGTACTGTTCGAGCACATTAGATGGATAGCTACATCTGTTGACGGGCAGGTATACGACTGCCAAGTGGGAGTACTTGCACTTGGTGTTCCCGACTGACCTTGATAACGATGACAAGCCCAACGGGTTGATGGAGGCCAACGTAAACATCACGCAGGTGTCGGTGGCACTGAACCAACGAATGATTTCATCTTACCACCTTGTGCGCAGCAGAGTTGGGCAAGAAGCACAAATGGACAAAAATATGTGTTGATGCATGTGTGTGTTTGCTTGTAGATATGGGGTGCAGTGTTTGGAATGAGGAGGAGGCATTCAGCACGGCGGGTACGATAAAGGATTGGCAGCTTATTGGTTTCACACAGAAATATGCTGGGACACTTCTAATGTGAAGTCCGTTTAAACTCATCCTGACACTTTCTCACTCAAATAGCACACTTGTCAAGACGGGTCGTCTTTTAAATGCCATAATAGGTCAAAAGGCTCCCTCTGGGCTTGAATGTAGAGTATGTGTGGATAGCAGAAACTCAGGCAGACAAACGGCAGCAGAAGCACCATCTCTGCGTCTTTATCGTAGGTTACCTTTCCTCAGTAACATGATGATGTCAGTGTTTCCTGCTTAGGCTCTCCATGTCCCCACTGACACCTGGGGAGGTTTGTTCCTCCCTGTCCTGCCCCGCTGCACCCCCACCCACCCACTTTCAGTGCTGTAAGTGGGGAAAATGCCACCATTATCCAACTGGCAACCCCAAGAGGAGGCCTTTTTTCTCTCATTGTGCTGGTGTGCGCAAAACAGTCTGAGACCATGAATAAACCAGCCTGGTTACTGCCTCTGTGTAGAGTTTTTGTGGTGAGTCCTCAGTGCAATCTAGCCTCTTACATACTGCTACACCAGGTGATTCAGGGCAGTGGCTTAGAGGACATCTGGTCTTACTTGGCCCTGTTCACCCATCCATCTGGCTGCTGCTGCTGCAGCAACAAACTATACCTTAACCCTTTGACATGCTATCATTCGTGCCTGCTGCTCCTAAACCTTAACCTCAGTTCCTGTGTCCAATCAGGTCCCTCCACTTCTACATGCACCTGACACACTGGGCTGTCCAAGTTTCCACCTGGAACAGGACTGCACCTGCGTCAGCTCGTAGAGTTCAGGGTCTGCTAGCGACCAGATGTTACAGACATTGTCCTATTGTCCGGGAGAATAGGAGGGCTATCTTGTTATCTGTGTCGCAGAGCCATTGTTAATGTCTGTCAGCAAATTCTCCCAGATTAACAGAGTCGCGCCACTTCTTTGTGTATGTGTGGGGTTTTGCTTAGTGAGAGAGGGAAAGTGAGAAAGAAAGTTATGGCCTATATTAGCTTTCAGCCCCCAAACAGAGTCTAATCTCTGGACTCAGTTTCAACAGTTCTTCTAGACCGGATTATTATATTTCCCTTCAGTTCTGCCTTTTGCTTTCTTTCCATGCATCTAAAAAGAACATTCACTGCAGATATATTAGATATAAAGGATGTGTCGTCCTTCACCTGTCGTTATACTCTCTAATAATCTAATACGTTGTTTGTTTGCAGTACATCTAAGTGAGTGACAGCCAGTGCTGGCCACTCGAGGGAGAGAGACAAGATAATCCCTCCCTTATAAGCCTGGGTATAATGAGATTTGGGAGTTTTGGGAGTTTGCCAGTTCTCACTGCCCTTTCCACCAATACTTGGCCCATGTGTTAAGCTCCCTGGAGGCACTACCTTGGATTCAGTTGACCCTTAAGGTGGCATCCACACAGAGACATCCCATTCGGAAGTTTTGGCCAAAATTCCTTTGGCTACTTTTTTTTTTTTTTTTGGTCTTCCTTCAATTGAACAAGTGGTCTTGTGCGTTTCTCCGGAAGACAGAGAGAGAAAGCAGCACTTCCAGTGGGTTTTAGAGAGATGGCTTCTGTTGGACAGCAACACAGGCTCCTGGAAGTGGACATGTTTTGCACTGGCTATAGAGGAAACCTGTTGTTCACTTTGTACTGAGTCAAACCTGATGGATGAGGAAAGTAAAGGATCAGAGTTCATGCTTACAGAAGGGGAAGTCCACCTCTTGAATTCTTCTGCTTATTGTAAAGCAAAGCGTGAAACATACTGTCTTTCTTTCTTACGGATGTGAACACATACTGTAAGAGTGTGACACAGACTGAAGCAGACTGAGGGACGGAGGAGACGAGCACAGTTGTGTGTGCCTGAGGCAGCGGGTGGAGACTGCAGGACGTCCCTCCAGGCAGGAGTCTGACTCGCTCTCACACACAGAGACGCTCAGATGAGGGAGGAGGAGGAGGAGGAGGAAACAGGAGGGTGTGGCATCAGAACAGACGGCACTTCTTCACTGAGCAGCACAGAAGAGCGCAGGCTGTCAGTCAGTCTGTCACTCAAAAAGCAACAGGCCGAGTCCTGAACTCGTCACTCTTCTTCTTTTGCACTTTGCTCCGT
Organism: Chaetodon auriga; assembly: GCF_051107435.1. NCBI lineage: Eukaryota > Metazoa > Chordata > Actinopteri > Chaetodontiformes > Chaetodontidae > Chaetodon > Chaetodon auriga. Next base: position 21,611,354 of record NC_135078.1, on the reverse strand, counting down.
CGGTGTTTGTGGAGGCTGATGAAGAGGAGGTAGCTGACTGCAGAGAGGCCTGGGTCTCGCTACGGACAACAGGATGCATCTAGTTGCAGAACCCATTCAGGAGGCCGTGATGAAGATGCTACCGTATTTTGTGGAGAACGCCGTGTTGACCCAGAGTGAGATCAACCGCATGTGAGTTAAGTTTATCCTCTAACATGAGGTTTGAACTCGTGGGAACAAGGTCCTTCATGGATGAGATTTGAGATCAAACACTTGATTTGCTCTACACTCAGTGGATATGTTTGAAACAAATTTGAAATCTTGTTGCTGTTATATTGACATTTATCAGTTCAGTGTAGGAGTTGGAATTTTGGTTGCAGACTCGGATATGTTGATGTTATTTCAGGCCAGCAGACTGAATCAATCATTGAACATGTCCAGCTGATATGAGATATTGGACCTCAATCAAAATAAGTTATCATGCATTGGTAACTGAGATTCAGTGGAGCACAAATCACTGTATTTGTGATGTTTCTGCAACCGTTCGTCCGTATGACCTGATGTGTTGGCGTTCTTTGTCGTTCCATGCGTAAAGGAGCTATAGGTACTCTAAGTTGTAATCATGTGGAAGCTTTGAGGCAAGCTTTTCTGTCATAGTCTTTGTTTGCTTTGATACCAGATGTATTTTTAGCCCCAGTGTTTGTGGAGAAGCTGATAGCAGGGTGCTTCAGGGCAAGAGACAGTGGAGCTGAGTCTGTTTAATTAGGATGTCTGAGCGCAGCCTGTAAAGCAGTGGGACAGCTCGTGATTTACACACAAGGACAAGCTTCACACATCCTCAAACTTCACCGAAGTGCACCTTTTTTTCTGGGAAGTTATCAGCTATCACGGGCTCAGACCTGTGGATTTAAAGTTGGGACATAAAGTAGGAAAAATGTGCAGCGGGGATCTGTACACAGTCCTGAGCAGTAATGAGGTTGTAGCCCTCTTCGTGCTCTTGCCACTTTCATGCCATTATCTATCACTCCCTGACAGTAAAGCCTCTTGACAGCATCATACATCTCAAGCAGAGAACAGACTGCAACAAAAATCCACCAAAGTGAGACAAAGGCTCTTGTTGAGAAGTGTCCACCCCCGTGCTTTGTCACTGTGGAACTTTTTTCTGTGCTGCTGGGGGCGGAGGGAATTTATTGCGAGGTGCACAAACGAGGCCCATTGTTCCCACAGAATCATCTGTTTGGCCCAGGCCTGCTCTTCTCTGAGGGTTTTTGAAAGTCTGATCAGAGAGAGCAGGGTGCCTGCAAAAGTCTTCAAATGTTTGAGTTCAGTGTTATAAATAGTAGGCCTTGAAAGTCATTAAAACATCTTAAATTTGAATTTGTGAGCTCTTAATTGCCTCAAATTTTTTATCTAATGTCATGTATCCATCTTTTAATTTTTGTCAAAATTAGTCCATCTTTTCTGTGTGAAAGTCCACATTTCTGAATCACATTTTACAAATCTTCAAACCTATCACTGAACCAAACAGTCTTTTTGCTTTACACTTCTATTGACTCACTCTAATTACCCTATTCCTGCATAAGACCTACCTCTGGATCACATACACAGTATACTACTGTTAAACTTTATGCTTACTTTCATACTTACCTGTCCAATACCTGAAGGAGCTGTGGAGGGAACAGCTTCAGAGAGTGATGCTGAAAGTTGTAGTCAGTTTCATTTAGATGAAGGACTTCTATTAAGATCTGTCTAAATTGGTCAATGTGTGTGTTGTAAAAATAATGCAAGACTGACACCAGAATTGCTCTTTTAAGCCAACGTTAGCTCGTAATACTGACACTAAACCAATATATTGATGTTCTCACTGTACTTAGAGACAGCTTTGTCTTTAGTACCTGTTTGGATTTTGTTTTGTTCCTGTCACTCATCACTTCTGCTCTTTCCTAATGATGGCCTGGTTTGCCAGACTGCACACACTGAATACATGGTGCATGTGTTCCACCCTGCTGCCAGGTGGATTTAAGAGAGCGCTCACATTTCTTTTCACTGAAATGGAATGATTGAATTCAGCCCGCAGGACACACCTCACTACTTTTTTATTGCAGTTCCTTACTTATGTCATCTGTTAACAGCTCCAGTGCATAACCTAAAAAAAAAGTCATTTTTTACAGGTAGGTGTGAGCTGGTAATTGCTGCTTTTTGGTCATTGTGAAAGCATCACAAACAACTGCACTTAGGTCAGTAATTAAGGTCTGTGTTGCATTACAACAAGCCAGATCTGAGTGCAGCCCATGCAGCAGAAAAAGACAGATAAGCATTCAGGATCAGAGCTTGATTCATGGCAGCTTCAGACCTGAGGTCTGCCTCTGTAACGTGGCAGCTGGGCTTTTCCACTCAGCTGCTGAGGTAAATCACAAGCAGCAGGCAGCCGCGATTTATGCTCATCTCGTTGGCTGTGTCGACTGAACTCAACTGTCCTTTTAAAACCGAATATTTCATTAGTCCTGTGCCCCACTTCTCAGCCTCGCCGTCCAACAAACAAGCTGGCACGATCGTGCTGAGCTGTTGCTCTGCAGTGTGGCATCTGATGTATGGCGTCTCTGTTTCAGTGCTTTTAACCCCTCTGTCCTGTTTGCTTTGCAGCCTGAGTGAGAGCTTCTTCATGGTGAAGGGTGCTGCTCTCTTCCTGCAGCAGGGAAGCAGTCATCAGGGCCAGAAAGCACATCCTCACCACAAACATGCAGGTGAGAAGCACAAGGCACGACACCCAAAAAGCACACCTTGTTATCCACATCATTTACCCAGACTGTAGTTTTGATCTCTTTAATCTCCTCGTCACACTTCTCTGTCCACGTCATATGGAGCGTTTGCGCGATGAGTTAATGTGCTGCACTCCTCAACACCGCAGCAGATGTTTGTAGCGGAGGTGAGGAGGATGGAGGCTGCCTCGTTGATAAGCATGTTCCAGACATATAGCTTAGGCAGATTAGTGTTTAAATCCAGCGCATGGTGACACTGTGAGCAAAACTTCTGTTGACGATTAAAAGAGGCCTTTATTGTTTGTGTTACCTCGTGTGTCCTCCGTTTTTCCTCGCTGTGCTCTGCTGAGTAAAGGGTGCATAAGGTAAATGTGAATGACTGTTCTCAGCATGCCCTCTACGACTTTGTTTTCTAGTTTATTTGATGAATTTTACCGAAGCAACTTAATGACTAATATTCAAGTTTTGAATGAAATTGAGTCTGGGGGCAGGGGATGATGGAAATCAATTAACAGGAACAGGAAAACATTGATAGTACATAGTCAGTCTCACACCTACGGTGTTCACTGTTCTGGTGACTTATAGCGGCCAGTGTCTTTAATCAAAGACTGTTTCTAAAATGTCAACATTGAAAGCCACAATTATTGCTTTAAAGACATAAGGCTGACCTGACAGGCCACTGGCATGATGGGAAAACAGCACCAGCCAACAGCCAAAATGCTGCCAAGCCATTTGGCAAATCATGGCTGTGTGGCAGCTTTGTCCACTCTCCCAGCCACTTTGTCAGGTAACCCACATATTTGCTGCTCCTGCTTTGTTCTCTTAAACGTTCGGCTGAGGAATTAGTTGTATAATTTCCCAGTATCTGTGACCTTCAAAAAAAAAAAAAAAAAGGTGTGAGGTGAGGCAAAGTGCTAGACAGAGGAATCCCTCCTCTATCCAGTTTATATCCAAGCTGAACGTTGGTGGTGTCAGTCAGGCCTATCAGCTGAACTGGTTCAACCCTCTCACATCAACACAGACACATGATACATAATTCTCTGTAGATATATTTATGTTTCTGTGTATGACTCCCATATCTTGCAGCTGTTGTTATTCAGAACAGATGCCAACTTGGCTGCCACAGAGCCATGAACTCACTTGACTTTTTCAACAGTTTGATCCACTTGGATCCGTCAAAACAATCAAAAACACCCGTAAAGGTTTTTCTCTTCTTCTTGCAGCTATGGACAGTGAACAATAACTCAGAGCATTATAATACCTTGAGTATCGGTGTACAGTGTTTAAAATCTTATTTTTAAAATATTTTATTGGTTCGTGTGCAGTATTTGAAAATAGAGTTTGAGCTATTTAGCTGTTAAATATAACCGCTGTCTGTCATCACAGGAAATGTTGTTGAGGTCATCAGCAAACAGGAAATGGTGTTTAGATTTCAGCTGTGATCATGCTGCGGTGGTTGAGAGAAGCACAGTAGCTGCTTTGTGAGTGATAACACCTTAACTGATCTGATGCAGAATCTTTTCACATTTTTTATATTTAATCTTAAAGGACAGTTTTGGAACTATTTCAGTGTGTCAGTGTGTTTTTTTTTGTATGTCCAGTTTCCTTTTGACAGTTTCCACATGCATGTGCCCCAATCAGGCATCTTTTAACCAGTTTGCCAAACCTCTGGGTCTTATTGTCAAAGTCATCTTTGAAGTTTTGTCAGAACAGTAATCATCAGGCAAGATCTTTTTACACTTTGAAAAAAAGTTTCAGCATTGATTTGCATATATTATCTAACACCACACGAGTAAATGTTATCTTACAAGCCAGCTGCATGACAGTAATGTCATAGCATAGCATTCCTCTTTATCTATTACATACCTGTGTAGGAGGAAGAGGACCAATTCAGGATCAGTCTTGAAGCTTTTCAAATCCCACAATTCTCTCCATCTGTGGAGTGATAGATTGGTGGACTCATTTTTTCTGCTATGCTGCATCACTGTCTCGTTTTAACTGTTTCTTGTCCTAAGGTTGATTATTTTCTTTGTCTCTTTGCTGATCCTGCCGCGGTGTCAGCTGTAACCACAAACTATAACGTCAAAAATAAGATTCTCTTAAGACAAACTCTCCTCCTGCTTTCTTTTTCTTTGCCTGGGAAGATGTGATAGGCCCTCGGTCTGCGTGCTGACCTTGTTTCGCCTCATTTCACTGGGAATCAGATCTGGTGACAGGTATTAAGAATAACTATATAGAAAGAGCCAATCTGGTCTCTTTTGCTCATGTAGGTCATATAGAGGCATCAGTATTAAATTGAGACAGTTTCAAAACCTGTTAAAAGCTTGTTGTAGCTGCTCTAAGATAATGATATAAGTGATCAATGGCATGCTGTAGAGAATGTCACTTGTTCCATGTTTTTTCTGTCATTTTACTGAAGAGACATGTGGCTGTAAACGAGGTACAAAGAGTTCATAACCAGGCAGAGTCAGGCACTTTATCTGCAGGTAAAACCAGTCAGAGTGACATGATTTGTCTGCCTGTTGTGACATATATCAGCATAGCCAGTTCTCCGTCAGCTGATTCTGCTGGATTGCTGTCGGTCCATCTCCACACCCTGTTTTTATTATCCTGCTTCATTGACATGTCTTACATCAGACCTGGCACAGGGAGCGCTGAGGGATGGAAAATGAACAAAGACAACCTCTTGAGTTGTGGTTTTGTGGCAGATAAATTAGCTCATACAAAGACAGAAAATGTATCGTCCGTTCATTTCTCTTCAGTGAAGACACGTTAGCTGATTAAGAACCACTGAACAGGTTATATGTTATTGTGTCCAGGGGAAGGGTTTTAGAGTTAAACACTAGGGAGCGTTGTAACTTCACGTACCTGCACCAAACTACAGCAATGCCTTTAGTTCTAAAAGCATACGATGTCCCCAGCATGCATTATGTTCTCATTAATGTTCCTGATCATTGTTGTCAAAGTGACACAGGCTTTATCTTGTTTGTTTGGACCTTCTCTTTCAAGTCAAAATGTGTCGTGTATGTGTGACAAAGCACATTAATAATCGGTGACACCAACCAGCAGCACTCTTCATGGATTGCTTTTCTTTCTGATCCTCTTCAACAGGCGACTTACCTCAGCACTTGCAGGTGATGATAAACATTCTTCGCTCGGAGGACAGAATCAAACTGGTGAGAGACAACATGACTATATGCATACATCAAAACAAAAACATGTACACAGACAGGCCGGTGACTAACACCCTGGCATAGCAAACCCTCCAGAAGGCATTTTATTGTGTACTTAAGACCCTTATTTGTTCACTGCAATTACTAGTTCATGAGAGCAGGTTTGAACACACACAGGAGAGCATTACCAAATGTTTCCATGGTGTGTGTGTGGGTATGCGTTAGTGTGAAGCTGAGTTATTTCACTTTATGTTTTCCAGCTCTGCTCTCACACATCCTGAGGACTCGGTTACCCTATTACATCAAATTTGTCCTCCAGGTTTTTTTTTTTTTAAACGTCCAGCTCTGACACTTTGTTGGGCACAGATTTTAGCAGGAGGGTTAGTTCTCTCTGGCTTTTGCTTTTATGTACAATCAGAGTTTTGCTCTTATGTAAATGAGGCCATGATGATCACAAACCTGCTGCACTACATTTATTTGAATTCAGAATGGGTCAACCTGCAAGTTTTAAGTGTATTTAAGTATGTTTATTAAACACACTGAAGCATTTTTATACTAAAATTAACTCAATCATAGACCAGTTTTTACCCTTAACCAGAAATCTCCAACTTTGAATTTGAAGTAAACTGTGTTCTCCGTGTCCAGGCGGTGCGGCTGGAGAGTGCATGGTCAGATCGTGTGCGGTACATGGTGGTGGTGTACACCAGTGGGCGACAAGACACAGAGGAGAACATACTACTGGGAATCGACTTTACCAGTAAAGACTGGTAAGAGTAAGCCCTCTTGGTGTGTGTGGGGGTTTTATGATCTTTGTTTTCCAGACGGCCGGCCATCTGTTAAAAGCTAACAGAGGTCCGGTTATGAATTGATATTACCAGTAGACATGATGTATGAACTGTTAGACAAATCTGTATTTATGAGTGTGAAGAACACTCACCCACAGAGCTGCTTCCTGCACTAAATAGCCCACAGATTTTTGTTTTGTCTGTATTTAGTATGGTTGTACCTTAGTATAGCTTCCTAATTCTCTTATTTCTTGGATTCACAGCGATTCATTGAGTTTTCCTACAATGTAGTAGCTGTAGCAACAGAGGTTTTCAATGTGGTAAATCATCTCTATGTTGTCAGCTTTGCACATGTGCCATTATGGTATTTAATTTTCTTTCTGCGTTGCTAGCAAAAGCTGTTCGATCGGCATGGTGCTGCCTCTGTGGAGTGACACAAAGATCCATCTGGATGGAGACGGGTGAGTTCTCTCTGTTAGCGTGACCCCTGCTGTACGAGCAGAGAACACAGCTGCGGCATTTAACCCTCTGATATTTCCATACTTTTTACCCGACACTGCGTCTGCACCTGACACTGAGGATGAGCATGATGCACACGTAGCTACGTGGTGCTCAGGCAATGACCATCTGTTTTGTTTGCTCCTCAGGGGCTTTACTGTGAACACGGCAGGTCGAACTCACGTCTTCAAACCTGTGTCAGTGCAGGCTATGTGGTGAGTAATAAAACAACCTCTGGAGCCACAGTGGCTGTCTAAAACAATCTAGCTTCATGACACACCATAATAAATCTGATACACACATATGCCACTCTGCTGCAGTGAGGCATACTGAAGCAGTGCTGATTCAGTCTGCCACCTGCTGACATGAAGACGCATGTGCAGAGAATTGCATGGACCCTTTGACAGATTGTTAGCACTGCAGTAATATCATTATTTTTACTGAAATATCTCACAAAACCAGACTTCTTTGAATTATTTGCAACTATGACCTTTATCTCTCCAATCTAGGTCAGCCCTGCAGGTGCTGCACAAGGTATGTGAGGTGTCACGGAGGTATAACTATTTCCCTGGAGGTATGGCTCTCACCTGGATGGGCTACTACGAGAGCTGCATCGCTTCAGACCAGAGCTGCATCAACGAGTGGAACGCCATGAAGGATTTGGAGACCACACGGCCGGACTCGCCCCCCATGTTTGTCGACAAGTTAGTAAACACAACTTGAATCAGACGCCTTATGCAAAGACTGAAGCTAATCACTGCTGCACCTGCTGTTGAAATAGCTTGAACTACTGTTATTGTGCGAGTGCTGCGATTTTTACGGGACGTCATGTTTGGTAGGCCTTCAGAGAGAGAGAGGACAGAGTGCCTTATTAAAGCCAAACTCAGAAGCATCATGACATGCCAGGACCTCGAGAACGTCACCTGCAAACAGGTAAAATACATACACACTCACACACGCATTTTCATACATAGGATTTCATTTATTTTGTAGAGGTTTCTTGATAAGATTTTAGAAGTGTTGCTAATTTCAGGAATCTGATTTATCATGTTGTAGATGTTAACTTATTATATGTATATAATACACTGCTGCTACTTACCTGTCAACATTACTTGATTGGTCCAAACTCTGACACTGCTGTGTTTTAGTCGTCTTTGATGTTCCATCTTTTGACAGCTACATAAAATTTGTAGTTTTCAGGGAAAGAATTTAAGCTTATCCCAATAATTGACAAAAATCAACATATTCTGCATATTTTTTTTCTGCAGATCCGTACAGAGTTGGAACAACACATGAACTGTAACCTGAAGGAGTACAAAGAATTCATCGATAATGAGATGCTGCTGATCCTGGGCCAGATGGACAAGGCCACTCTCATCTTTGACCACGTCTACCTGGTGGGACAGCTCTTCCATCTTTCTGTTTCCTGTGAATAACTGAGATAAAACAGTTCTCCTTCCATCCCAAAGGAGGACTGCTTCCCTGTGAAATGATTGTTTTTGGAGGAAGGACAAGCTTACAAAGATTTGAAAATATACTGAGTCTAAACAGTATTTTCCCTGATTTGTTTTTAGGGATCTGAATGGAATGCATCTAATTTGGAGGAGCTGCAAGAGACGGGGTGATTTATTTTATAATATGGAGGAGCTACGATAGCCTCACATTTTCATGATGATTTGAGCAAGAAGGAATGTTGTTGATGAGTTTTCATTATCTTTCCTCCCCAGGGTGGGCTATATCCTCAACGTTACCAGGGAGATAGACAACTTCTTTCCAGGCACATTCAGTTATCACAACATACGCGTCTACGATGAAGACGCCACTGACCTGCTGGCCCACTGGAACGAGACATACAACTTCATTGTTAAAGCAAAGTGAGTCCCGAGTGGAACAGAAAACATGTTGCTCATGCATGTATCCGTTTAGAAAGACATCTCATCATCACAGGAGGACGGCCCTGTGAAATCTGTTTATTTATTTTTTCTCCGGATTCCTTTTTATTTTTATTTTTTACCAATTTCCATGTTTTGTGTTTCAGTTTTTTGGAATTCTGCCTTTTATGATTTAAGTCAATTTCATCATCAGAAACTGTGTCTAATCATGTGATGGATGAGTAAAATTTCAATAATGAAGAAAATATTCAACATTTAATGAATATCAGTGAATTTGATGTAACACACGCGCTGTTTTTTAATCAAACAGATCTTCTGCAGGACGTCCTCCATGTGCAGCTCGAACAAACGTGTGTGTGTGTGTGTGTGTGTGTGTGTGTGTGTGAGTGAGTGAGTGAGTGAGTGAGTGAGTGAGTGAGTGAGTGAGTGAGTGAGTGAGTGAGTGAGTGAGTGAGTGAGTGAGTGAGAGAGAGCAAAACATGCAGCATGCTTTTTTCTGTTCATTCAGCTTAGGTGCTGTGACAGAGCACATATAACAGTAGGTAAGACTCTGCGTTCACGTTTAAATTCCCTCCCACAGAAAAAACCACTCCAAGTGTTTAGTCCACTGCAAGATGGGTGTGAGTCGGTCTGCCTCCACCGTCATCGCTTACGCCATGAAGGAGTACGGCTGGTCGCTAGAGAAGGCTTACAACTTCGTCAAGCAAAAGAGGAGCATCACCCGACCCAACCCGGGATTCATGAGGCAGCTCGCTGAGTACGAGGGCATCCTGGATGCTAGGTACAGCCCCCGTGTGTGTGTCTGTGCGTACAGTGTTGTTCCCTAGTTGTCTTTTCTCGGTGAACCTGGTTTTTGACTTTTGTATTTGTGCATTTCCAGTAAACAGCGTCACAACAAGCTGTGGCATCCAGACGCAGACTGTGAGATGGCAGAGGGGCAGCAGGGGCTTGCTCAGTGTTGTGGAGGGGACGAGGGAGGCCACCTGACTCCAGAGCCAGGGATGTCTCCCTGCTGTGATGAGGCACTGTCTGATAAGGGGGCTGCATGTCCCTCCCCGTGCAGGACTGTTTCACTGGACATCGACCCCGCCTACAACAACTACTATTTCCGCCGCCTCTCTGACTCGGCGCTTGACAGCGAACCGTCAACGCCCGTGCGCGGCCCTCCCCTTCTCGGCATGGAAAAAGTCTTCATAGAAATCGAGGATGTGGAGCGGGACGCTCTGCTGGATGATGAGGCCTTTGATGGGCGTGAGGGTTTGCCACTCTCCCACTTTGGGACCTCAGCAGAGGGAACTGCTGCCCAGACAAGCTCTCGCGGCCCTGAGCCCCTGGAGGAGCTGCGTCTGAGGCTGGAGTTCAGCACAGTGGAGGAGGAGGATGAGGAGGAGGTGCAGAAGGAGGAGGCAGAGATGGAGGTTCTCATGCAACCAGATGACGGAGGTGGTGGGGAAGGAGGCGGAGGAGAGGAAACACAAGATGTGGATACAGAGGGTAATGGGATGGACCTGGCAACCCTAAATGAAAACTCCAACAATAACAACCATCTGAGCATGCCACGTAACCTTTATGTAAGTTTGACTTGTATGATCGTTTTCACTGACTGCTGTTATTCATTTCATTCATCCACTTTGAAAAAATGACCACATTCCCTGTGACATTTTTTTCTTTCTTCTTTTTATTTAGCAAAACGCTTCCTCCATCACTCCTCCAGCTGATGCTTCTGCGCTGTCTATGTGGGATTCAAAGTCCAAGCAGAAAGAAGACTCTCCACCTCTGGTCTCTACGCTTTGCCTTAATGCAAGTCCTCCTGAAGTCCCAAGTGCTTCATTCCCACAGTCCGATACCTCTTCTGAAGGCCTTGCGTCTTCAGTGGTACTGCTGTGCCCCTGCGGCCCTCTGGGTGCCAACTGTGCTGCCTCCACGCCCACAGCTCCACTCGACAGAGAGGAGCAGCCAGGAGACTCACCGCACTCGCTGGAGCCGAAGGATGATGGTGATTTGTTGGAAGAAAAGACGGAGAGTCAGAAAAGCAAATCTCCAGGCTCCTCAGATGCTCTCCCTGAGCTGATGAGAATGGATTTGGAGGAAGAGAAGCCTGCTGTGGCTTGCTATATTGGCCAACAGCAGGAGACTCTTTTGCAGCTGCAGAGGTCTGGGTTGGTCCGCCGGCGTGCAGAAAGACTAGAGAGACTTTCAGGTTTATCCCAGGAGAGCCTGCACTCTCTGAGGCCTCTGCACGCATGCCAAAGGTCCAAAAAGAGCCCCTGTCACGCTGAGGATGAAGAGGAGCTCTACGGCTGCACCGGGGACTTCCCTAAATCTTCTACACCATGCCAAGTGCGGTTAGAGCCACTGGTGGTGCCGCTGACCAATGAAGCCTTGCTGGGGGTGGTGGGGTCTGGGCTGCTCACACCCACCTCCTCGCCTCACGGCTCCACCCTGACACGCAGCTCCAGCAGCGACAGTCTGCGCAGCGTGAGGGGGAAACCCGGTCTCGTACGTCAGAGGGCGCAAGAGATCGAGACCCGCATGCGTCTGGCAGGCCTCACGGTGCCCTCGAGGCTGAAGCGGTCCAATTCGCTGGCCAAGTTGGGCAGCCTCAACTTCTCCTCGGAGGACCTGTGTTCGGCCTGCTCCTCAGATGCAGGAACACTACTGCTCCTCTCGCTGTCCCCAGAGCCAGATCCAGGCCTGGAGTGGGACTCCCCCACCACCTCTGCTCTGTCGCGGCCCTGCAAGGACCTGCACACTCCAGAGAGAGCACTACCAGGTGAGCCCAGAAGCTGACACATCAAGCGGAGGTTATATACACTCCATACACATCCCCTCATCGGTCACCCTGTCAGTCTGGAGCGTTGAGGCAAACGAAACAATTGAAAAGAAAGAAAACAATGCCAACTATTGTTATGAGGAGTGCTGTACTCTCTCCTTTGCCACATTGTTTCTCAAACTGCTGTTCACAGTGATGAAGTCATATTGCTGTATCTGACAAACGTTTAAAGCCATCAGTTCCCCTCTAACTAGGTTTGATTCATGGACAAACAAAGTGCCTTACCAATGAGACCAGAGGCACGGAGCTGTGTGTTAGACTGCAGGATGAGACGGTACAAAACGCTCTTTAACCTTTAACTTCACAGTACCTGATATGTACCAAATTATGGTATCCATTGGCACTTAGATTATTTTTCCTGTCTGGTACAAAGTGGTCGCCTACGTTGATGAACTCGAGTCCCTCAGTGGAGCCCGACAGAAAGCAAAGTGTTAATAAATGTAGAGTTGTTTACCGCACAGTTTATGTTTTAGATGCTAGAGGGTTGTAAAATTAATGGTTACCTCATGTTGCATTCATGGAGCTCTTTCTCAGATGAACAGAGCTGAACTCGGTTCATTTGCTGATGTCGAATTAAGGCGAGGAAATCAGTCTTTTACTGCAGAGGCATGTGTTAATGCATTAATGTGTAATGGAATGCGAGTCTGTGAGTGAATGTGATGAAAGACAAGAGAAAAAGTTGTGACTTTGTTTTGCCAGAGGCTTGCTCACTGTTCTCAACAAACAGAACAAAAACATTTCCGAGTTTGTTGTTCCTTTGCACTGCTTTTTTTATTGAGTGAATACTGGTACACAGCAAGCTATCTTCCAAAATAACATTACAGTAATGTTATTGACCTCATCATTCCCTACGAAGCTGTTGGGACAGCAGAGTGAGGAGTCACGCTGCATGGCTTGAAATCATAAGGCAAACACCTGGTGTGACAGGAACTGAGGATTTTTAGCAGTCAAATCATAAAATGAATGTCGGAGTGTTTTCCAAGCTAAACTTATCTGATCGATTTTGGCGAGAAACAAAACACAAAACATTAAACACTTGACATCCAGACATTCTTTACCATAAATGAGCTCATCCTTGAGGGTTGCCAACACTTTAAACTCATTCGTGCTTTTTGAAATGTGAAAGACCAAAGTTCTTTGGCTGTCTCGACAAAATTGGAAACACCATTGACGCTGTACAAAATATGTGAACCATATTGTCAATCATGTACGTATTTAAATGCTGTCACATCTTTTTGCACCTTTTGGGAGAAAGGAAAGAGACTCAGAAGTCATCGGGCTCATAGCTGTTAAGCTTTTATGCTCATATCATCAGTGAGTTTGAAAGCTTTTGTCACACTGACGTGACAGCGATCACAATGGGTTACTTCACAGTTTTGTAACCATTTTCTTTTTATATTTAAGTATGCAGTAACTTTTGTACTGTACATTGCTGTAGTTTGAATGCATATTGCACTTTTTATGTTCAAAATAATGTACTGTATGTGATCATTATGGAAATAAACATTTCTTTTACATAATACAGCATGGGTTGTGTTTTTTCTAATGGTGTCAGAAGAGCAGAAGTGGGATCATACAGTGTCACCCTGAATGTTACAGAGCTGTTTACAACCTCCATCAATGGGAAACTATCACCGATACTGTGATATGAGTCATGTGGGGTCTGTACCAAACAAGCATGTTCCTTGTACATCTGGAGGAAATGATTTCGAGGCATCTCTGCTGCACTACAGTGCGTCGTTTTATGATTGTATGTTGTGACACATTTTACTTTTATCAAAAAATTGCAGCTCCTGGCATTTGGATATTGCACTTGTTATTGCGATTCTGGTAACATTTTTCAATTAAATGTTCAGCCCTATCATAGCAATAGCTAAATATCTGTGCAGTGACTCGACTGTGATGGTGTCTGTATCCTGAAATTACATCATCGTGCCCCCATCTGTATGCTTTGGCAGGAGAGCCGTTCTCTAACAGCCAGGTTATATAACATTTGGCTTCCCGTCACTGTTTGCATGACATCAGTGAATTACTTAAGTTACACGCTCTTGTTCCTCCTATATGACTGTGCATGTCTGTGTAATGAATGGTTGGCCCTGTGTACAGTATAGCATGTGGTTGGGGGGTAATGAGGCGGTCTGTGTGAAGTGACACTGGTATAAAGCATTTCAGCGTCTGTTTTCTTGTGCATGTTTGTGAAATCTGAGACTGGTATTTCCAGAAATGTGAAATGGAAAACAAATGTGTCTGACTACTGTAAACCTGTAAACACTGAAATGACAGAGACTAAATAAGAAGCTTTGTAAAGTTCGTCGGTGTGCCAAGAAGCCTGTGGAGTCCGACTTGAATTAATGACCATCTTAAATTAGAGACAGATTGGCTTTGGTCTAGACAAGATTGAGAGTGACCTGCAACCCTTTTCAAACACAAAAACACTGGTTGACAAGAACATGAGCTGCCCATCTGTCAACACGACAGACCTCAGTGTGCAGCCTCTGGGTGTGGGCCGTCTTCCCCTTCTTCTGCCGGTGAATTCTTGGCTGCTGAACCTCCACTTTTGTTTTATTATCTGAGGACGTATCCTGTTTTGGACGTTACTAGAGAGACCAAGAGAAACAAAAGAAAAAAGGTCTGAGCTATTTTTCAGATGATTTCCCACACTCCTGGATGTATCCAGGTTGGCTACAGCTACTGACCCTGTTTTCTTTTCTTTTTTTTATACTCCTCTCCTGCTTATCTTAACTAGGTTTGGGGAGTGAAGTAGTATCTGTGCACTCCATGACACCGGCATGCAGTGTTGTGTAAGGAAAAGAAAAAATTAGGCCATCCCTTAAATTCATTCTTACTATCAGGATCTCTACTGGTCACTGACCATAACATCCACTTCTATCCCCTTGTCTTCCACTTCAGTAGGTGCTGAAAAGGTCAGCTCTTATGTATCCGAAATCTCCACATTCTCCACAAACCTGAATCAACATAAACAAACTAAGACATGGAGATATTAAAGATAACTTCTCCAAGGTTTCTCGAGAGAGCAAGAAGCAAAGCTACAAGTTCCCCTGATTGTGTTAGTCAAATGTGCTGTGACATCACATGGAACGATAATATAAGGCTCCCATTGCTTGTGCACTTGAGGGAGGACTGAACATCACCAAACAACCAACAAAGAGCACTCTGTCGGTCCTGAGAGAGAGCGATCGACTCGGCTACGACGTCTAACTGGTAAGTGTCAGCCTCAACATATGTAGAGATCAGTATGACATGCATCTCAGTGGAAGAGTAGGGAGCTGTCAAGAGCCAGGGCTGTGCCCAGCTTGTTGTGTCGTACTAATCAGAGCCCGGAGCTGCTAAAACACGATAAGTTGTCTGATTTCCAGAGACTTAGACTTGCTTAGACTTGGGAGAGGTTCCTGGCTCACTGGTTATGAATTCCTGTCTGGATATGTTGAGGCAGCAGAGCACATGGTGATCAAGTGATCAGTTTTGAGCATTCAGGCAGGATGAGACAGGATAATAGAGCAGTTGTTAACAGGGATAGACTGCCTTAGGGGAAGGGGTTCCCTACTCCGGCTGAGAGTAGGTGGATGATAATCAATGAATGCAAATTCCACTGAGGTCTACTATGAACCTGATTCTGATCCTGAGTCCACCTAATCTGTTCTGCAACCTGTTTTATTGACGTCCTCGCACATTTCTGCTCTCTCTCTGAGCATCGCAGCACGAAAAACAACGTATTTGTATCTTCTCACACAGCTATGCCACCATTGTAGGGTGATAACATTAGCTCCCTTAGCCATGTGTCTGGCCAGTGAGCAGGCCTGTCAGATGATAAGACAACGGCAGTCATATGTTGTCACAGAGAGGGGGGATGAGGCCACAGACAGGAAACAGACTCATGGTCCAGATCATTGTTCATTGTGCCCCACCATGTTCTCTGCTTACTGCTGCAGTTTGGTGGATGAAAACTCATTAAACAATTAGACGATCGCATGGAAAAGTTTGTCTCTGCAACATGAGCCTCGCTCTGCTTTCTTGTTAGCTATCACCTCCTCCTACTGCTACTACTAATACTTTTTGACCATTAATCATCATTAGCGTTGTAATCACCAACATCATTGTTATATAAGCAATAACTGCAGTCAATAGCAGGATAATATTCCTGAGAGAAGCCCAATTAAATACAAAACATATTCAAAGTTAGATTAATATGATGCAGGGCTTTTTTTTCCCGTTCCTGCATGGAATATTTGCATGAACTGATTTTACCATGTGTTCCTCATACATGCAACATGTGGGCACTCACACACACACACACACACACACACACACACACACACACACACACACACACACACACACACAACAGACTTACTGGCACCTAATCAATGAATTAGGTCACATGAAACCAAACCAGCAAGAAATCCTGATGAGAAGAAGTATGAGGAAAACAATCTGGCTTGCAAAATGCAAGCAGTCACAAGACTTTTCAAGACCTTCAATACAAACAGAGAGGGTTTAACCAATCAGACAGACTCAGCGTTCGTGTTGTTCCTGTCACTCTTAGTCCAAAGATGAGGCTTTATGTCTTAAATTCAAATAATCTATTCAGTTTGCGTGAGTGAAAATACACCATCGCATGGAGTGTGAGAGGAAAATAATGCCCTGGTGATTCTGCTGAATCACGTATCAGTCCAAAACAAAGGATTCAAATTCAGTCAGATTGATGCAAAATCTTGTGACTGTAATTTAACTGAAAGCTGAGCAACAGGACAAGTTCATGAATAACCCAACAGAGGGTATACTATAGCAGTTAGTGTCATAAGATGCTCCAATTCACCACTTCCATGAAAACAGCTCCTGTGTGACCATGAGTTGTTTGCTACATGCTACATGGTCTCTTCCAAAGACTGAAACCATTTCTAAAGGTGTCTGCTCCTCTTCTCTTTCAGCAACTTCCAGTTTTCAGTATATTATTCAAACAGGAAATATGAGTGGGGATGCTCATAATAACAGAGGCTCTGGTAGAGCACAGATCAATCATGGTCAGCAGGCAAAAGAAACTACATCTGGGCTGCCCTTTCTAACGCATGGCATAATTTAGGAGGATTGGTGTCTTGTTGTGATTTTCACACTATGTCTTTCTCTACAGACCACAATGGGACAGAACCAGGATAAACTGGAAGGGGGAGAGCAGGTCCTTAGTGAAGGACCGGAGGAGACAAGGCCAAGCCCCGACTCTGACGGTGCAGGCAGTCATACAGGTGATGTCATGGAGGGAGGAAGCTCCTGTGAGGAGGAGGCTGGTAACACCAGGGAAAATTCAGGGGAGCCAGACGTTCAGGAGTTGGACGGGAGCCCCGGCCAGGAGCCAACAACACCTTCCACCGAGAAGCACATAAATTTGTGGGTGAGTCCTTTCGCTGCAAGGGAGGTGAGACAGGGAGGGGCTGCAGGAAAGGAGGGAGGAGGAAGAGGAGAAGGAGGCAGGACCACTCCGGTGGTTCCACAGGAGACAGACGAGAACCAAAAGAGTAGTACAAGAACTCAGGAGAGAGCCAGAGCATACAAGCTGTACAATCAAATCAAGAGAGAGGAGAAGACTGAGGAGGGGCTTCACACATCCTCAAAGATCAAGATGGAGTATCAGGACAAGGGAACCATCTCACATGATGAGAGCCAAGATGAAAGCTTCTCAGCTGGAGTTTCAGATGACAAGTATGGCCTTACTGTTACTTCAGAGGAAGCAATCAGAAACACTGAAGAGGACTCTATGATGACAAAGATGAGCAGATATGGAGCTCACGCTGGAAGTGACGTGCTACTGTCTGTTCAACAGGATCAGAATGACGACATCATGGCTGACGATGAAGATATTCAACTCTGTGCAGGAACAGTGGGCCGCTTGATTGAGAGGAAGGGACCGCCCACAGCTCAACCCCAACATCCTTTGAAAAACAGTCTGCAGAAAGAGTCTCTATCAGACATGAGTGATACCATTCACTGCAGACCTCCAAAGGAGAGAACAGAGAATAACACAAAGGAGGAAACGCTAACGTTTGAGATGAAGCCAGGTTTGAATGACTACTCTTCAACACACCCAAAGGTCGTAGATACCGATGATCAAAGGGAGTCATTGAGGCCTTATCTACAGATGGACACAAGTGAAGCAACTGCAAATCAAAAGATAGGCTCGAATTCAGCACCAAACCCAGCTTCACCCACTGAACCCAGTTCTATTTTGGAGAGGCTACTGAAGAGAAATAGAAAGGAGACAACCGCAGAGCTTTCAGAAATAAAAGAGGTTGACATAAACGACAAAGACACCACGGATGTCACTGCAAAGAGGGTGCTTGAAAATGCAGCAGCAGAGCTATCTACCGATAAACTCGATCAGTCAGCTGTAAATACACCTCTGTCAGTACGTGACATGAAGGGGTTGAAAGAGACACCACCTAAAGAAACCCTTGCAGGCAAAGATCGTCACATTAAGAGCCTGGGCATGAAACAGACAGACACGTCTGACACCTCAGATGTAGTCTGTTTTCAGCCTGGAGTGATGGGAAATACCACGTGTGAGAGCTCACTCACAAACCCACATTACTCCAAAGCTGATTCTCAGAGTTCAAAGAAGAACATCAACCTGACAGATGCTTCAGTTATGGAGGATGTGGAGATGAAGCCAAATATGAGTGCCTTGAAAAACCCGTCCTCAGACAACTTACAATCAGCTGTTTCACATGAAAGCAGGTCATGTGAGGTGAGTGGTGTGATCGCTCAGGAATCTGCACCTTCGTCACTGTCTCATGCAAAGTCTCCACCCACAAAAACTGATGAGCAAGTTGCAGACCGGGGCCATTTACTTACAACTGAGAAGACAGATCCCAGTACTGTAAGGCCACCTCTACAAAAAAAGAGTGACAGTCAGAGCAAAGCTGATTTGCAGTTATCTGGTTCTGCATGCGCAGATGATCCATCTGTGAGGAGGAAGAAGGTGAAGGCCTCCACTGAAGACACTGCTGCACCAGCTATGGAAGCTGGAGCCGTTTTAGTTGTAGCTGGCACGGTTACATCAGAAGAAAGCCACCAGGTCACAGCAGGTATTAAGCAGGATCTTCATATGACACTCAACGCAGAAAATATGACACCAGACCAACCTGAAGAAAAACTTGTCAAAAAGAGCGATGACAGTGTCTCAGTGAGAGATAAATCCCAAAGCACTCCCAAATCTAGGCCTGTTTCAGAACTCATAAAGGAGACCATTCAACTGCATGAAAAACTGCAGCACCAGGACTGGCCAAAGTCCGCTGAGGTCAAGTCTGATGAGCAGGGCCAGTCTGTGAAGGTGGCACAGATGAAGGCGGCTTTCGATTCAGCTCAGAAATCCCCAGACAAGGCAATCGAGAGGAAGCCATCGGTTAGAAAAGGTAAGGATGAAATCTAGCTTGCTTGCATTTACATACTATAGAATCAAATGATAAGAAAATATAGATAGGGCAGAACACACTGGGGATAACAGGATAGCAGGTAATTTAATCAGTGAGTCATCAATCATTGAAAAGACAATATAACAATAAAATCTGCTTTCCTGGTGGGTGAACCAGGAGAATTTGGGCTGCTAGATTCACCACAAACACTTGCATCAACCCTCATCTATAAGACTGAAGGAGGGGGAGGAAAAATGGACTGTATGATGGAATACAGCTGTTTTCTTCTGTATAAAGGCTCCGTCATTCTGCATTTGTGAAATAATGCCATCTAGTGGTGCTGTAAAACACTTGTGGTACACTGTGTTCCTTGCATATATTTTTGATATCATGAAATGATACCTAAAGCAGTAATACTGTCCAAACATGTTCCATTGTTCCACTGTCTACCACAGACTGTATATTTGAGGTTATATTCATGGACATTAGATGCATCCTGCATAAAAATCTAAGTGGATCAAGGAATTGCTTTCTCACATAGAACTATTCAGCAGAAATACTTGTGTTTATATCCTTATATTCAGAATCCATATTTTACCTCATTTCACTTACAATTGCACACATAAATACACACTCTACCATTTTACCTTATTTTATTCATCAGTATTGTCTCACCCTGATATTTTCTTTATGTATATATTATGGGTTCTCTTGGCTCATTGGGTTGCTCCTAAATTGTGTCAAATGAGTGAGTAGGATGTACTTGTGTACCTAAAAGAAAATAACATAAAACCTATTAATTGATTAAATTAAATTACAATTCATTACATTGTATCTTTTGTTGATTATAATATATTATATTATAATATAAGCATGATAAATAGATGGTAAATATATTAAAAAAAACAAAACAAAACAAAACAATATGTACATCACAATAGCACTGGAGATAAAAATGTCAGAAAGGCACCATAAACTCACAACGGATGGTGATTTTCTCTAACGGTAAACCTGGAGAAAGGAGGCGTGAGTTCTGCTCCTGTTACCTAAAACGTTATTCTGATTGGCTAGCGGTGCTGTCCGTCAAAACCCGTTTATCCACACTGGGCTCGCCAAGCCTAGGCAGTGGGCGGGACTAGCGGCAGAGTAGGGAAAGAGCAGACCGAGCGAGTGTCAGCACAGCGGCGGCTCCGGCAGAGGGAGGACTCCAGTGGGATACGCGTTGGGCTGTGTTATATCATTCGGCTTTCCGGAATACTTTCATTTCCCTCTCAGAAGGTACGTTAAAGATTTTGTGGATTGTTTAGAATTTGTTACGCTGTCCTCCCCTTATAGTCTGTTGCAACGGTCTTCGTTTGTTCGCCTCCAGCCATCCAGACGGGAAAGTGCACGCGCTAGCTAAAATGAATCAGGATCTCAGGAATGGGAAGTGTTTTTTAGCTAGCGTTAGCTTTCGGCGGCGGGTAACGGACAATGACAAAAAGTTTCTCAGCGATAACCAGAGAAATGGCTCTTTTCGAGCACAGTTTTTGTTCCGTCTGGTGTTGGGTGGATAATTCACCACATGAAATGTGCTGCTGAACGTTATTGAGCGGGGTGGGGTGGCTAAGCCACAGTGCGGCAGGAAAACTTATCTCCGTGGATCCACATACACGGAGGTGCAGGCAGCAACAACCGCGCCCTGGCCCTTGGCATCCTGATTGTTAATGTAGACTATTCAAACTGAATAGTAGGCAGCAGATATAAAAATAATGTAAGATTTAACTCTTTCATTTCAGAGACGATTCTTATTTTGTTAAACTTTAAATCCAATATCCGCGATAATCATCCAGATGCCAGGTTCAGATTTGACCCACTAACACACTGGTGTGGAAGATGAATGGAAAAGGGTCAAAGCATAGAAGTGGTCGTTGCATCCAGCAAATGTTACCCAGATGCATAATCACTGTGTCCCTCCACCAGCTCTGCTTGTTTGGCCATAACACGTGGAGAGCCGCTGGGATGAAATTATGCAGAATCTGTGCAGATAACGACCTCAGTCTCCTCCAGTTCTCACTGTCAGTGACAGACAGAAACATCGTGTGGCTGCACCTCACTGTTGCTGAGTCCATCAGTATTATGTTGACAGATGTTTTTAATTCTGCCCTTTTTACAACAAATCAAGGGTTTGGTTCAGTAATGTTCACGGCAAATTAAGACAGTATACATTATTTACTAAAAAGTCTTGCTTGTGTTCAAATGCTGAAGTTTCCACAGATGATATAATTAAATTGTGTCTGCACATTACAGGAAAATTTGATGTTTAGAGTGTGTCATAAGATGGTCTGCAACTATAGATTATTATTATTGTTGTTGTCTGTTCAAACATTGGTTCAAATCTGGTACATATTCAATCAACAATGACGCAAAACAGAAGAATTTGGTAGTTTTGGTTGCAAAAATGACGCAGTTAATTCATTTCCTGTCCCCTGATCCAATCAATTAATTGACTAATTCTTTCCGTCTTGGTCACAAGTATTATAAATTAGGCTCATGCCTAATTTGACTTTGTTCTGCCTCAGAGCTGTGAGTAATGTGATTCTCAAATACCAATGCCATTCTAGAAAAGCAGTATACTAAAATTTAAAGCAAAACTGAAGGTTGCGGGGCGCTCCCCTCCTCGTTTGGCAGTTGTCAATAGTCTCTCAGGTCGAGCCTTAGTGGCTGGGTGTTGACCCAAGTAGTCCTTTGTGTGACCCCTCTATCTGAAAGTCTCTACTGGCTCATTTTCTTGCTCATGACAATAGGGCAGTTTGATTTGTAATGACTGTGGTTAGTGTGCCGAAAGGGCAGCGTGATTTGAATATATTGTCCCTGTCTTGAACTAGGTTACTCAGCTTCCGTGTGTGATCAGCGTTTGAGTTGCGGGAGTTTCCCTGGCCGAGACCCGCTGTGGGATGCAGAGCAGGTGAAGGCTGACAGAGCGACCCCAGGGTCAACAGTCAGTGGTACTACAGTTGTGTTTGGGCTTGTTAACCATTCCAGACGCATCAACCTCTACTGGTTGTGCTGCAGTACAAGGTCTTTAGAAGTGCATAGCGTGCCTTCCTATGGCTGGGCTGAGAGAGGAAGTGGGTCAGGAAGCAGAGGGAAACTAAGCATGAGATGCGAGGGAGTGTTGGTTCCTATCGGCTGCAGCAAGGCATTCTGATGTGGGCTGTAGTGAAGTCTCGAATGCATTTTTAACGTTGTGAGTTGGTTTCAGGAAGATCATTACATTTATATCCAGTATCCAACATATCCATTACATTTATTTCATCAGTGTTGATGGAGGGTGTTTACTGCCAGTCATGTCAAGTCATTGTTCATTATTGTGCTGAATTTTTTAAGAAGTAACAATTCAGGCTTTGTTTTATGGACGAGGAAATGCGTACATAAGATAGAAAGTAACTTAGTAACGTTCTGATATCTCTGCTGTTCTTAAATCAGTATGTTTGAATAATCAGCTTTGTGTAAAAGAAGCTAAATATTTGGTCAACAGTTCACTCTCAAAGATTGCATTCCTGTAACATGTCTGACATACCTCAGTTTGTGTCCATTCCTGCCTGTGCACGATGTTATCTCAGCCCACACTTTCTACTAGAATCCCTCAGAATGACATGCCATAACTTGAAAATTCAACTAATTGATGACTGATATCACAGGTTTGATGTGCTACAAATGTATTTCTTCAGGCAAGATGGCCAGTAGGTTTTTCTGAGGGCAGGTGGGAAGAAACATCTCATTAACCAACCACCTACTTGGCATATTGGTGTGTTTGTTTGTTTGGACGAGACTGGTGATAAAGAGGATCACCTGTCTAAATCTGTCCTGTTAATTGGTTACACAGTAGAAGACAGACACACATCCCACCGGCAGTGGATTTAAAAGCCACAGTTAGTAGTGAACTGTAAACTATGATTTCCTTTCATTAGCATTTATGTCACAGAGTTTTTAGGAATAAGTTTGGTTGGAGTTCTCTCTCTTGTTTTGACCAACCTCCCCTTTTGTAGCTTAGCAATTCCAGCAGACGCACACAGACTAATACTATTTCTTCCATTGGCCTTTCCCACCACAGCTGACAACATCTGTTGAAATGGAGCAGCGGTTTGTGCATTGCTCATTGGGGGAGGGGGAAGTAGCTGATCAGGAAGAGGAAGGGACATGCTTTGTACTCTCAGGCTGTAATATTTAGGGATTGACTTAAATTTTTGTCCATTTGTCCTCTTTTTGTGGCATCTGTTCTGTTGACCACCTGATAGGAGAGGTGTATGCTGTTGTGTTGGCGATACAAAAACAATCCTACACACACAGAGAGACTCATAAAAACTGCAGCTTTTCCTGTTTTGAGTACTTTTATAGGGTATCTTATAAATCTTGACTTTTAAGTAGCATAAGAAGTTTAGGAGTTTGTCTTTTAAGTCTCATAGCACAGACATCGATAGAGAGTTGGGGAGGAGGTTTGTGCGAGAGTGCAGTTTAAGGCATGGTGAGTGTCACACTAAACATACAGACATTTTCTGACACTTTTATATTTCCTATGTCTGAATCTAAAGAGTCTGTTTTGGAATGAGGAAGTTGGAAAAGCCTCATCATTTTACTTCTGGTGTTGAAGCCTCTAGTCAATCTGTCTGACACACTACATGCTATAGATACATTACCATTACCTAGTTTGGGAAATTTGGTAGGAGCTGTTAATTGGTTCTGTTTGTGTTATCTAGCTCTGAGTTGGACCTTGAGCCACATTGCTCATGTGTCTGTAAATCTCATTTCCTCTCGCAAGTACAAGAGAATAGAATAGCATTCCTTGAAACACTGGTGCGTAATGTATTGTGTTCCAGCATTTAAATCTAGCGAAGCAAAGGCTGCATGGTCACTTGGGGTTGCACAGAGGTGAAAAAACAGCACCTTATCTCATTGTTGCAAAAAGCACTGGAATGTAGCTGGAATCTGATTACAATGGTGGTCCGTGGCCTTGGTTACAGGACGGGGATTTAGGTGGCGTCTCGTGCGGTCTTGGTGACAAAAGGCAAAAGGCAGCCAGTGAATGGGAAGCACTGAGGCAGCATCACTGATGTGTGTGTAGTGGCGGTGAGGGGTGGCGTGGGCCGCAAAGTGTGGGAAAGAGAAGTCTGTGAACATTATGGCTGTTAAGTCTCTAAAGTCACAGTCTGGAACTTTCTTACAATAAAATGCAGGTTCTGTCTAATGTGTATACATTCATCACATGCTGGACTCGCCGTGTATTATTGGCCAGTGAGACTCCCAGTTGTTTGAGGGATGTACCTTATATGCATGACCAACAGTGACCTGAACTGTGGTTCCCAAGATGACGTGAGCAGCCACATTGTACGGAAGTCGGTAATTACAGCAATGATGAAATACACCAACAAACAAAGGAATTGCAAAACGAAACATGTAGCAGATAAGACCTATTGAGAAACATGGCTGAGCCTTGTTTTATTTGCTGATTGCATGTAGCCATTTCGGGCTCTGTGCATGCTCTCTGCTTTAGACTACATGCCATTTTCAAGATAAATGGCTCAAGATGAGACAAATGGGCTGTGATGAACTTGAAAGGTGTATACTTCTGCTTTATAGTGAAAAGATGCATATTATTGTTAGGTCACTGCACCTGCTGCAGCCACTTTGTATATTTTGTTGTGTTTAAGCCTGTTGATTAATCAATTAGTCAAACAGTTCTCCTGAAAATTAATGGTTTTAATCAAGGTTTACCAAGGTACACTGCCAACCATGTGTCTTTATTTATTTATTTATTTACTTACTTACTTACTTACTTGCTTACTTATTTGTGTGTGTGTGTGTGTGTGTGTGTGTGTGTGTGTGTGTGTGTGTGTGTTAACATGATTTCTGTTTGGACGTGTCATTGTCTCAGGCTGCACCTTAAGGCTATGGAAGGACTTGTGGGTTTTTGCTGCCTTGTCAGGCTCAACCAGTCTGTTTTCTGTCAACACTACAGTCCATAACCCTTCAGGGCAACAACCGCAGGAAGTAGCATTTCAGAGACATTTATACTGGGCATGTGTGATGATAAAAGCTTATGGAGTAGTACTGGTAATACTTTGATGCACGTACACAGTATGCAGTATTTTTGTAAAATACGGGAGACTGGGGAAATGTGGAGACCGTTTAGGCTTTGTCATAATTCTGCTCTAATTCTGCTGCCCCTCCCTCACCCACATCAGCTCATCCTGATTTGTGGCTGGGATTTTCATGTTATGTCACATCTCATTCACCAAGCGCACTATGAAGTACTGAGCATCAGGGACAGTTTTGCACCCCAGCAGCTAGGAGGTGGAAAGATAACAAGGCTGTCTATACAGTTTGTATTGACAAACGTTGTTCACTCTTGTTTTGGCTGTTTGGAATAAGGCTTTATCTTTGGGTTTCACATTGCCGTATTAGGCAGTGAGTTTTAATCCTGGTTATGCTGTTTATCTGCCGTAGCAGGGATCCTATTGTCCAAGTGTTGTAGGTAAACACTTAAGTAAATCTCATCCCCGTCCAGACGTTTCTCTTGGAACTGAAGCCTGAGTTTTGTCTTCTGACTTCTTTGTAAACAACAGCTTCTTTCCTACCACCGCGTCTTTATTTTCAGGGTGGGGCAATGATATGTAATAATATTACTGTTTAGTGCCTTGACAGTGAGAAACTAGTTTGAGTACAAATAGCTGTTGACAGAATGGGGGTGGCCCCACGTTTTAATTTCAGCGTGTGAACATAACTGAATGTGACAGGGATAGGCAGCATTACATGTGTCCTGTCACTGAGGACGTGTCTTAATGTTGCATGTTTACGCACATATTTCAAAATCTATACACAGTTGCTTCCAAATGGTGATGTCCCATTTGGACCGCTGATGACTCAGTAGCACAAAGTAAGAGGAGAAATTTAGATTTTCCTGGACAATGGTCACCCTCAAGTGCCTCATTGACTTTAGTGCTCAGTTACTGAGATGCGTCTTGGATCAAGTGATGGACAAGGTGCTCTTTCTTCCAGCAATAGCAAATGTTGTAGGAGGGACATTCTGGCACACAGACCAAACATGAGCCCTCCGTAAGCTTACTTTTTTTTACTTGCTTCCTCTCTGTAGCTGTTTTGCAGTCTTATGTCAGAGCAAAACAATTTCCCGTTGCTTTAATGGAAGGCAGCAGTCTGTACTGTGACTGTGAGGTAGAGATGAGGGAAACCGTCCACGGCCTAACACACTGAGCTCAACGAAGACCTTAAATTCTTCCATTTTCACCTTCCTTTTCCACATCGTTTGTGTTTATAGCCTTGAAAGTGCGGTGAGAATAACCAACGAAAGTCAAGTGTAGCCCTCGATTTGCCGTGACACCCAGGTTTCCTCAACAGAATTGTCAGATGTAAATGGAGTTGAGGAATGGAGAGAAGGATGCTAAAAACTGTGTCACACTGGTCCCATTTCCTGTTGGTGATTTCCTCAGGCTGTGGGGTCCTCCTTCTGTCTCTGCACATCAAGGTCAGCTCTGCTGGCTCAGGAGGCAATAAGGTACACGGCTCTCTTTTCACCCGATTTGCCCAACAGATACTTGAGGTCTTTTTGCTTGAATTAGGGCTGCATCAGTGAGCTGTAAATCTCAGGAGAGTGTCACTGAGTAACATGGCCTTCCCCCAAGGTGTGTCTCTATCTCTCTCTGGTGAATGTCTGAGGCTGTCAGACTGGTGCCAACCTTTTACTGCCTTCGCACAGCCTCTGCTGACTTGGTTGCATGCAAATGTCATGATCATAATTATGACATTAATGTTTGGGAGAGGGAATGGGTCATAAAATCTGAATACTAAATACCTGATTTACAGGCTTCAGCGTTGACTCTTTAATTAGCTCCTGCAGTTATTTGGGGTTTTTTGTGTTTTATGGCTTTGGTTTTTATCATTTTGATGGATAGAAATGTAACTTTATCATTCAGTTTTGAATTATAACTTGGTTTATTAATTACCTTTTGATCCACTGGGTGAGGAAAATTGCTGCTGTGGTGGTTGTTACATTAGATGCTTCCTGCATTTTGACAGTGACTGTCCTCTAGGGCTGAACAATTAATCGAAATATTATCAAAATGGCAATATGCAAAAATTCCAGTTTCCTCTGAAATTGTGACTCATATTTTAATCACTATACTACTGTGTTCAGTAGTAGTTCTGATCATGGACTTCTTACCCTTTGCCACGTTATCGGTTCTTTCATAGTGCCCTACCCTGGACAGCACTGTTCAACACTGCAGTGCTGATTAGACTGAGCTATTACTGAGTCCGACCCAAGGCTTCAGTTTCAAATAATGTGAGAAGTGTACATAGAAGGTAAGATTTAGATGTTCACAAAGCACCTTTATTATTATAACAATAAAAACGGTTCATTTCAAAGAGGCATAACCCGTCACACATGCTCATTTTAATCATGCAACCTTAATAAAGTACTTTAATAAAAATTGCAAAATCAAAAGTCTCCAGGCAAATTATGGGACCTTGAAGCTACAAATATTAAATGATAAAAACTGTATTCCAAGAGAAGCCTCTGACAAGAACAGTATTTGGCTCACTGGCTGTGTAAAACTATCACACAGATAAATGAAGCAGGGGAGGACCCCCTCCTGGTCATTCCCATGGAGCTTTGTCCTCCTCCACAGCTCTCCTCAGGGGGATGGCTGTGGAAGACATCTATACTTCAGGCTCATGGACTTTACTGTGTCCTGTTATTTGGTTCTATCTGCATGAGTTTTCTCTAGCTCGTTCAGTACTGAGCGTGCTGGACGACCAGCGACACACTGTCAGCTCTGGGCTCATTATGCACACATGACTATAGAGAGCTGATACATGCACTGCAAGCTGTCATGTCTAACCTACAGTTTTTGAGAATGCCACAGTGCGTAATGATGGTCCCTACGGCTCTTCCATCATAAGTTCACTGCGTCTGAGTGTGTGTCTAAGGTGCTGGCCGTGCGCACCCACGCACCGTGTGATATCCTTCTCCGTTCACACCTTCGTGTTTCAATGAGTTCTTTTGCCCTCCCGTCCTGCTCTGTTTGTGTTTTGGAGCTTTTGCAGTGCATAATTATCGTGCCCGCTCTCACACAGCAGCGGGTAAGTAACACGAGTGGAGTGCAGTGCTTTCAGACAGGGCTTGGAGTAGGCGAGAGTCATGGCGCAGCTTATGTTCCCCTTTCCCATGTTCACCTTCTCCGTAATTAAAAAAAGTTTGGTGCAGTCAAGTGTCCAACCACCGTAAGACACACAATCATTCACCTTCATATTCCGCTGTCCCTGGTGTCTTTATTGGGTGAGTGGGGGTAATGATATCCTCTACCCTTGTGTTTCATCAAGGGCGGGGATTAGCCCCTCCATGCACACAGAGCGGAGCAGAGGAGAGACAGGTGAAGATAATATCGGTACTGGTTGCAAGCAGGCTCAGTAGTGAACCACATGCTGACAGATTCTGTGTTTTTGTGTTTTTAGCTGTCCAGAGAATATTTGGTTAAGAGAGATCAGTGATGCAGTTTTTCCCTCATTGTTTTCTGTGAAGTGATGTAATGTAGCCCCGGTGCGTTTTATGTGGAGTGAGCAGCGAGCCAGAATCATAGCTTAGTAACTGTAAGCACTGACAGGCCTGTCAAGCTTAGCATTGCTCTACATGTTGATGTTACATGTTGTGCATGAGGCTCTAAGACGAGCGATACTTGATCTCAAGAGTTTGGAGCGTGGAGTTTTTTTTTCTAGTCTTTGAAAAAACTAAAACACAAGAGTGCATGCGTGAGGAATGCATTAAACATTGTCTTTTTACCGTAAAATGCAGATGTTAGCATGGCTGCTAACTAACTTACTAGTTGTAACCAAGCATTATGTCCAAAGACAGTGGGCACGTTTTTTTGTTTAAATTATCTGCCATTGTCTTGTCGGTAAACTTTTCTTTCTTTCGTTTCGTGA
The DNA here is from genome assembly GCF_051107435.1 of Chaetodon auriga. NCBI lineage: Eukaryota > Metazoa > Chordata > Actinopteri > Chaetodontiformes > Chaetodontidae > Chaetodon > Chaetodon auriga. Next base: position 21,582,033 of record NC_135078.1, on the reverse strand, counting down.
AATCTGACTCATGCTACTCTGTGCTGCTGTGTGGACCTGAGTACTTTGACTTTCACTTCGGAATTATTGCATTAGTAAGTATTGATAACACGCTTAGTTTCTTACAAATTAAGAGATTTTTTTGTGTTATGTGTTTTATTTCTGTCAAAAAAAGGAAGGGGCAGTGGCCAAGCAATGTAATCAGTCTTTGTCTGAAAACAGTGTACCGAGATGACTTTTACATGTACAAAAGCACGGACAACGGTGAGTCAGCACGGTGGATGCTGAACATTAGTGATGTTAAGTCTCTTTTCAGTTTTGGTGATAATGCACAGGACTTATTTTCTGTGACTATATCATAGGTCACATTCAGGTATCATATTGGGCATATTGGGACAGAACTAGCCTTGAATTGTTCTCTTCAGAGTGGTTGGTGTTTACAGCAGTAACATGTGATATTGAACATTTCCTGCTGTTCGCAGAGCTAAAGGATAGTGTGACTGCGGATCTTTGTGAAGGCCCAGACTGACCTCAAGAATGCAGCGATTGTTTGTCTAGGCTAGTCACACTATTGTGGCGATAAAACAGCACATCTTATAAAAAGCTCTCTGCATTAAACAGTGTGCTGTGCTGCTGCTAATTAACAGAGCCAAGAGCAACAGGATAGATTCACAGCTGGTTCTGTATTAAGAATGGGGAAGGCTCAGTAGAATGTACATGGGGTAGGGGTGTCACCACCATGAAACTGTATTGCACCATTTTTGTGTCCACGTGACTATTGCGGACATCAATTTTTAAAATTGGTTCAGTATTGACCAAGAGCAATGCAGCCACCGGCCACGAAATGGGCTGTAATCCTCTGTACATTTGTGCACCATCAGTGTACATCCACTAAAAGTGCTTGTTTTTCGCCAGTGTCTGACAACATTATGGAAAGGATCCCTGCAGAGATAGACCTTTCTGTTAAAGAGTAAACTCCTTTTTGTTCAACCAGAAACAGCTGTTATATTGCTCTCATCAAAGCCACCAGACTCCATTTACAGAAACAGTCATTTTATCATCATAAAACACTCTTCAGACTTGACAGACAACAAAAAAAAACTTGCCAAAATCTTCTTGGTTTGTCTTTCCACCATTCCAGCAATTGCCACCAACTCTGGTTTGGTTGAAATAAATCCTTAATTCTGAGAGTTGGATGTGGAATACTGAAGAGAGGAGTGAGAGAGAGAGAAGCAGCAGGGAAAACAGCTTGTAGACCTGGAATATTTTCACATCCTAATCAGAAATTATTTACACTGGATATTATGACTGGAGAGACTTAAATATATCAGACTTCAGTAGATTTTCTCTGTTAAAAATTGGTAACTACCCGGTAACTGAAATCCTGCCTGATGGTTGCCCATTCGCCACCATGAAAAGATGTGGTGGTTGTTGGAAAATGACACATTTCCCCTAAATATTCCAAAGTCGGTTTACATTTCTGGTGAGACATAGGCCATGCATGATTTCATATCTGTAACAGCTAAATTATCTCTGTCGAGGTTCAGTAGTAAAAAGGAAGTGTCAGTGCTCGATAAAAGATCTGCTTGTTTTCACCAATATCTAAAACTCTTCCTATAGTTTTCTGATTGGTCTGGTTTACAGCTGCTTTGCACAGTCTTTTGTCCGTGGATAACCTCGTGGAGAAACCTGAGCTTATTAAAGTTTGTCTGGTTTTACAAGATGAGGAGTAATTCCAAGTGGAGATATAACTAAGTTTAACAGTTTGCATTTTGACATTTATAAGTTACCTTTTCAGACATTAATTTGTATTTGTACAATTTTATTGCGTTTCTGTCCTTGGTTGGTCATTTCCCTGATGTTGCTAAGCAGCATGACTGTGTTACCAAACATGTCTTGCAGACGGATTGCAGCCAACTTAACTCCAATCAATTTTGCCAGTGGTGTAGCGATATACTTCATATATTTCAAGTTTTGACATTATTTTATTTTTTTGCATTTGTTTATCTCACTTGCTTTTGCAATGTAAACATCTGTTTCCCATGCCAATACAGCCCCTTTGAATGTAATTGACTAGAGTGGTGCATACAGACAAGCAGAGGCGGCTACATCAGAGCCAGAGTAGCAAATATAACCCTACCCTTGTATTGTCTGATCTAATACCCAGCATTAAGAGCAGTAACAGAGCAGTCACTAAACATTTACAGAGATGCAGACTGGCAGGAAGAGGAATTGTAAGGTACTTAACCCCTTGATGGATACAGCATAGATGATGGGAATGGCAAGGACACTGACAGTCACCATATTCATTATATGTACTGGCCCATTGCCACATCCTTACTCTAGTTCATCGAGTTATGTAATTCTAAATTATCGTTGAGAAACACATTTTCACATCTTAGCCCAAACTCAATACAGCTACAACACTCCAAATGATCCTAATAGATTCCCTGTCTTTCTTCTGCTCATTAAATTGCTGATGAACCGGTAATGTCCTCATAAGTCAGTTATTGCTTTGCTCATTTTGCTGCTTCCCTTACAGGAAAAACACTCACTCCAGCCAAGAGAGCATATGGTTCCATTAGACAACCAGTGGGGGCTGGCTCTAATTGACCACTTGCAGTGGCCAGCAATTAGCCTGTCAAACACTTGACAATCATTCACTTTAAGATTTATGCCAAATTCAACTTTCCTCCTGTCCCATGACATATTTTTCCCCAATATCATATTTTGAAGTAAATCATGTGAGACCAAGGAGATGAACTGAAACCTTGTGGTGCTGCAAATCTTTGTATTTTCTGACAGAGCATGGAATAAATCTCGGCTCAGTATCTTAATAACTTTTGAAACTATATTTCCACAGTATGAAATTTATATCCCTGATTGGAACATTTGCCCAATAATACATTATACGTTATAGACTGTCGTCAACTCTGGTTGGACCTGGAGTCTTAAACTGTGAAGACATTCCCACGGGGCACTCACTGCTCTCTGATGAGCACAGAGTGGCATAATTATATATTAGTTGCTCTTTGACAATGCATAAAACCATGTCAGCAGAATGGGAAATTAGGGTAATTAACCAAATCGTTCAGCCCAGTGGAAGTCAAAAGAAGCCAAATTCATGTTCTTCTGGCTGATTTCTAACGAGGCTATGTAGCAAGCTGCTAAAGTCCCAATCTGTTCTGTCTCATTAACGGTCGTGGTGTTAAACATTTGGCAGGCAAGTCGGTCGATTGTTCAAATAACCAAAGCCTTTTCACCACTGCGTCGGTTTATGCACAAGCATGCCTGCATCGGCTTATTGTGAGAGGTGAATGCAAAGAGGGGGCCTTCTACCTGAGGGCAGATACCGTGATGTCCGTCTTGTCTAATGCAGAGTATACACAGTTTCTTATTTAGGATTGCATGTGCAGAGAGAATTCTCTGTACATGCAATCAGCACTAATGCACCCATGCTGTGGAAAGCTGCCCTGTGTATGCCTACAGGACAATTACATAAGAGGAGAGGATAAAAATGATCATATACATATTGTAAATATTTACTAATTACCTAGATATAAGAGAACCTCGATCAGCCGACAGAGTAGAGCTTCCCTTAACAGAAAACAGCAACGGTTTCTACTCAAACCATAACAAACATTTTCTAGCCACCCGTCTCCCTCTCGACAGGTAGCTGATTTAGGTGTCTGTTCACATGTAGCTTCTACTTCCAAGATTATGTGACAAATCTATAGCTCCAAAGGTAAGCAAACAAGCCCTGCTGCTCCTGAAAAAGTTGTCCTTGTTGAGTGTTGACCCAGACAACCATCACATTACTATAAGAATGAACAACTCCTTTTACACACTTGAAATGCAGTCATATCTGATTATTAAGGTTTTCTCAGCAGTGGCTGATAATGACATGCTGTGAAATTAGAGAATTACCTCTAAACATTTATATCAGAGTATCCATATTTTAAGTATAATGCCTGGATTTCTGGAGATGACAGGCACTTGGTCTTTCCCAGAGTAATCAAATTCAGTTTCCTCGACAAATGCACTTCTGATCCAGATAAATTTAGAGGAGGTTTTAGAGAATCTTACGTAACTCAAGTGAAAACAGGAAAATCCTCAATTTAAGGAGGATTAACACTTAAGTGTCGTAGTATCTAGTTTGAACAAATTTGTCTTTTATTGGGGACGTCAGAAATAAACAGTTGTAATGACTGACGTGTTTTACAGACCAGTCGGGCTGTTAGGACACTCCTACATCCCTACAGGAAGAACTTCCTGCTTGTGTTGTGATCCTTGTCATGTCGGAAACATGCCATACAAGCGTTTCTTGCTCACTCTTTTACAGACACACACGCGCGCACACACACACACGCACAATGGAAAACCACCTCCAAAACATATCCCACATCCTGTGCTGTGATTTTATCGTGTTGGTGATTCAGGCTGGAAACTGTTGCCATGTGCTGCGTCAAAAAATAAAAAAAGATTGAAGAGCTTCACAAAACCAAGACCGCTTTTTGTCTTTCTTTAGGTTACATTGGAAGTTCTGGTCGATTATGTGAAACTGGCCAGCTTTCCATTATCTTTGGAAGTGGTCTGTTATTGTAAGTGCTGCACTTGGACTTGGAGCTTTTGAATGGGCTTGTTTTCCAAAGCTCTCTTGTGTGCCAGCAGATTCTTGTCTTGGTGAAGATTTTAGCTGAACCAGCTACAAAGTCTGTTTTTGTTTGGATTGGGTATGTCCTATTTTCCTTTGGATGTGGCTCCTTCTAAGTGTGCCACATATAAAGCATGTTAGGGTTTCAGATGTTTAATATTTGGCACAACGCAAGATGAAAAGAAACAACTAGGCAGTGCAAAGAGTTTGAAGCACTATGAAATATCATGCGTATTTGTTTTGTTGTTTATTATTCATACGCTCCATCTTTGTGACTTTTGAAGCATTTAAACCCCTTTTGAATACTAGTTTTTGCTGTCATCAAGATTATTAATGAGTGAATTTGTACCACTTTTCCAGGGGACCAATACCTTGTTGGAGCTGTTCCCCAGTGTAGCGAGTGAACTGTGGTGTACTGCTTGTTGCTTGCGTGTATTGTGAATCCTAGCCAACAGAGGAATTAAGAGTAGTGAAGGAACATGTAGAAGGGTCTGTGTCAGAGCAGCAGGACCCTCCTTTAAAGAATGAAACAATGAATCTGCACCATCATACTGCACTGAAGCATCATCACCCCCTCTCCACAATAGGATTTTATATTCATATTTGCCAGCGACAGCATGCGTGGGGTAATACTCTTCTTTGAAATTGTCAGCACTACGATGCCCAGAAATTCCAGGGAGACCCCTGAAGCAGGGAGTAGCAATGGTTTGTTAAAAGGCACACTCAGAGTGAGAGACTCAAACACATCTGCCAAGGGAACGTGTCGAGGAAAACAGCTCACATATGATCGCTTTGCTGCAGTTTGTGGATGAGATGACTTGTCTTTTCAAGTCTATTAAATGGCTTAAATCCTGGTTGGTCCATATTGCAGTTCTCTGTCCTGTATACTTGTAATGTTTTTACTGTGGCTTTAAACCTATTCACTGATGCCTTCACTTCAACATTGTGTGTCTTTGAATGAATATGCTCACTAACATGTGTTAAATCCCCCTCTCTGCACAGATATGAGACGAGTTGTACGGCAGAGCAAATTTCGTCACGTCTTTGGCCAGGCGGTGAAGAATGACCAATGCTACGATGATATCCGGGTGTCCAGGGTCACATGGGACAGTGCCCTCTGTACAGTCAACCCCAAGTTTGTTGCCCTAATTGTTGATGCGAGTGGTGGTGGAGCTTTCCTTGTTCTCCCTCTTCATAAGGTATGTTTATGGTGTGTCATGTGGAAATGTGCTGTTTGTGTGTGTGATTGGACAGAGCAGTCAGAGCTCCCTCTAAGACAACAAGATAAAGATAAACTGGATGTGTAAACATGTATTCACTGCTTTTTTACACCACATCAGTAAGGCATATATTGGTTAATCAGAGTTTTAGTTAGCAGATTTCTGTATTTTAAGCACACACTCGTGCCCTTTATAATTTAGATAATGAGCAATGGGGCAAACTGCACATTTAACCCCACTACTGGTTAAGCTTTAAGAATGACAAAATTCTCTGTATGGTATCTGTTCTGTGCAAAACATAAGATTTGTGCTGTGAAATGAATTTATGTACAGAAAAGTTTGAAGGTAATCTTCGTTGTCCTTATTCTAAGAAAAATGGTGTAATGCTAACCTTTTAAAGGCATTGTGTGTCTTTTTGATTGCGGTTATGCATGTGATGCTTTTGTTACAGCTGATTTAAGTGGATCAAATTACTTCTGGATATTTTTAGATGAGTGTGGGGGAAAATCTTGATATTAGAAAGGGAAGAAAAGCCGTGCTCTCTGAGGGATTATATTTGGACTGACATGAATGCAAACAGAAAGCACTTAAAAGGTAGAGAGAGTTCAACTAAAAATCTTTGTTCCCCTTTTTATTTCTTGAGAGTAAAGGGCTCTTTCCTGTGTGTTGTGGACAGTAAATAATCATTTGCATAGGATACCTTGCTGTTTAAAACTGGACTGCTGACTCTTCTTGTCAGTGTACATTGGGATTAATGTTTACCAGCCGGCTGTTTAACACACCCTCATGTGTACAACAGAAACTACTCCAAAGCCCTGGAGCGAACAGTCTCCTGATCCTTGCCTCCATATAAGGAATCGCTTCACTCTAACTGGAGTTACTTTTGGGTTGGGCAAGGCGGCATTTGAAGAGTGTTTAGCTATAAACAAGTTAGCTGGGTGAATACATCCCTCTGTTTCGTTTTAACCTTGCTGTCATAATTGGGCTAATTAATAGAGGTCAAACTGCATCCAACAGGGGGCTCTGGCATGTACCCCAGAGAGCCCCTGGGTGCCATTATAGTTGATAATGGTGAATTGTTGGCTGCTGGTCTTCTGTTTGGCAGCTCCAAGCGGTAGGCCCTGACACTGTGAGTGACATAAGTACTGCAACACTGTTGACAGACCTAACCTGGGCCTGTAATTAGTGTACACCAGTACACTGCCATGTCATCTGAGAAAGCTCTGGCATAGGCGACCGGATCCTCAGGCCTGTCATCACACAGCTTACACATCTCAGCACCTCATTCAGTACTGGCCTTTTACTGGAGGTGAGCTGCGAGCTCGACTGGTTTCACACTCCTCGTGCCCTCCTCCCTGTGTCTGTGTTTGAATGAGCTGCCCTCTGCATGCCATGTCCCGGTACAGTAATGGTGTGTCTATTGAACAAAATCTACTTTCACTACTGCACTAAAAAGTTGTGAGAGACTGAGGTCTTTATGTGCAGAGCAAACCTGTGGCCATTTCCTCAAGTGAGAGATTAAAAAAGCTCCCTTGATTTTTAGATCTTCCCACATATGAGCTGGCAGGCATGATACAGTCTTCACATTTAGTGTTTTCCTCATTTCAACAGACCATGTATTGAGAGACTGGGGCTAAAAGGGGAATGCCATGTTATTTAAGAATTATAGAATGTTGTGTATGTATGTTACACTGTGGACAGTGTGACCAGTATGCATTGCCACCAAACCAGTTGTGCAGCTTAGCATACGAAGAAAAAGTGTTGATGGGACGTAGGAACAGCGTTCATTTCAGATCTTAAGTGAATGGCCATTCCCTTTTTGATCTGTTTGTTTTTTCTTCACCCATTTTTGGCATTTGTCAGCATGGTATTCTCAAATGATTTTTACTCACAAAGCAGGTCCATCTGGAAATCTCAGTATAGCGTCAGCTGGCAAAAGTGGGGCAAGTCTGTTCTTGCAAACGGTGTGGCTAGACTGCACTGCAGTGCATCCGTAATACAGAGTTGTTCTCAGCACTTGAGATCATTTCAATTAAACTGAATTGAGAAGGATCATGATGCTGCCTTAATTAGTAAATTGTTCAGCTAATTTGTAAGTGAATCAGTATGTTTTTCCATTGGTTATTGTGCTGACTGCACAAAGTTTTGCTTTATGAACTTTTGTTAGACACAGCTCTGTGCCTGATTGAAGGGGACTTGCAGTTTGAATCACCTGGGTCTCATTTCATTTTTGTTTCAAAGCCACATATCCCCTCAACTCCCACACCCTCCCACCCCTTCCCGTCCCTAATGTGAGGGTGCATCTGTCCGGCTCACCCATCTGCCTATGCTGTGTTGCTCCCAGTCTCTGTGGGCAGCCAGCTGCTCAGGGCCTTTGTCCTACGCTTACTCCCAGCGCAGCCCTTTGTCATTACCACACTTCAGCTGGGGGGAGGCAGAAGTGTGATGACGCTCCTTCCCCCTTCACAATTAAGCCATATGCAACCGTGCACCATATTTATGCAAAAACAGTAAGAGAATGAATTACTGACGTTCTGTGCTCCCTCTGCTTACGCTCCGAGAAATCTCCCCTTTGTTATAATTTGATGTGTCTGGAAATGGACAGAAAAGTGTCTCTTGGAGTTCAGGGGTTGATGTCGTGGATCTGTGACCTGACCTGAGGTCTGAGCCACATTTTGAGTAGTCAACCAACGGAGCCATGTCTTTGTGTGACACAGTAGGGTGAGGTTATTGCGGCAGGCTGCCGTGACTCAGCGCAGCCGTGAGTATTGTTACTTCCTCCTGTCAGAACACAGGGATTTATAGAGAGGGCATCAGATGTCCAGCTCAACATGTCATTCCCTTGCCTCATGCTTTCAGTCTCCCCCTTTCTCTTTCTTAGCAGGATGTCTGCTAATTTATTCCCTGATTTCCATATGAAGGAAGCTGTGGGAGTGAATGCAGCTATCAAGTGTTCAGTGAAACATTCCTGATAATTCCTCTCTGCTCAGCGTACGAGAAGGAAAGTCTCACTAAATCATTACAGTTGTTGTGATTTATATCCTTAACCAGGAATGCCTTATTTGATTTAATCAAGCGTGTCATTGTTAAAAATGTGATGCTGTCTATCTTGTTTTAGCCATCAGCATCCTTTTTTTTCCCCATGCAAACTGCTTGGTAGTCAGTTGTCAGCATTTTTGGTTCCCTCTTTTGTCTATTTCTTTTTAAGATTGACTGAAACTACATCCATAACACCACGTAGTGAATTACTTAACCCAGAAGGCATGTTCAAAATTCAGGCTTCAAACACTACCTCTGTACAGAAAGGATGATCAGATGTGGATTCTGTGTTTTATTTGGATTCGATCCCTAAATGCTCCATTCATCCAGTGCTAAACCTTTGCTGTTAGAAATCCCTGGGTGTGTGCACAGTGACACATTATTTCTGTTCTGTCTCACATACGCCAGTTTGGCTGCTAACTATGGCTGCTACACTCTGTCTGTACACACAAAAATACACTGGGTGTGCATAATATCCATGGTCTTTCCCCATACTTTGGTCAGTTTGTGTTCCAAGACCTCTATACTGCTTAGTTGCCTCTGCCTTTGCCGCTTCTGCCGCTCAGTCCTGCTGACTGCAGATTTTACCATATATGGTCATTCACTGCTCCCTGCCTGACAGCCTTCCAAGACCATTTCCTCCCTGCCCTGCCATTGGCTGCTTCATGCAGTGTCAGTACACATGTGAATTCTGGGATAGGCTGAAATATGAAGAGCGGCCAAGATGAGAGAACTGGGTTGAAGTCAGATGTTGTCTCTGTCACAGAGTCACCACAGTGCCGTATTAAAATAATTATTAGAACTTGATCATCAGTATGACGGCAGGATTACTGAATATTATTTGGAATCTGTTCGTAAAGAATCCAAATAATGAGCTGTGAGCCCTGATTGCTTTGTTAAATAAACCAGACAGTTTTCTTTAGCTGCAAACCTCAGAACAAAGCTGTGGTGCTTTTTAATAAGAGCTGGTGTGCACAATGTCATTTTCAGTCTTGATGCATTTGAAGTCTGCTGCAAAAGCGCAATTAATTCACAAACTAACTACGGTTGCACATGAATGCACCAATCTGGCGAAAAGAAATCACAAAATATTTCTGGGTGGGCTGCCTTTCATATATTCCAAGAGCTCTCTAAAAATATCTCTTCATTCACATGTCGCGTGTTTCTCCACTTTTTCTGGTCACAGTTGCTGGACTGTATCACAGCCTGCACTGGGAAGACAGTGGGGAGATGTGGAGACACTGTGTCCAAATGACCATCCTTCACAGGAATACAATCTACTCCATAAATTCTCAGCTAAGAGATGACAGATGGCCCTTCTGATTTTCTTTAGGTACCTTAGATATGAGATGTCTTAATGGTACTTGCATGGACCTACTGGAAATAATAATCCCCTCTCATCAGCCATCAGCAGTCAGCTAGTTGTGCCTTTAGACTATGCAAATGCATTTTTTTGTTCAGTGGTCTTGTGTTGCAGGAGTACTTGGATACTGATAATACATGTGGTTCAAAATTTCAGCTGACCCAAATACTTCCTACAGTAGAGCAACCATTCTGTTTTCAGAAACGGTGGACTTGTCTTAGATGGTATCTGGAATTAATACCATGACCTAGATTCACCAGAAATTTACAGAATATCTATAGGACATCACTGTGTAGGTACATCTGCTTTGTCTCTTTAGCTACGTACAGCTCAGGTTTCCAGTCAGGCTGTAGTGTGCTGCACTGTATTGTTCCTGCCCTATCATACAGATGCAGAGACTGGTAAAAGTGGAAATTTCCATAGAGCTCTGAGCAGCACTGGACAGCATGCAGACCCTTCAGTGGTGTGCATGTGTGAATCACATGTTGAGCTGCAAGGAAAGGAAGTGTGCAGGCCTCTTGTGTGAATGAAAAGAATGTCCTCTCTTGCCTTGAGGGAATGTTGTTCATCCATTTTTTTGTGTTTCAGTGTTGTGCTTTGTATCCATCGCTGTGTGATTCACTCTCATTTTCTGCACTCCTACTTGTTGCCATGCAACTGGTTGTTTTCTAGGCATCAGACATTCCTCGCGGAGGATACAAATGTCTGTCGTGTGGTTATGGACATGTTAGGTATTCGGCTGCACAGTTTAGTCCCTCGCTGTTGGTGTGGGCGTGTTTCTTTACGCTGGTGCATTTGATTTTTTTTTTTTTTTTTTCTTGTTCTGTACAAAATCAGTTGCAACTCTTGTTTTCTTGTGTGTTTCCTGTACCTGTAGGCTGGTTGCCTTGGATGTGATTTCTGGCTTGGTTGGTTTAGTCTGTTCGGGCCCCTTTTTTTTGTTTGGTTCTGTTTTGTTTTCTTAAGCAGTGTTGTGAAAGCGTGACATTACTGAGAGTCCTATGAAACTGTTCACCTGCCTGCCAAGATGTGAGGTGTTGATAGATCGCAATCCTGACGACCGATTACACAACTAAAGCAATCTTCCCCACGCAACAAACGAAATCACTCAGCAGAATGAATATTTATGACAGATTAATTTGGTTTCTTTTTAGTCAAATCATACAAGAATTGGCACTAGGTTTTGATAAAGGAAGGACAATCAGAATTGATAAAATCTTGATATGTTTTTGTGTTAACCTGCTATCTGGCTTCACTGTAGCTTGCTGGGTTGGTAGTCATAGTCTACACTATTATGCTGCAATTTGTCAGTTTTCTTTTGCTCTTAATATGTTTAACCAAGGTATGTTTTCCTGCCCTGTAATTAGAGGAGCAGTGAGCAGCAGCTGATTCCGCACAGGTGTAAACTGCTTGCTGTCAAATAGCTATCCGCTGATGAATACCTTTATGTTGAACTTGCTACAGATAGAAAACACACAGATTTCTGGTTGACAGTCATGGTTGTCACTTTTGACGATGGATGGATGTATTCAATACTATCAAGATATTTTTAAAGCGTGGTGTAGGTGGAGAAACAATGCTGGTGTAAACTGTCTAAATGAATGGAGGTTGTTTTGCCCTCCGGCAGTGTATTCAGTTTTGTCTTCCCCCTTTGAATCCACTCTCATTAGCAGTTTCAAGGATTGCTGTCATATTTCTTTCGTTGGTGAATCTGTGGCCATTTGATGCTAATAGACCTCTGACTTGCAGGTTAAATGTGCTCAACAGAGTGTGTCATGAGTTCCTGATATGAGACTCCAGTCACAAGTTAATCCGTGGTCATCACTTTTCAGAGTTTGGTTCTGCAGCAGTAGTTTTCTACGCATCACTGCTAAACCACTGAATTACATAGAACTGTCTTACATAGAATAGGTACTGAATTAAGTTTCAGTTTGCTTTGACACTTCTCACTTGTGATGTCCCTCTCTTTCCTACAGTTTCTCTTTTCTCTAGTCTGAGTAGGTGGTCAGTAACGTTAAGCTAAATTTCTGTCTCTAACTGAAGTATCTGTTTTGCAGAGCAGGGTATTGTCCAACATGTGTTTGACGTGGTGTGAAAGGGGTCTAAACAAGTCCTGTCAAGACTAGCTCTAACAAAATCAGATATATTTCATTCATCTTATAGTGCTCCAAACTGATTTGTTGTTTTTGGGACATGAATCTGTTTATACTGAAGAAAAGTTTGAGGCAATCATTGAGCTAATTGCCCACCAGCACTTACAATAACCTAAGGGTCTTATTTTTGACCAAGCCACCACACATTTATCACATTTATCACATTTTATCTGCCTCTCCTGAGTGACTTATCATTATGCTTGTGGTTGTTATGCAATTTTCTGGTAGATGTTTTAGTTAGAATGTCTCGTTAAGACAAATACAGACTTGTACATTTGCCTGAAGCTCCACTTTTTTCCAGAGGTACAGAGGCGGGAATGCAGCAAGTTGCTACAGGTTAACTTACCTGCACCGCTGTACTCAGGTGATTCCACTGCAGGGAGGCTTGTGTTATGAAATATCTTGTGTGCCGCCTTGGTTGTTATTTCCACTATTGACTGGCAGTGCAAACAATTTTATTTAGGCTGAAGGCAAGAACCACTTGTGTTCACGCTCCAGACCCTGGAATTCCTAATCGTGTATATCAGACACAAACATCATTAACACCTCAATGGGTGCCATATTTGACACCCTATCGGCCCTCTTGCTCTCATTAGTCATACCCATACCAGAGCTGCCCGGGGCCGAGGTGTGGAATGTGAAGAACGCCTGGCTCTCTGGCCGAACTGTCTGTCTCCTCTGCCCTGCCCGGGTTGATCAGGAGGTCGAGCTGCAGAGCTTAGCTCAAGTGTTACTGGGGTGTCAGAGTTCATTGGTGCAAGTCAAGCGTAGCAACTCGTTAAAGTATAGATTTTCCTTTTTCTAAGCTTATGCTGGTGATTTAAGAGTGTTGATGGAAAATTGTAGAAAACAGAAAGTAAAGTCAAGAGGTCATGTTGAGTTGACATGTGGGATGTGCTGGGAAGTGTCAATCTAAGTGTTGAGGTCTAAACCCTGATTGCTCCCATTGGTGGTCTTAATCTTTGTGGGCTCTTTCGACCAGGCTTCTGCAAGGACAGACCTAAAACATGAATGTATGCTCATCAGATATGTTCTGTTTACATAATTGCGTTTAAACCCGTCATAAGCAATAAATTTAACATCTTCACACACCACATGGTTTGTGTACAGTCAGTTGTGAATTTCTGAGGCTAAATGAGTTTTACTCGACATTTGTAGTAAACCTTGATGATATGTTAACATGCCCCGTCTACTCCCTTTTTGTCTTAAACACAACATTGCTGGGTAATTGCAACAGATCTTATGGTTTATGAATGTCAGTTTAAAGCATAGTGGCAGCCAAGTGAACATTAAGACCACAGTGTTTCATTAAGTGTTTGTGCATAGTTTAACATCCACCCATCTGGATTATATACCATAGATGTACACACCGCCAAAGCTTTATAGCGCCAGCTGATGTTGAAACAGTACTGACGGTTTCATGGCATGATACTCAGTCATGCTTGGCTTTTGTGGGCTTGCAGAGTTTTGTACTAGACTGAACACGATCAATAATAATTAGCATTTTAATGTTGCGAAAATAGTTTGAAGTAATTACTGTAGGAACAGTAGCATTACTAAAGACAATTAAGTACAGTTTCAAATGACTTTTAGTCGTTGCTCATCTTATCTCTGTGATCAGTTTGTTTGTCGTCAGACTTGTTTATGCTGTTCCTGTTGCTACACCTGGTCATCTGTGTCCTTCCTGCTTTACATCCTGTTCCTACTGTCTTCAGGAAATCATGTGCAGGAAAAGTCCAGTGGACCTGGCTGTAATACACATCACCACTATGTGAGATGAAGTAAATATGCACAGATATGGCTAATGCAAATATTTTGTGTTATGTGATCAACAAAATGAAAGTGCAATATTGCCGTAGACTCCGCTGCAAACCGGTTAGTCTCATATTTAATGGCGAAGTTATCTGATACCGGATGGTGGCTCATGCATCCTATTGACAGCAGTGTCAAAGTCTGCTTTCTTTACTCTCAGTGTCAGGGTAGATTTCAGGGTGTGTTCAGCAGTCAGGGTGAGGTTTAGACAAGATCTTGTGATTTTCACATACTACACGTACACACACAGTACAGAGTTCATTCTCACATACGCTGGACTTTGATCACTACGCTTGGAGTCGGAGTATGTCTCACAGCCCGACTCTGCATTAGTCAGGTGACTGCGTGGTTGCAGGCCTAATATTTTTGTCCAGCGCAGTCCCTTACTGTGATTTGTATAGATGTCTACCCATTGTAGGACTGTACTGACCCAGGAAACCTGTGTATCTGATAAGTCTCACTGAATATGAACAGACCTTTTGAGATGGGAATCATGTTACTTGGTGATATCAGACACACCAGTGTGTGTGTTGTGCTCTGTAATAGCAGCAGGTTTTAAGTGCCCTCTGCTAGGCTGCATTATCTGTTGTAGCAGAGGCAGGGAAATGTCTAAGAGCAGGGTACTTGAGCAACATGACACTCATATCCTGCACTGGACTATCCCTCCAAGGCTCTCACCACCTTCCTCTGCTTGCCCCAGGGGTTTTTGTACCAACATTAAAAAATATGAGTCACCCTGTCAGAAATGTGTGTTCAAGAGGCACACAACAGGTCAGTTTAGTCCAAACTTTCTCCAATTAAACAGCTGATGTGAACACAATCTGTTTGCTACGAAACTGGATAAGCGTCTTTGTTTATTTGCTGCTCTTTTGAAATTCTGAACATTGTGTTTTGCAGACAGTGAAATGCACCAAGAGGCTGAAAGGCCATTATTTCCTGCTTTCTGTATTTATCTCTCTGACAGCTGCATCCTTTTGAAAGCTTTAAGTCACATGTAATCATTTGGCTACAAAAGCCATAATGTACAATTTAGGGTGAGCTTGGTCTCTTTGGAACTTTGAGACTGTCACTTTACTCGCACCAGTAGCCCTCCCTTTGGTAGCCACGACTCACCGACTAAAGTAACATACAGCTCTTGCCAGTTCATTTCACTACTGTTTCACAAATGCAGTTAAACTGAGCTTGTTGTTAAACTGCTGTTCTAAGTAAATTGTAGTAAGCTCACTGGTTCTCGAGATCTGTTTTTGATGTCCGCACCAGGTGCAGGAGCTCTAAGCTGCAGTGGAAGAGGACGACTCAGTACCTTATTACTATAAGAAACTGAGTAAAACAAAAAAGATTAAAGAAATGAAAGCAGTGACATGCAGCTGCAGGGAGCAGTGTATTCAGGGTGTTGAAAAATGCTGGTTAAAAATCTGAAGCTCATCTGGTCAGTCAGTGACAGCTCTTGTCCAATGCGGTGCTGGTTTTTGGTCAAGGAAATGCCGTTTTGATTGTGTGAACTCCAAATGTGTTTGGAGTAAACTGTCATAATAAATCCTTTGAGCATACTGTTTGGCTATTTAGCACATCATACATTTTATGAGAACTACTCTGTTGTTTGGATTAACATTAGTAATTGTTTCCAATTATGTTCTCATAAGGTTTCAATCTAGTTTTGGTTGTACCTCTTACTCATTACTGAGTATACAGTTCTGAGTTTTCGTAGCTCTTCTCAAGCCATTATTGTTGCTATTCCCATTATGGCAGAATAGCTGTGGGCAGTGACTCTTTTCTTTTTTGTATTAGGGAAGCCATCATTCTTTAAATAGGGCTGCAGCAGCAGGACTCTTTCCACAGTAAGTGACATCATCTCTCCGGCCCTGCGGTGGTACTTGGAGTCAACACGAGACAAGGGTGTGTCTCAGACACCCATCCACCACTGCATGGATTTGTTAAGTCACCTCAGCATGTAGAGAGAGCACCTGCGTCCCCTGGTTCACAGCGTTTGGAGGTCAAATCCACCATCGGGCTGATTTTAGGAGGATAGAGGAAGGGTGCACAGTGTAATTGAATGTGTGTGTTTGTGTGCATCAGAAATTGTAGCTATCCAGTCCATTAGTTGTGTAAGTATGTTATGTAAAGAGCGCAGTTTAGTGTTTGATTCAGGGTTACCATTTTGAAGTAAGAAGATCCTTTGGAAAACTAAGCATCTGTTGGCATGAGTCGACTGTGTAATGACGTCACCACTAATAACTTTCCTTAATTACTGTGGGTGGTCCAATAGGGGGTAAATCTAATCTCAGTTTGCTCCTATGAGGCACCAATAAAACCTAGCTCTTTTCTGGCTGAGCGATGGAGTGAGAAACCAAGGCTGGTGATTCTCTGGCTTTAGGCACTCAGGTTTTTTTTCTACTCTGTGCTCATAATTTATTAATCAGCCATGTAAGAGGACTCAAAATGTAAAAAGTTGCAGTTGCTGTTATTTAAGTGCTCTCCCCTAACTATTATATATTGTTGTACAATCAAATTTCCAGTGTATGTTCTTTCTTCTAATGTTTTGAACTAGTTTAGTTTGTGCATGAGGGTTGTTCTGGTTTCTTTAGATGTGTACAGTTTGTCAAAGTGACTTCCCAATCCTCAAACGAAAAAGTATTTTGTGTGTCAGATTCAACAAAGCAGCTCGACAACATTTTTTTTTTCGATGTATTTTGTTGGATGTGCGGTGAATTCTTTCATGTCGTCCTTGGTTCTGATTCTCAGCTCAGGCAGCATCACTCACGTGGCATTGTGAGTTAGTGTGCCTTTTCTTAATGTGTGTGTGTGTGTGTGTGTGTGTGTGTGTGTGTGTGTGCGCGCGCGCGCGCGTGTGTTGTGCAGGTGGGATTTAGGATTATACTGTAATTGTCCTGTTTCAAATCATCCTCACTCCTCCAGCATAGACATTGTTCTCTAAGCAGGACCAAACTGAGACTAATCTCATTACTTGCTCTGTGTGTTTATCTTTGTCTTGACAGACGGGACGCATTGACAAATCCTACCCTACAGTGTGTGGTCACACAGGCCCGGTGTTAGACATCGACTGGTGCCCCCACAATGATCAGGTCATCGCCAGCGGCTCTGAGGACTGCACAGTGATGGTAAAGTTTTCGTCACCCTTTACACCTGAACTCAGACTTTTTTTTTTATTGGGGAAAAAACGGCACACATTCTTGAGCCAATAAATGACAAGAGACTACATGCTTTTATTGCGAAAGGCCAGGCTGTTGTAACACAGGGATGGGTGCAGGCCTCACCCTCTGGATTAGATTAGGCTCAAATATGTGTTGTAGGAATCAGAGCTGGGGAATGATTTAGCTGTTTATTGAGCTGAGGTCACCGACTTTTTTGAGACTGTAGTTGTACTTTCCTCCATATGTCCTTATTTGGGCCGTGAAAGGCTGAGATTAGTGTGCAGCTGTTTACGTTTGCTGCTGCCACTTCCTCACCTGAAAGTCCTGACTTCCTGTTAAACCCACTCTGAATCACTGCCATATTTATTTCATGTTTGCAGAGGTATAAGCCATGTAATGGGAGCTTTCAATGGTTCCTCTCTTCATAGCGTTTGACCTTTTGAAAGGAAAGTTTGCTGCCTAAATAAGCTCTTCGTAATGTTTAAATTAGGTGGGAGTGGGTGCATAACTGGTGTATACAACAGACTGGTAGAGATGTGCACCATGATGTGGATATCGAGAGAATGCCCTTTAACACAAGTGACTTCAGAAAAAACGCGCAATGAAAGACATCAACAACTGAGGCACTGATTTGTTGGTCCTCCACATTAACTGCATCTTCAGGATAGAGCCCTGATACCCTTCCAACATGTGAAGAAAAATAGCTTTAAGATAGTGGCAGATCGGTATGAAACAAGCCGGAAGCATTTTACGGAAAACAAAATCCTGTTGTAGAGCAGCTGTTCGAGAAGGTGCAGCAAACACACACGCTGACTGGTTCACTGTATTTAGCTAAATTTGACTGTTTATCCCATCTGCCACTAAATCATCTGCTGATGTGAGCAAATGAACTCTTGCCCGCTGCTGCCCCCCTCAGGTTCCTTTTGATACCTACCATTTATTGTTGTCATTGTGCAGCAGTACAGTTGGTAGGTTGGGGTTGACTGATTTGCATTAAAATCTCTGACAACTTCTATTTTACAAGGGTGAAAATGAGTGTCCCTCCAGCAGGCTTCACCGTCCTGATGTCCTGTTCATGTCCTCCACAGGTGTGGCAGATCCCTGAGAATGGCCTTGTCACTTCCATGTCTGAGCCAGTGGTGGTACTGGAGGGCCACTCCAAGCGTGTTGGCATCATCACTTGGCACCCAACAGCACGCAATGTCCTTCTTAGTGCAGGTAAGAGCTCTCTCTTTGTGTCCTTAAGTCTACGAAACAACGCTGCTGAAATCCAGCCGTCCTAAGAGTTAACCTTCAAAACTTGCAGAAATTCATTTTAAACACAAATCTTCAGGCTCTAAGCATATATCCATGTTGGCAACTGAGACAAAATACTGTGTGTGACTTGGCTGCGCTGCTCACCTTACCTTACTCTTGTCAGGTTGTGACAACCAGATCAAAATCTGGAACGTGGGCACAGGTGAGGCTCTGATCAACCTGGACGACATGCATCCTGATGTCATTTACAGCGTGTGCTGGAACCGCAATGGAAGCCTTATCTGCACCTCCTGCAAGGACAAGGCTGTCCGTGTCATTGACCCCCGCAAGGAGACGATTATTGCTGTAAGCAGTTTTCAAAGATGTATTTGTTGGGACATTTCTATTTCAGTCTCTCTTTTGGGTTGCTTCATTAAGATTGCTTCAGCTGGAAGGCCTGCAACCTTGTCCCTTAAAATTATTGACCTGTAAACTCTACCTCATAGGAGAAGGAGAAGGCGCACGAGGGCGCTCGACCCATGAGGGCCATTTTCCTTTCTGATGGCAACCTCCTCACCACAGGCTTCAGTCGCATGAGTGAGAGACAGTTAGCCCTCTGGAACACGGTAAGCTGCTTCACTTAAACTGCTTCACTGCGTTGCAGTTTATGTGACGTGTGAGCAAAACGTGAGTCTTCGAGCTACCAAAAGAAATTGTAGTACTTGACGTCCACCACAGCTTTTCAATTGTTCAGAGAGCAAACTTTTCATTTATGTCAACAGCACACGCACGTTGAATATGAATAATCACCATATTCACAACTTTATGACTTGGAACATGCTACATTATTCACTTAAAAGTACAACCAGCAAAGCACATTTTCCTTGGCAGTACATTTCTGTATTCACACTGTCTCCGACTGAACTTTGATTTATCAACATGCTTTTTTTTCCAGCAAAACATGGAGGAGGCCATAACTGTTCATGAGATGGACACCAGCAACGGTGTGCTCTTGCCCTTCTATGACCCAGACACCAATGTTGTTTACCTCTGTGGGAAGGTAAGTTCCCTTTTAAACACTCAATTGTCAAATTAAGTATTATAACAGCTGCACAGAGGTGGAAGTCTAACCTTGATGTCCACATGGCTGAATACAGAACTAAAAGGCGTCTTCTCGTTTCTTGACAGGGAGACAGCAGCATCCGTTACTTTGAAATCACAGATGAGGCTCCATATGTCCACTTCCTCAACACCTTCGCCTCCAAGGAGCCCCAGAGGGGAATGGGCTACATGTCCAAGAGGGGCCTCGATGTCAATAAGTGCGAAATTGCGAGGTAAGCTAAGACGGATGGCGAATCCTCATCTCTTACAGCAGACTCCGTTTTGATTGTAGTCAACCAGATCTAAGTGGAATTCCATGTTTCACCACTAGGAGGCAGAATGTAACCATGACATAATCAGTAACCTCTCTCAGCCTAATGTCTACTGTCTGTGTTTAATAATACATTGAATTGTGGGTAATTGGCTTGAATTTGTATGTTGCCAGGTTCTATAAACTGCACGAAAGGAAGTGTGAGCCTATCGTGATGACTGTACCTAGAAAGGTGAGTCCTCGTCCTAAGTGGCCACTTTCCGCTGTGGTACTCGACCTCTGATCTGCTCGTTGAATTACGGGCAGCCTGATGAGGCCTGATGATGTGTTTTAATGAGTTTTTCTCACAGACTGTCGCTCTGCCCTTCCCTTTCAGTCGGACCTGTTCCAGGACGACTTGTACCCAGACACCGCCGGACCCGACCCTGCCCTGGAGGCTGAGGAGTGGTTTGAAGGCAAGAATGGAGACCCCATCCTCATCTCCCTCAAGAACGGCTACGTCCCGGGCAAGAATCGCGAATTCAAGGTGGTCAAAAAGAACATTTTGGACTCCAAGGTGACCAAGAACTCAGAGAACTCAAGCCCTGCCAACAAGTCTGCCTCCCCGACTCCATCAATTGTGAGTATTTGCTTTGTAATAAACGGAATATTTCCCAGCATTAGCGCTCATCACATCACATCATCACCAGACATCAGAGTCTGTCCTCCTGACCCACCTCCAGCTCGTCATTAATGCCCCTCCCTACTGGCCCTCTGTTAAACAGACAAACTGTATGGGCTTGAAGCAGGGCAGAGTGCTGCCTGTCTTCATGAGGTGCTTTATAGATGTTGTTCAAGTCACTCTCTGACCCACAAACTGAGGGGTCTGCCGCTGCTCTGGGCGCCTGCTGCTGGGCGTCCTGCCGCACCTCACCCACAACACAGCCACCCGCTTGCGACCCAGCCCATGTGTGTCTCTGCAGTTCTGCTCTGTAATCACAGCCCACTGGGCTCTAGTGCTGGTGAAACATGTTAACCCCCAGAGTACCAGACCCTGCCAGCTGGCATACACAGTCCATACTGTAGGTCGCAGCTTTGAGACTGGAAGTGTCCCGTGCGCTATTGTGGCATAGCTTAGGTTTGACATGGGTTCAGATGGGACTGTAGCTATGTTTGTGTCACAGCAGGGTGGTTGTAGCCATATTGTGACAGAAATGGGTACAAACATACCAGAGAGTCTCACTGGTCTCCTCTGTCTCCCACAGAAATCTGAAGCCAAGCTGGAGGAGATCTTGAAAGAAATCAAATCCCTCAAGGACCTGGTCAGCAGTCAGGAGAAGCGAATCATCAAACTTGAAGAGCAGATGTCCAAAATTGCCATTTAGGGACCCTTTACCCAACCCGCTACAATTCAGGACGTTCCATTGGCTGGGGGGAGGGCGGGACCAGTCACTGCCGATTTCGATGACAGTGTTTCGTCTGAGGCCTGCCTAGCAACGATCCCTAGCAACATTCCAGATGAACTTTTCTTAGCCAGCCCCCAACCCTCACTTTAACACAGGTGGAATAAGGACGTGTGGCAAATTTAGCAGAAAATACTCGACTTGCTTTTTGGTGACAAGGGACTCTGTTCCTTTTATTGTGTGGCAGTCATTTTTTTATGTTGTCTACTTGCATAAAAAGGTCTTACATATTCTTTTGCATTTTAGAAATATGACCAAGACAATTCCAATGTCGATGATCCCCATTTGAATATCCAAATGTTTTTTTTAAGTAGGTATCAGTGTTTCATGTTACCGTACCCTGAAATTATAATATTGCCAAATTTGACGTTTTGTTTACACCTCCTTAACAGTATTTCTCTCTCTTTGTGGGGACGATTCAGAACGCAAACAGGGAAGCTCAGTGCGGTAGACTGGTTACATCAGCAGGAGGAGAGTTTCACCAATAACTAACCATGAAAATGAAATAATTTAAATAAATCGGATAGTCACGTGAGGAAGATTGACGTCTCAAACTCCGTAATTAGGAGGAAATAAATTCTGAGTGAAGACACATCTCGCTGCCACAGTCTACACCAAGCCCACAGACGAACATGACCAGTCTGCTGTCTGTTGAAGCTGCACTAATTAACACCTGCTTTCTGCCATTTCTGCTCCTTCCTGCTGCTTCCTGTCATTCTGACTGTGGACGATAGTCCACGTAAACATGCATTCCTTCTATCTTGCTTCATTAACATGCACCGTGTACTTATTTGAGAAACATGACAAACACATTCCACAGATCTCATCGGCAGTTCTTGATGCAGGGGGAAAATACTTCTAGAAAATTCGTCTTTCTGTAAACACTCTACTGTAGTGACTCGGTTACACTGGTTGGTTGTTGTTGTGACATTCATGTGCTGCCCGTGAAAAGACCCACTTTGTGGATTTTCAACCTCAGCCCTGCTTTGTTTGTGTGAGAGCTTCAGTCACCGACCTCAGCGTTAGGGTGTCCACGGGTTCTGCTCAACACAAGTGCAGTCAAGTGCAGTGGGATTATTTTTTGTCAGCGCCCTTTCAGGTCTGTTTTCTGCACTAACAAGACAGGAACAGAAAGGAAATGACACCAAGTAATCACACATGGGCTTGACTGTTGTAAACCATCGGGTGATCAAACTGGAGACTGCTACAGAAACTGGTCATGATGGACCTCAAAGGCCTAGATAGTGTGTGAATATGTGCCTCATGTCTTTGGTCTTTTGGGTATCTGTCACTGTGGATGTTCCTGCTTTGTTTCTTTTTGGGGAGGGGGATTTAGGAAATGGACTCACAGTAGAACGTCCAACACTTGCCTCTAACTTGGATTGATTAGTTGGGTTACTGCTTTACTGTTAATTTTAGCCTGTGTCTTGTTCCAGCTGTGCTTATATCCCTCTTAGCACATCCACTTATTGTTTTTTTTAAAAGCTTATTTCTCAGTTGCCCCTCTTCAGTATACCAAATCAAGGAATCATCGAATTGTCCAATCTGAGCTGTTTTGATTGGACAGCCATGACAAAAGCTCTTCCTGATGTTTGAGATTTGTTTCCCAGTGGGAAGCTGAGACGGGTAATGGTTCAGTCTGTTGTTTGCCTTCAATATTTGTTACCACTGTAAAGACCTGAAAGTGCCATAGAGGTGACCATGGAAGTGTTTGTAGGGGACTGTTGTGTGAGTAGATTTGTGTAGTAAATGGAAGAGTTGATAGTTGCCCGGATTTAAAACCACTTTGAGGTGCTACACTTAGTGCAAACGCTATGTTCAATGGACGCTGTTCCTAAAGTACTGTATGTCAGCCCCTGGATGACCCCGTGAAGTCCTGCCAGTCCACGCCACAGTACACCAGGCAGCCTCACTGCTCGGGGAGTGGGTGGGCGGGGGCTTGTGGGAAGCATTGCGCCCCTGACATTTTAACACTTTCCACCTCGGTACGGGTATTCAAAACATCTTCGAAAATGATGTCAAACCGAGAAGCTGTCGGCCGAACGCGCAGCCTTTTCAGTCATCGTGGCTTCAAAATGCAATTTGAGCAGCGCGTCGTAGAATATTAGTGAGAGGAGATCGACAGAGTGCCACGGAAACGTGGGTCTGACAAATATGACTGCCCCGTCTTGTATATCAGACTGGCACTCTGTGGATTCTTCGTAGCACTGCTGGGTTTTGAGGAGTAGTAGAGAATAGCGATCTAAAGGGACACTGTAGGTTGAAGAAATGTGCCGTTGAAAGATAGATGTATGTTTGTAACTAAGGTCTAGAAAAATGAGTGAGAGCTGTGTAAATAACATGACCATATTTTCTGTAATTTCTTTTTATTTCTTTTTTTTGTTCTGTGGTTGTGCTGAAGAGGGTCTTCGTGTGGGAGGTGGGTTTTAAATGTTTCCCCTTGTCTGTGTTCCCTGCACCTTGCCATAATGCATCTTGAGAAAAGCAGAACCTCTGTTACGTTGGAGGTCGTATGAATATCAAGGAAGAAAATCAGACGAAAACGAACCAAGATGAAGCCTCGTGTGGAGGTCTGCTCAGCATTTTTGTTCATTATTCTTGCTTCAAGTATCAAACATTGATTATAAGAAAAATTAATAAAGAATTTTTAAAATGGGCTCGTTGTGGAGTTTTGAATTGGAAACTTGGCTATTTTTGCATGTTCTCATTACCGTTAACTAGTTTTTATGCAACAGTTTGGCTCATTTATGTGTTTTTAATATTATTTTAGGAAGACAGGAATAAGAGACATCAGGCTCTGGATACTTGTTAGCAGACTTCATGTTTCTTGGTGTTTTCATGAGGATTTGTTAACACTAAGAAACATTTATTGCCAGCTTTGTCATTTTAAAGGTCAAATTCAAAATTAAATGTAAAAATAAAGTATGTCCATATTCTTTGTTTTAAATATTGCCATGCTCTTGTATTGACCGACCCCGACTGCAGCATCCAAAGGCGGATAATCAGTGAATAAAGAGCATAGTTATGTGAATGTAAGCTAAAGTTAACATTAGTTGAACTGTTTCCTGTAGTTTGCAGTACACTTACACGAGTAGTAGTATTGTTTTGCCATTGTTGATAATTGCATTTAGTCTATTGTGTTTGAGCCACCAAAAATAACCAAACGCTATTTCAGTGCATGATGACAAGTGTCTGCTGGGCTTGAATTAGAAAGCCAGAACTATTTTACAACCCTGATTCCAAAAAAGTAAGGACGCTGTGTTAAACATAAATAAAACAATGTGATAATCTGCTGATCCTTATTGACATATACTCTATTAAAAATGGAACAAAGAACAAATATCTGCTCTCCTGAATTTGATGGCAGCAACACGTTTCAAACAAGTTGGGTCAGGAGCAACAAAAGACTGGGAAAGTTATCCGAAAACACCTGTTTGGATCATTCCACAGGTAATCAGGTTGATTGGTAACAGGTGATAGTATCATGACTGGGTATGAAAGGGGCATCCTGGAAAGGCTCAGTCAGTCATAAGCCAGGATGGAGCAAGGTTCACCACTTTGTGAACACATGATTGTATAAAGAGTATTACTGTATGGGCTCAGGAGCACTTTGTAAAACTTGTCAGTAAACACATTTTACACTGCAGCTCAACTCTCTTGGAATCAGGGTTGTATTTCACTACTTTGGAACACTTGATGACAAGTCTCAGTTACAGCATGAATTAGAAGCCCTGAACTATTTTAAGACACAGACTCATTTGGTGTGCTGTAGTGGTAGTTAGATAAAAGTGGTGCATTGATTGCAATAATAAGCAGAATCCCTTTCTGGTGTTCTTGATTGCATTGTGGACCTGCAGAAATTGCTGTCTTGTTCACGCTTCAGCTCTCAGACTGAGCAGTTATAATATGAACATCTCACACCGGCTGTCAAACCAACTGAATGAAATAAGAAAGGAGGCATGAGCAGCCTTAAATAGATGCCCTGCATATTTAGAGACATATCCAGAGATGAGTGCCCAGAGAGACCATGAAGTTTATATGTTCGCTCTGTACATGTGTTTCAGGATGAAAGGGGTGCTTTCTCTCTGCACTGGTCTTGTATGCCCTGTACAGACAGGCTGTAATCAACGGGGACTTAATTAGAGAGGACTCAGTGGGAGGCAGAGGAGTCTTGGGACTCGCCCCGCCAAGTACAGAAATACCCATTTCCCTGAAACATGGGACTGATGTACCAACTGCAACGTGTTTGCAGTGAGTTTGAAAGCAGAAAGTTTTTAACGAGTCCAACTTTGAACAAATGAACGCACATTGTGGTGAATGACACTTTCATCCAGAATGAAGACCCTCTCTGGAGACGGTTTAGCAGTGCGCCGTGTTTGAGAAAACATCATTATGTACAGACTCTCTTCGACATGGCCGTTCCCTCTGTGATAGTTAAAAATGTGCAGTAAAAAAAAAGAAAAAAAAAAACTTGAATCCCAGATGGATGTCCCATACGTGCAGGAGGGTGAAGGCTGGGAGGTTGAGAAAGAGGGAGGAGAAGCTGAGAGTGGAGGGATGGATCATCGTGTTGCAGGGAGCAGACTTTTTCGAGCTCAGTGTAAAAACACTCAGTCTAACTGAGCAGGGCGGGCGAATGCTTGGAAAGCCTCCTGCACTCTCACTTTCCTCTCGTCAGCTTGTCTCCCCTTTATCCCCCTCTGTGTCCTCTGCACCGCGCTGCGCTGCTCAGAAGGAAAACCCGGGATAACACACGCTGTAAGTATTTATTTCTACTTATTGTGAGCTTAAAGTGGGCGTTCTTAAGAAGGACAAAGTACAGCCAAAGATTTCATTTATTTCAGTCTCTGAATCCAAACTGACAACATGTTGAGAAAATGGTTTCCTGATCCATTTGGTTCATATTGTTATTGAAGTGCTTAAGTGCAATTTTAAGATACTTTGCTTGAGTATTTCCATTTTATGCCACTTCATACTTCTACTCCACTACATTTCAGGGGGACATATGTGCCATTAGATTTATTCAACTACTCCTACTATAATAATAATGAAATAATATGATAGAAAATGTCTTAATTCTGCAAAACAAATACTTTAACTTTTGATATTTTAACATAAGTAAGTATTAACATACTTACATTTTCATAATAATGCTTTTACTTAGTTAAAATTTATAATGCAGGACTTTTACTTGTGATGGGATCTTCTCACATTGTTGTGTTGTTGCTCTTACTTGGGTAAAATTGGAGACATTGATAATGTTTATGTAAGCGTGTGCTTTGCGATGGTCTAACCGCTGCCGCTGGCTCCGTCTTTGCAAATATGTGTCGTCTGGCCAAGCGTTGTTAAAACATTCTTGCCTTCAATTTGGATGTCATGGTTGAGACTACCACGCATGTCAGGCTGGATTTTGGGTGAGTTTGATGGAAAGATGCATTAGTGGTGTCTTGATTTTGAATATTTCACACCATGTAAGCTTTACTGAACAAACACATATATGATACCATCATACAGAGTGGTCGATGCTTTTTAAATGTTAAGAAGGGGGTTTGAGTTATTAAGTACTCAGATGTCATGACATGGATTAATTGCATGTGTGGTGTCTGATGGCCTTCAGTTGACGGTGATGTGAACCTTCCAGTGAAACACAGGAAATGTAATTATGGCTGTAATTATGAGGATTCAGTGGGCAGTGCCATCCTATAGCTGCACATCCAAGGATGGAGACCCAGCCTACCATCTGGTCCAGAGTTCTATATGTTCGACCACACAGAGAGAGGGGGTGGGGGTGGGGTGGGGGTGGGGGGGCTCACACTGTACAGTAAATCAGAGCAGGTTCACTCCAGCATGGAGCTGATTAGAAGGTAGTCTTTACTGCTTCGCACTGTGTGATTACATACTGTGTTAAGACTTAAACAGGTTTAAATGGTGACAGACTGAACCCCCAAAAGCTTGACCTGACATTGAGAACAATGGAGAGAAAAGAAGTAGAAAAGTAATACTGAGTCAGGAAGTTTATTCAGTCAGTTGTACTGTCAGTAAATGCATGTTTCCCTGGAAACAGAAATATCTCCTTCAGGTCTGTGCTGCTGTGGCCTGGTGCACAGCAGCTGCTGCCCAGCGTAAATATAGAGGCCACGGCCGCAGGTCTCCCACGCCTCTGTGCTCCCTCTGGAATATAGCTTCCTCCTGGCTTTGGTGTGGTGGATGGGTGGCCGTATACTTTACAAATTATAAGGCCTACAGTGCCAAACTCACTGTCTCCACCCCAAATAAGTAATGGCTACTCTGCTGCCTGCTAAAATAGATCTGGTGCACGATGAGAAACAGCAGAAAACCTAGAAAAACCTGAGTCAAGATGGATACTGGAGTTACATTTCAGATGGAAACAGCTCCATAAAACATCGTTTTATCTTCTCAGTATGTGTCTGCTGCATGAAAGACTGCTCTACTGTAGTTACGTAGTTAGTAGCAGTAGTGGTCCCAACCGCTGGCTGGGACCCACCAACAAGTCGCAATAAAAATTTAAGGGGTCACAAGTTGATCTGGAGATCAATACCACTCACATGTCTGTACAATAAATACTAGCCAGAGGAGATTAGCTTAGCTTAGCTCAAAGACCGGAGATAGCTAAAGTTAAAAACTACATCTACCAGCAGCAAACTGGAGTCTTGTCAACCAGCAGACTCCAGGAAGTCACAGCACCTGACCACCAGTCACCAAGAAATACAGCATGTAACGCCTCATGAAACTTTGTTTATGTTCAGATTAAACAAACTGGATACGACGTGTTATTAAATGAGCTTTAGAGGTGCTGGTAGATGGGTTTTTTGTACCTTTGAACAAAGCTGTTTTCCCATGTTTCCAGTCTTTTGCTAAACTAAGCTAACCACCTCCTGACTCTAGCTTCAGGCACCAGAGTGCCATTTCCCCCTGTCTAAAGCCACTGTGTTAGTGGATCCCTCCAAGACTAGATTTGAAAATATTTTTCTCTTTTGATCTTAAATTCAGCATGTACTTTGTTGTTGTTGCAGGACGACAGAAGATGAAGTCCCGCTTGGTTTCTCTCGTCACCTGTGTGACTCTGCTCTCACTGTGGTGCAGCGTTTGTCACACCACTCCTCTGTTCTACAACATTTCCATGGACGGCAGTGGTGATGAAGCAGAGCTGGGACTCCTTTTCCCAATCTCCTTCTCCACTCGAGCTCCTGTTCACGTCACCGCTGCCACCGGAGCTCCCACCCTCACCAACACCATCACCACCACCATGATCCGCCTGAAGGATTTCGTCCTGACCCGAGTGGTGGACTTCCTGCAGCAGAATTTGCTCATCATCATCGTCGTGACCTCTCTTCTCATCGTCATGGTCTTCATCATCTGCTGTGCCTCTGCTATGAGTCACAAGCGCAAGCTGGAGGCCTACAAACCGCCTCCGAATCCACCCAGGAAGTATGCGGCTGATAAAACAGGCGGACGCAAGAATTCAAGCGAGCTTCAGGAGAGGCCGTACGCCGTCGACCACGTCAAGAGGGTCCAGACTCAGAGCATGGCCTCGCCCAAGAACCTGCGCATGCCCTCCAAGGCTCTGGTCGGAGAGAGGGGGAGAGACGTCAGGTCATCGCCTCGCCAGGAGGTCAGAAAGGTCAGGCAGGCGGAGGAGGTGGAAAAGCGAAGAGAGGAGCACAAGTACAAAGAGCAGCCAAAGCACAGGGAGGAGGTGCAGCAGAGCCCCAGCACCAGCTCCGGTCAGCCAGTCTGCACCTGCCACCTGAAAAAGGCCCACCACTAGGGCATGTTCGCTGGCACAAGAAGTGAAATGTTGCAACCATGACATAAAAACCAGATCAGACAGGTTGGTCAAACCGCACACGTATGAAAAGAATCGTGATTCAAATCAGAATTTTTTTTATAGCTGCCAGCAAGAAATCTATTTATGAGGCTCGTGCCGTTAAATGAGAAACCATGAATGATGTAAACAGTTAAATCTAAATGTTCCTGAGAATATGAACAGCTGGTGTATTATCTAAAGTAAAAATGAAAAACAGCACGATAGAAGATGTGAGATGACGAATCAAAACATTCATGGTGCACCAAAAGATTTTTGATTCATACAAACATGAAGAATTGAACACATGATACCAGTGGATGTGGGAAAATGGCTTATTTATCTTAATGCTGCAGCCTTTCAAATTAAAAGTGGCTCAGCGGTCTGTTTGTCCTCCTGCAAAGACTTGCAGTTCATCAGTGATCTCCAGAGTCTCAACAGCCTAATGTCACATCACCAGTGAAATTGTGAAGCAGTGAAATTAAAGTGTCCTCATTAATGGGCAGCCGGAAATGAGAAAAATAGTGAGTTTTCATGTGTTTCTGACACAGACGTGTATTAGTCCTTGTGCCTGCCGACACAGAGGAGTCTCCTCAGTATGTCCTGCTGTACACCGTGGCATGTTTTTAGCAGCTTTGCCCGAACCTGTATGTCATTTAGAGCTAACTCTTTGCTGCTGTAAATAAAGCAAAGTGACATGCCAGTAAACTTGATTTGTCGGATACGTAACGAAACATTCTCTTTATATTTACATTCATATTTACTTCATTTTGTTTCCATAGTGTTATTTCATGTCGTATCATTGTATTTCACTTTAAGAGCCCTAATTCACAAAGTTTTTCACCAAACTCAATTTGTAACTGTGCCATTTCTGGGAAACTGAAGTAAAAACACACATTTATTATCCTCTTTCTATCTGTCTACATATTTATTTGGTTAGTAATTGTGATCTGCCTTTAAGTGACATTAAAAGCAGGCTTTTTTGGTTTAAAAACTTTGTGAATCAGAGTTTGAGCTTTTAAAAAAGCTATATACTTATATATAAGATAAATTATGAGTTTTGTTTTTAATGTAATAACTTGTAATGAGTCAAAAACTTGAGTGCAGGGATGGTTAGCTGGCCTGTTTTGCTTGTGTAATGGGTTTTTGAGTCATGGTGGCTAAAGGAAAAGATAATTTATAAAAACTCTCCAACTCACCGTCCCATTCCTCAAGTTAAAGACTCCGAGCATCTAAACCAAATGTGTGACGTTCAGTTTGAACGACTGATGGGCCAGACGTTTGTCCTGTTTAAACACTTTCCTCCGTTGAACCTCAGATTGTTGTCCTCAGATGTTTCCAGACAGATGCTTCCTCTGTAAGTGACAGTTCCATGTTTACACGATGACAATGTTGTTTTGCTTGAATAAAATTGTTGATAAGGACGCTTCTGTCATGACTGAAAAAGTAACAGTGGAAACTTTCATGATGAGAGACAGACTGCAGCCCTGAAGAAACCTAACATTAGAAAAGGCGAGGAAGGTCTAAAAAGGGGATGCTCGCTACGTGCACATTATGTTCAACTCGGGAATCTGTAATTTTGAGTTGCGTCCACTCAAGAATCATGGGTAACTATTTTTAAGGTAATTACGCAAATGTCAGATGAGTGATATCTGCTCTTTGGAGGCATAATCTGTCTTCTAACTTAACTTTTTAAGCCTAAGATGTGCACACACTACACGGTAACATGAAGTTTTTAGGACTGGCCTTGATGAGGCAGCTGGCACCATCACACCCAAACGCAGGCCTGCAGAAGGTATTAGAGCCTGGAGATGACGAGAGCCCCCTTTGTCCTTCACTGGCTACTGTACAAGATTGTTTAAATATTTCAACAGCAGTAAACCAGATCCATACAGAGCGCTTTGCTCCAACACAAGAGCTCATGTATAGTCAATGCAAAACTTGGTGACACTGATTTGTTCCAGTGGAGTTCAAACAAAAAGTCAAATAACTTTTGAGCCATTTCTGTTGACTGAGCAATGAAATGCTGCCCTCCTGTGCACAGAACAAGTATTGATTTATCAGTTATGTATTTCTTTTTGCATTACTTATAAATGCAAACGGGCCAACACTCAGACCGCGTGAGAAATCTATTGTTAAAATTAACCCCAATGTGATCAAATACTGCTAAAGCGGCTGAAGCACAAACCATCTTGTGAATAAAAAAAGCTTGATCTGAATCATAAGTGGGTCAACTTGCCAAAGATCAAAGATGACAGCACAGCAGCTCAAAAGCGAGAGCAACCCTGTGGCGGCTGAAACGTGAGCCCTGACAGAGGCTCGCACCAGGGTCAGATTCCCCGCTCTTTTGTCAATGAGGTGCTAAATAATTCGAGAAAATACTACCCCTTCACTTTCACTCTTCCCACCAGGTGACGGGAAGACACACGGACACAGGACCACCCGGCCACGCTCTCTGTCCGGGGGCCTGTTTACTAGATTCACGGCCTGTTAGGGTTGTAGGAACCTTTGGGATCTCAGACAAGGGAATATCTGGGACACCTGTGTCATTTCTTTCTTCTTTTTTTTAACATCTCTTGCTGAACTTCTTACCGTGTGTATATTTTGACTCTTTTCGTTGTCTGCCACTGACCAACAATGGGACCTCTTGATCAAACTGAATGGTGAAGAGGATCCAGAACAGGTAATTCAGCACCTTAAGGCTGTCGTTAAACTTTGATGAGCATCTGCCTGAAAACAGCAGCAACAGTGGTTTTATCTTTAGATCTGTGAGGACCATGAGATGACAAGCCTGCCCATCTCTTCGGAGGAGCAGATAATACAGGAATAGAAAATGGTAAGTACATGGGCCTTCATCTGTTTATCTATATATTATAATAAGTCATCCTTTATAAGATTGTTAATCTTGGCTTTATAAATGTAAATAAATAATGATAACGATAGTAGAGACTTTTCTTCCAAGCAGGTGAGTCACTAAAAGGCAAGTCTTTCCCCGTCTATCTAATAAGCAGTTAACTCAGTTGGAAAAGATGACTCACTGGAAATTCATTAACGAAGGCTCACAGGTTTCTCACGTCTAAGACGGCAGCAGTGAAAGGTAGTGACTCATCTGCAATTATAAATGTTAATAATCATTGATGGATTGGTTTTATAATAATCCAACGACCCAAAAAAACAACAGTAAAAAAAATACTGGGATTAGCCATTAAAAAAGCCAATTACTATCTTAACTTAGCAATCTAACCTACCATCCCTTTGTAAAGGGTGCCTTGTTATAAAGTGGTAACCCTTCTTTAGTGAAATTGAGGCTTCAGCACGTTGTCTGATACCATTTGCTCTGTCTGTGCTCTGTCTTGCTGTGTCTGATGTGGTCGTCTCTCCTCCTCGCAGTGAGTCATGCTTTGGTGCAGATGTGGTGTCCTACTGGTTCTCTACATCTGTCCTTTAGCCTCCCTCATAACGTCTCCTTGTCCTCCTGGCTGCTGCTGTCCTCATCCAGGATTTTTGGTTTTGTGCGAGTCCCTGGGTCTCCGGTCACTTCCTCGTTCAGTCCCTCTCAGTACCTCGGCTCTATCTGTGGCCAGAAACCAGCTCTGTAATGTGGACCACCTGCTCCGGCCCTTCTCTGGCCTGCAGGAGCTGAGCCTCAGTCACAATCTGCTGGCCCGCTTCCCTCGTGGCCTCCCTCCCAGCCTGGAGTCCCTGCTGCTGCAAGAAAACCGCATCACTTACATCACCTCCGGCGCCCTGCGGCAACTGGGGAACCTCACTCGTCTGGATCTTGAGGACAACCGTATTCGCGCCATCCCACCCGGGGCACTTCAGGGTCTCAGCAAGCTGCAGGTCCTGACACTGAAGGGGAACGAGCTTACAAGCCTCCCTCTGAATCTTCCTCCATCACTGACCCATTTAGACCTCTCAGCAAACTGCATCTCTGTCCTGGACCTGCCCTCGCTGTCCGCCCTGGTCAACCTGCAGGTCCTGAAGATCAACAGCAACTGCCTGCGTTCAGTCCCAGAGAGCGCCTTCGACGGCCTGCCACGCCTCAGATCTGTGGACCTCACCAACAACCTGTGGGTGTGCGAGTGTGACATTTTGTATCTTTACCGCTGGCTGCTGAGTGGCAGGCTGAAGATGGCCACAGACCTGGTGTGCACTGAGCCCGTCCATCTTGCTCACCGTCTGCTTCTGAACCTCTCTGTCATGATGATCTGTCCTCGTGTCCTGAAGCCAAATGAGAGGACGCAGCAGCTGGACCTCGACTCTCCGCTGGAGATCCTGACAGCGAAGCCAACGGGACCAAACTCAGTTGAAAACAAGAAGTATTTGGGTAACTCATCAAAGCAAACATCAAAAGAAACCACAGTTGGACTCATTTCCCAAGATGCTCCCAAGACTCGGGTCTTACTTGAACACTACTCTTTAGAAACCCTTACGTATGAGGAGTGTTTGTCTATGAACAACACACAATCAGTCAGCCCACCCCATTCAAAAACCACTACTTCTCTTGCTGACAGGGAGGAGAAATGCAGAGACAACATCACATGTCGGTACCCTGAGACTAATGCAACCTCTGCTGAAGGGACACGATCATTGTTTTCCACAAACAGAGACGCTCCCTGGCCCACTCCTGACCCACGACCTCTCATACAAGACTCTGCAGTGGTCATCTCCCTGCTCACTGTGTTATGTGTATTAGTAGCTCTCCTGATGCTGGCAGTGCTACTAGTACTGAAAAAGGTACTTGTGCACCAACAGAGGGTGGCGCCGCTGGATGTAGGGTCTGGTGGATGACATCACAACAGACGCAGTGAAATTGTTTTTCATCATTTAATTCACAATAAGCACAATGTAATACAATATTCTGGATTACATTTTTGTATGTGTACTTAAGATGTTGACCTAACTGTATTTTCATACTGAATCCTCCATGTGGGAGCAGCGACTTCATACAATCAAGCCAAATGAAACCAAAATGCCACAAAATATACAAAACCCACCTCGACCCACAGCTTCTGATTCATGATGTTCCTCCCCTGTGTTCTGTGTAAAGCCCTTTACTTAAATTTAAGGATCAGAAAATATTCACCATGACCTTCCGACTCAAAAATCAGCATCAATTAACAAACTTTCTGATCATCTGATAAAGGCGAATAAACACCATTAACACCTGGCACTTGAACAATTTGGGAGTCTTGGCTTGAATTCAAGACAGTGACTCCACAACCCTTTTACATGGAGATTTTTAAAAGGTATAAAACTCCCAGTAGGGTGAAAGCCCTGATGTTATATTAAGGTTAACCCATCTTCCAGACAGCACTGCAGTGAAACATTACAGGGCCCATAATGGACAGTTAAAAACATCATATTAGCTGGTGGCTTATCCACGTTCCTCCTTCTTGTCCTGTTGTTTTAGTCTGTAGTCAGACAGCGCTGCCTTTATGGCATCTTCTGCAAGCACTGAAAGAAAAGGAGCGACAAGGCTTCAGTTTGAGCATGACATAAAGCACAAAAATAGACTTTACTGAGAAATGCAAAACCAGGTTGTACATTCAAGGAAAACCTGAAAAACGACCTGAGAAAAGTCAAACTGAATAGTGTGTACTAACACCTTACTGACACACTTTCTCCCTTTAAATTGACTCCCATGTTAAAGCTAATTTAGTTTTGAGGTGTATGATAACACCACCTTTGTGTCAGCAAGCATATTACACTGCTTTACTTCTTTAATTGTACTGCTTTGCACTTACTAGAACAATGAAGCTTGACTGGGGGAAGGCACAGCTCTTTGGCAATGTCTGTGTTCTTGATCTTCAGAGCTTCATCAACCTACAGGATGACAGCAGCCTTATCAGATCATCAACAAAGAAGGAGGATTTCTAAAGCCATTGTCCTCCTTTTCCTTCTCATCTGTGCTAAACAAACTCACCGACTTCCCCTTCACCCACTCTGTTGCGAGAGAACTGGAGGCAATGGCTGATCCGCAGCCAAATGTCTTAAACTTTGCATCAACAATCTTGCCATTTTCGTCCACCTGGATCTGGAAACAACATATAGTCAAACGTCGAGTTGTGCAACAGGAAACTGGAAGTCGTAACAACAGTAATTGGGGTGCAGTGCAGTGAATCCTTTCTCGTGACCTCCAACTTACCTGAAGTTTCATTACATCACCACAGGCTGGGGCACCCACCAAGCCAGTCCCCACATTCTTGGACTTTTTGTCTAGAGAACCCACATTTCTTGGGTTTTCATAGTGGTCCACCACCTCGAGGAAAGCCACAAACAGAAAATGAATACATTACTGCTATACCGCTGTTAACTGGGTTAGCTGCTGGTAGCTAATGTCAGACAACACACGTAGCTAATTGTCAATAAAACTCGGGTGACATATGCTAGCTGCAATTATGAGTTAATAGTTTAGAAAATATATTTAACTGGTTACCTTTTCGTGGTATGAACAGGCAACATAAAGCTGCGGGCTGAATAACCTTCTGCTAAATAACAAAAGCGAGGACGCAGAGTTTCGGAGCGACACAACCGCCATGTTTAGATTACGATGATGGTCGGAAATCAACGAGTGACAACGAGTGAAGAAGACGACTTCTGTTGACAAACAGGTGAGGACGGAAGGTTTCACCGATAAAGGAGCACCTACCCGCGGTGAACAGTAGCCATTACACGTCAGGGTGTCCACGGTGTTTTCAGTGACAGGCTCCACCTCTCACGATGGCTTGTTAGGTTGTTACCAGGCAGACAGACAGCATTTCCAACATGGCAGCGTCGAGCAGCGCAGAGCAAACGCAGTTGCAAGATATGGAGGAGGAAGATGCAGGAATGGAGGAGAGAGAGATGGAATCGGACGAAGAGGAGGAGGAGGGCATGGGAGTAGAAAATTCAGACGACGAAGAGGACGATTCGTCAGAAGATGAGAAAGAAAATGAAGCCGAAATCCAACGGCTGGAGGAGCAGGTAATTAGGCAACAACCATTCCAAGCTTGGTTAACTAACGTTAGCCAACGAGCTAAGTTAATGAGAATGAATGGATGGTAAACACAGTCAGCTACAGCAAGTCAGGGGCTTTAAAAATGCGAGCTGCTCAGTCCTGCTCCGGGTTACTGGACACTAAAAATATACTGATGTTAGCTTCTGTTATCCAAAACAATTAAATGAGCACGTATGATACGACGTCACACACATAGCTAGCTTCGTGATTAGCCGCCTGCTAATGTGTGATGCTAATGACTGCTCGTGTCACACGCGCCTTTTTTTTTTCTTAATTTATTTACTATGCCAGAAACGTAAAGTGTAACATCACAACTTCCAGCACAGTTAGCAAGAAAGTACATGTGTCAGTACAGTACACAATGTCCTAACTTTATTCTGTATCAAATCTGTGGGATTAATAACATCTCACCGTGACTGCAGCATTACTTACATGATGCTCCGTTTATTCATATATTATTATAATTAATACAGTTTATTGTTGTAAAGCGGTCTAATACAACAGCCCTGCAACAAATATAAGGTTATAAGATTCAGTATTTGTTGAAATACTTGAATCAAAAAGTCAAAATTCTCTGATTTCAGCTTCACGTTGGGTTTAGAGAAACATGGCTCAACGCTCTTCACCATTTTCTTACATTTTATAGACAAAACAACCAATCGAAAGAAGAAAAATTGACAGATCAATGAACAATTAAAATATTTGGTAGTTAGCAGCCCTGTATTCCTTATAAACTAGTAACTTAGTGTCTAAGTGCTGTATATATCATATTAACTTTCCGTGTGTCATTGTGTAGATGGTTTGATAATCATAATCTGATCTGTCACTAAATCTCTTAGGATATATTTAATTGCATTGTTCCCCTTTCATCTGTGTAATTTTTATTTATCTATTCAGCTGTCAATCAACGCTTTCGACTACAACTGCCATGTAGATCTCATCAAACTCCTGAAGCAGGAGGGAGAGCTTTTCCGCCTGCGAAAAGCAAGGCAGAAGATGAGTGAGCTCTTCCCTCTCACTGAAGGTTGGTGCACGTCTAATAAAGTTTAGTGTGAGAAGAATCATTTGACAGCAGCTCCGAATTGTTTGGAACTGAAACCCCTTTTTGTTGAATCCTGCAGAGATCTGGCTTGATTGGCTCAAGGATGAGATCCGTCTGACTGAGGAGGAGTCAAACCGGGAGAAAGTCTATGAGCTTTTTGAGAAAGCTGTAAAAGACTATATCTGTGAGTGCATCCCATCACTGCCTTCAGTGGGACATTCACTCATTATTGCATGATGTTAACGTTTAATTGTGTGTTTTTTCATACCCAGGCCCAGATATCTGGCTCGAATATGCTCAGTATTCAATTGGTGGCATGGGCTCACCAGGCGGGATAGACAAGGTGAGATCCATCTTTGAGAGAGCTGTGACCGCTGTGGGGCTTCACATGACCAAAGGACAGACGGTGTGGGAGGCGTACAGAGAGTTTGAGAACGCCATTCTGTCCACAGTACAGGTTTGTGTTTCCATCACTGGGAGAGATGTCATCAATGGTCTGTTTGTGCTACGTGTATTTGAGAGAGAACGATTTACTGTGAGTAATTTCAAAAACGGTAATAGAAAATGCAAGATAGAGACTTGTTAGACGTTTGTCAATAAATAGAATAAAGAATAAACACAAATACTGGAGATGCTGAATTGAATTCCTTTGGTGTTTTGGCTTGACTCCACCAGGCACGGCTGCATCACATGTGGTTTTGTTCCGTCCTCTGCACGGCTTCGTACCCCACCGAGGGCATTTCAGAAGCAGAGCGTTTTTCATGTCCTAAATATATTTTACACTTGCTCAGATTTGTTGATTTGGTCATTTGTCCTTGATGTTTGTGCCTTTACCAT
This sequence comes from Chaetodon auriga, assembly GCF_051107435.1. Taxonomy (NCBI): domain Eukaryota; kingdom Metazoa; phylum Chordata; class Actinopteri; order Chaetodontiformes; family Chaetodontidae; genus Chaetodon; species Chaetodon auriga. The sequence continues at coordinate 21,543,904 of NC_135078.1, read as the reverse complement.
GGGCAAGTATGCTACGTAGTAAAAGGTTTCATTTTGTCTGGTTTAATTGAGTTTATTGTTGATATTCAATCAGGAGTCTGCACAGGGTGTTTTATTTTGGATATGCCAGCTTCCCCGTGCCGTTCCTGTGTCTGTCTTCCTGCCTGGGTTGATCCAGTCTCTGCAGCTTGTTGAAGCTTCCGTCAAAAATAGACTAAGTATGTATTCTCCACGGAGCAGAATGGAGAGCTGCTAGGACGCTTCTGAAATGTGCTGCGGTGCTTGTGATGCAATCACAAGCGCTGTCTGGAATCGTCGTGATCACCTCCAGTGGCTGTGCTGCAGCCGTGCCCGGTGGAATTTGCGGGTTAGACTAAATGGGCCTTTGCTAAATTTTGACACCATTCTCTGCTGTGTTTCCTCTCAGCCTCCCCCTGGCAGGATTCCCAGCCGTGAGGAGCAGGAGCTGCTGAACACTCAGCTCGAGCGAATCCATACTCTGTTTCGCCGCCAGCTGGCCATTCCTTTAATGGGTGAGCATGACGCCTCTCCGGTCCAGACGGGCTGTAAAATGGGCAGGATTCTTGTTGTGAAGGCTGTCTGTCATGGACCACCTGAAAAACTGTGAACTACCCCATTTAAGAAGCTTTGCTGCCTTGTGTGATCAGTCAAGTGTGGTGTGGCTGTGATGTGGCTTTGGAGATGCTGTACAGATTTAGAAAGAGAGCGCTCCTCTCTACACCCTGACCATGTTTTTATTTTACTGCAGGAGTGGATGAGAGATGGCCACATGGTCCAGTATTGTGTTGATTTGTTTCTGGTCCAGCTGAATGGACAGCAGAGGCATTTTTGCAATGTTTTAAATCTGTTTTTATCTGAATTTATTTGAAATTTGCACATTCCTGCAATACAGTAGATGAAAATGTAGATTTCTTGCTGTTACTGTTTTGTGTATTGGTGTATGTGGTGTATGCACGCTTATTGATAATGCTGAGAAAAGGAAAAGTGTCTTGAAACTGAGAATTGTGCTCTGTTGCCTTGCAGACATGGAAGCCACATATGCAGAGTATGAGGAGTGGTCTGAACATGGGGTGCCTGAGACGGTCATGCATCTGTACAAAAAGGCTTTGCAGCAGATGGAGAAGTGCAAACCGTTTGAGGAGGCACTGGTAACTGACTTGCACTCATTTTCTAACTTTCTTTCGGCTGAAACAGCATCCGTTCAAAGTAGTATCTGTGGTTCTCTAACATGTGCATGCTGTGTCGCACGGTGCAGCTGGCAGCAGAACCTCCTAAGCTGGCAGAGTATCAAACCTACATCGACTTTGAACTAAAGGAGGGCGACCCAGCACGGATCCAGATAACCTTTGAGCGGACTCTGGCAGAGAACTGCCTGGTTCCAGACATGTGGGCAAAATACACCACCTATCTTGTGAGTACTGGTTAGTGTTTGGCGTGATGCTGCCTTTAAAGGTCTCCCAGTCAGAGTGTTGTGTTTGCTGTGTAGAGTTTGGACTAATTTCATGTGCCATTACCTCCCAGTCTGACTGCTCTTATTCAGTGCCTGAAACTTGCCAACTCCATCGTCTGCCAGCAAGAGCTAAACAACTATGATCACTGTGTTGCTCTGAGTTTATCTTGATAAATTACAGCCAGTGATTTCTCTCTTGAAATGGATACTTGGGTCTTTAATTCCCTGTAATTTAGTTTCTGACATTTTAAACACTAAGCCTGGACAGTAACCAGTGATGCATCACGCTGACGGTTATTTTACTCATCTGAAGAGAGTAAAATGATTCAGTTTGACAGTTTTTTCAATTACTGGTTCAAGTGTCCAGATCCCTGTTTGGTTAAATGTGCACTGCTCATATTTCAAAGTTAACAGTTTGCCTGGTTTCCTCTGTGTTGAGCAGAGTGTGAAAACATCCAGTGTATATCAATAAGCTTTACAGTAATGAAGGGAAATCTGGTGGGATGTCAGAAAATGTGGTTACATATTTCATTGATAAATCTTTGAGTTCATTCTAACCATTATGTTATTTGTTTTCTCTGCAGGATCGTCAGCTGAAGGTCAGAGACTTGGTTCTCTCCAGTCACGACCGCGCCGTCAGGAACTGCCCCTGGACCATGGGTCTGTGGAAGAGCTACGTGTTAGCTCTGGAGAGGCATGGAGCTGACCACCAGACTGTCTCAGGTAACAGCCATGCTGCCTTACAGTGGACTATGACTTTGAATATGTTTAGTTCTTATGTGCAAATATCTCAGACCCTTATTTTTGAAATATTGGTCTTTTCATGAAGTTTTTTTTCCTCCCTCACAGATGTTTTTGAAAAGGCGCTGAATGCAGGTTTCATTCAAGCGACGGATTACGTGGAGATCTGGCAGGTGTACCTGGACTACCTGAGGAGACGTGTGGACTTCAGCAAAGGTGGGAGCAGCTGTGTGTGAAACGAAATGTGTCTTTGCGTTTGGAAACCTTTGATTTCACCTGTTGCTCTCTGCCCTTGGTGTTTCCTTTTTTGCAGAATCAAGTAAAGAGTTAGAGGAGTTGCGTGGAGCTTTCTCTCGATCTCTAGACTACATGAAACAAGATGTTGAAGAAAGTAGGTGGATTTGAAAGTGACTGAGTTTTACTTTGCGCTGTTCTTGGTTTGGTTCTCATGTATTTCTTTGTCTTGTGCCTTCATAGGGTTTGGTGAAAGTGGAGATCCTTCTTGTCTCATTATGCAGATCTGGGCAAGGATAGAGGTAAACAGAATTACTATGGCAACCATTTTCAAGATTTGGATATCTGTCAGGTTGAATTGCCTCTAGTGTGTGTGTGTGTGTGTGTGTGTGTGTGTGTGTGTGTGTGAGAGAGTTATTTTAACTTCTTAATTGTTTGATATTTGTGTGTGTGTAGCGTAATGACATCACTAATAAAGGTCGATTGAGATACTTGATGAAGGACTAAAGGCGCAGTGATGAATCCATGGCAGTTTTAGTTGAATCATGAGTTATTATGCGATGATCTTTATGTGTGTTTAAAGTTTTATCCGGATTTTAACACAATAACACAAAACCTCACTGTTGCATGTGTGATGTGGAAACCGTCTGCTCAGTTCTTGTGTTTTTCTCATAAATCGTTTCTCCCTACCAGGCCCTCCACTGCAAGAACATCCAAAAAGCCAGAGAGCTGTGGGACAGTATCATGACAAAAGGGAATTCCAAGTATGCCAACATGTGGCTGGAGTACTACAACCTTGAAAGGTCTGTCAGTCCATGTCTGATGCCTTTGTGCCTAAACATTCAGCTGAAACGTGTATACGGTGCCCTTGATGTTTTCCTTTATCTGTAGGTCTTATGGAGACCCTGTTCACTGTCGGAAAGCTCTCCACAGAGCAGTTCAGTGCACCTCAGACTATCCTGAGCACGTGTGTGAAGTCCTGCTCACCTTCGAGAGGGTGGAAGGTGAGTCCCGATACAAAACTCAAAGTTAACATAAGAATAAAGGAGATTTTCATAACTTCCAGTGTGACCCTGTATTTTGCGTCCTCGCCCTCAGGTTCCCTGGAGGACTGGGACGTGGCAGTGCAGAAGACGGAGACCCGGCTGAACAGGATTAATGAGCAACGAGCAAAGGTAGGAGCACATATCAGCACGGCACCGTGCCGGTGTATCAGTTAGCTGCCTTTGGCTAATGTTAGCATGTTCTGCCCATCTGTTAGGTGGCTGAGAAAGAAGCCAACATGGCTCGCCAAGAGGACGAGAGAGCTGATCAGCGGCGGAAGGCCAAGTCAGACAAGAAGGCTCAGAAGAAGGTCCAGAAGGGAACTCGAGCAGGAGAGAAGAGGAAGGCGGAGCAGTTTGATTATCACGTCGAATGGAATGAGGATTCAGGTAAATAAAGATGATATGATCGATCTTTTTAGTTGAACACTTGAGAAATTATGTGTTGACTGATCTTTGTTTCCCTCCTTGACAGAACAAGCTCCTAAAAGGCACAGAGGAAACGGGGACCAAACCACAGAGGAGTACATGGAGACCGAGTCCGGACTCTTTGGGCGGAGCGCTCCCCCTGGAAATAAGAAGGCCCAGCAGGGAGTTGCAACCGCTGCCAAGAGGCACATCGAAGACAAGCCGGAGCTCCGCAACGATAAGAGCAGCGTTTTCATCAGCAACCTGGCGTACACGCTGGAGGAGCCGGAGACAAAGCTCAGGACGCTGTTTGAGACCTGTGGTCCCATCAACCAGATTCGCCCCGTCTTCAGCAACAAAGGAAACTTCAAAGGCTACTGCTACGTACAGTTTGAATCCCCAGTGTCGGTCCCTGAAGCCCTGAAGCTGGACAGACGGGAGGTGGAGGGCAGGCCCATGTTCGTGTCACCTTGTGTCGACAAAAACAAAAATCCTGACTTCAAGGTAAATATGAAAAATGAACACAACTAGAAATGTGTTGCTTTTTGTTCTAACCAGATTGTCTACAGATCTCGAAGCCTCAAAAGTCATTGAATCCTTTACAGTATATTACAATAGGTTTTCTGCTGCCTTGACTGTGGGTCATATCGTCCCTACCTGGTCTTTTGTCATACGTTGTCTGATGTGACTGTAAAACAGGTGTTAATTGGATTCTGTGTGGATTGAAAAGGTCTTTAAAAAAAGTCTTAAATTCAACCGATGAACTCAGCAGAAACACTGATAATAATGCAATACACCTGACCTCTTCATGTGAATGTCCCTGTAGGTGTTTAAATACAACACGTCCATGGAGAAACAGAAAATCTTCATCTCCGGGCTGCCGTTCTCATGCACGAAAGAGCAACTGGAGGAAATCTGCAAAAGTCACGGCACCATCAAAGATGTTCGTCTGGTCACGTATCGCTCAGGAAAACCTAAGGTGAGGCATCAAGAGGAGGACAGTGCCCAGATGTTTGGCTAAAAATAGTCCTCCTGATTGAGCTGGTGATAACCTCCTTTGACCGAGCAGATGCTGAAGATCGAGGTGTAAAGAGCCTGCTGTTGATGTGTTAACCCTCTGTCTGTGTGGCTCTGCAGGGTCTGGCATATGTTGAGTTTGCAGATGAAGCTCAGGCTTCTCAGGCGGTTCTGAAAATGGATGGTATGGACATAGGCGGCAACAACATCTCTGTCGCTATAAGTAACCCTCCTCGCAGAAACACAATGGATAAACCTGGATCCACGACAGACGCGATGCCTCGACAGGTCTACGGAGCGTAAGTTTGTCGACTCGTTTCTCCGTCACGCCAGCTGAAATGCTCTGAAAGCCGCTCTCAGATCCGTACCTGCACAGAAACAAGGCTGTTCTTTCTCTTTCCAGGAGAGGAAAAGGACGCACCCAGCTCTCATTACTGCCTCGCTCCCTGCAGCGACAGAGCGGGCCTGTCAGCAAAGTGGAGAACGGGACTGCAGCTGAGGCGGTCTCGGCAGCAGCCGGCACAGCGGCGAGTGCAGCCGGAGACACGAAACCTTTGTCAAATTCAGACTTTGCCAGGATGCTTCTCAGAAAGTGAGGAAACGAGCGAGAGAATTCCGCCTTCACACTGAAAGCCATCTTGTGTCCTTACAAATTGGTGTTGGTGATTTTCCTGTATTTGGTTACCTGGCCTCCCTTTAATCTTGTTCTCATCATCCGTTCTGCGAGATTGCCTTAATCGCCGAGCTCCTGCCCTCCATCACAAACCCTTTTCAACTAAGACTTTTCACCAGTGTGACAGATTGTTTTCGTTCTGGTCTGTTTGAAGGTGGCCGGCAGGCTTTTTTTTTTTTCTTTTTTTTAATAAAAAGTGTATCATATTTGTGTGTAAATATACCGTATCTAAAATTGTACGCCTCATGTTGCAGAGTGTCTTCTTTTGTTGTACAATGTGAAAGGGATCTGAGCGGGGCATCTGGGAGAGTATTTTTTTAAATATTCAAAACAGCCAAACCTGTGAATGTTGTTTAAAAAGGTTATATGCAAAAGTGCAGATGTGGTGTAATATAGTTGGGGTGTGTGTGTGTGTGTGAGTGTACATAAGTTGTATGTGCCGCAGTGATGAAAAGACATGTCGTCCAGATGTTTTTAGGAAACCGAGGACTTTTGTTGTAACTTATTTTGACCTTTTGAGGACACAGCTAACAAAGCTAGCAATGATTTTCTGACTGTGTAGTACAACTAATATGTTTTTACATGATATCATCTGAGTTACCGTCTGCTGCTAATGGTCTGTATTATGAAGCTGTGGACTGCCCCTGCAGGGTCCAGCTGATTAGCATTGGTTGGCTTAATCTCAGCCCGAGGGCGTGTTTTTACAGTATGAGAACTGCCCCAATGTCATGTCACTGCTAACGCTCGATATCAGTTATAGTATTTACAGAACTGCTTTAAGTATTTGGTCTCAACACTTTCATCACTGTTCGTGTTCAGGGTGAAAACATCCAATCACGTCCGAGTATCAGTCTGATTTATGTACTGTGAACCGAGAGAGATTCAGAGGCAAATGAACCACATTCCTTTCACCTTGTGAAATTCAAAACGTGCACACAAGCAGGGTGTTAACAATGCTGAAGAAATGCCTCTGATTGGCTGCTTTGGTGGCCAGACACGCCCCTGACTAACGTGTCTGTACTTTGGTTTATATAAAGTGTTTCGGACAGTTTTGATCTTTAGTTTCGCATGAAAACGGATGTGCCCATCAGTGTAGAGCAGCAACCCTGTCAACCATTTCCAGCATCTCCGAAGTGTTTGCTTTCCCTTCTCTTACATTATCAACTAGATTTGTGTTTTAGACTGTTGATGAGACATCTGATGACGTGTTGGGCTTCATGAAACTTGATGGACTTTCCTCAGTTTTCTCAAGTTTCATAGACAATTGAGGAAAAGATCTGCAAATTGAAGTCCATTGATCTAAGAAAAGACATGACTAGATGATAAAAAGTTAGATAATGACCAGAAATGCTAGAAAATACATGTAGAACTTTGTTGTTTATACAAGTAAATCCTTAAGACGTCACAAACTGAACTCTTAGTAGTTTTCTAAATGTGGTTTGGATTTGGTTTGTACGAGGAGCCACAGTTAGCCCACAGCTCCTCTGAGCTGTGCTGTTATCTACACATTATTTAGGTCTGCAGCTCCTTCTACACAACAGAAGAGAATCTATGCAGTTTTTCCATCTCAGTTTTCCCACCTAAGGGTCAACCATTTGTCCACCTGTCTTGTTTGGATATTAACGATTCTGTTTCTGTACATATTGTTGAGTATAATATTTCAAATAGGTCACTATAGTTTGTAATAAGTATAAATCTAAGTTTTCAAAACAGATGGAATACAAGCTATATGTATTGCTCTCACCACAGTGGCCTAATCTGAAAAAAAAAAAAAAAAAAAGAAATATGTTGGTCTCTAGAAGTCACCCGTTTTCTGTTCAGTACTAAAAGGTGATAAATGTGCATTGCTGTTGTTTTGTATCATTTCTATAGTCAATGTTTTGAATTTGGTATAGAGGTAAATAATAAATGGCTATTTTTTGTTCACAGTATTTATTTTCCTGCTCGTTTTATTATCTCTCCTCGTGTTTTGGGTCCTGTTAGAAAAAAAAAAAAAAAGTCATGTTTTTTTTCTGGTCTAAACGTTGTTTTAATAAAATCATGTAAATCATCTTTGATCCCAGTTTGGCACTAACAGCTTTGTTTGTTCGGAGAAAAAGTTTATAACCTAAAGACATATTGAAGTTAATAGCACGCTTTTATTTTAAAATAAAATAAATAATACATGAAAGTGCTTTACAGTGTTATGAGACATCATCTGTATCCCAAAGGTAACGAACTACACATTCACACACGCACACACTACACATCCGCAGTGGAAAACGCTGAAGCATCTCCAGTCGAACGACATGAGAGAGCTTTCTTTGCTCCTCACGTCAACAGTAGTCAAACTTCAGATTGTATTCTGATGGGAAATAAAACGCATTAAGACCCCGATGAGAATATGGCTACAAACTAAAAGTGGGAAGAAGGTTTGTTTTCATTCTGCAAGAGAAAGATTATGATACCCAAACACAACAAAATCAGATTTCAATTCAACATCCTGCAGCAGTTATAATGAATTCAGCAGGTATAGAACCCAAACTGAAGCACGGGGGCGAGTGACAAGGCAAGTCAGCACGTTTTATGATTGTTATTAAATAGCTTTTAGATTAATAACGAGCTCTCCCTGCATGCTAGCATCTCGTGCTCCCTTTATCCTCCGGCTCAGTTGTGGATGGGGATGGTCTGTTTGCAGTCCGGACAGGCCTGGTCCTGACTGGCCGCTGGCAGCCCCACGGCGTGCTCAGTTGTAGAAATCAACAATGTGTCCAAAGTCATCTCTGTACATTTGGCTATAAAGCGAATGAAGGGCCGTACATCACCCTCATTGGCCGTGTCTAGAGCTGCGTAGTATTCAGCCCTTTGTTCTTTGCGAATGGTGACGGGTGGGTAACGCGCTTGCATGAGCACAAGGTTCATGAGCAGCCGTGACGTGCGTCCGTTGCCGTCTACAAACGGGTGCACATATACCAGTTTGTAGTGGGCAAGAGCCGCGTACTCCACAGGGTGCAGCTGCAGGGCCTCCTCGGAGTTGAGCCACTGAACCAGCTCCTGCATGTGTCTTTGCAGGTCCTGAGGGTGGGGGGGGATGTGGTGGCCCACAAATACCTGGTTGGTGCGCAGCCTCCCTCCCTCCACGGGGTCGACATAGCCGAGTACCCGCCGGTGAATCTCCAGGATGTCACTGACGGTGATGGTTCCCATTCTGGACAACAGCGTGGTGTTGATGTACTTCATGGCTGCATCCACACCGATGGCCTCGTTCTGCTCCTGCAGGCTCTTCCCTGGGACGGCGTAACGCGTCTCAATGATGTGACGGATCTCAGATAGAGTGAGCGTGCTGCCTTCGATGGCCACCGTGTGGTAGATGTGGTGGTAATAGGTCTCCTCCATCACTCGGCGGAGTGCAGAGTTACCTTTGGGAATGGACATAAGCCGCTGCACTTTACTGTCAATGATGCCAAAGTAACGCTGGTCTATCTCTTCCACCAAGGGAAGAGTTCGGTCTCGGCTGATCAGAGCTCTCTCATTACATGGCGAGATGGCCAAGGCTTTGGTGTAGAGGTGGTCTGCCTGGACGACGTCCTTCTCCTCCTCCAGAATGGTCCCCAGCTCTGTTAGTGCATCCACAAAGTCTGGATTCATGCTGAGTGCATGCACCAGCAGCTTGTGAGCCTTCTCCCTCTTACCCAGTTTCTTCATCTCCAGAGCCTGCTGCAGCGCCGCCTTGGCCTCCAGCTTCATCTCTGCAAGCAGAACATGAGGGCAACGTCAACTCCGGCACGGGCGACAGTATAGTTAACAATGCAGCAGGTCTGTTCAACAACGGGGCCATGGAATACTGAAAATAAAGACCATGACATCCAGAGGACCTTAACCTAGTGGTGATCATTGTATATACTGTGCCTGTAATGTCATTGTTTATTTTACACTGACTCACAATGCAAACACAACCTAGAGGTGCCATTTCCAAGAACTTCAGAAAACTAATACTTAATCCCTGAATATGACAAGAAAAACACGCAAGTTACAAGTGGTTTGAAAGGCAGAAACAGGGCAAGTATCGACTCTTGTCTGTAACATATGGAAGCTGAGGTGTAATTTAGTGAATCACTAAATTATACCTCTTTATGTTTGTACCTTTGCTCGGCTTGGACCTCTGAGGCAGCAGATCAAGGGCAGTAAAAGGGACAGTGAGGCTGGTTGACTGCACAGCTGGAGGCTGCTGAGAGCTTCCCCACAGCTGGCAGCGGAGCTGAGCGATGCCCTTCAGGGCGGCGCAGCACTGGTTCTCCACCCCCACCAGAGGCATCAGGAGGGCCACCAGAGAGCCGAGGAGGACACACAGCAGCGGGCCCCATCCTCCGAGGACACGGCCGCCGGGGTAACGCCACACCGTCACAGCAGCCATGGTGATTCCAGGTTAAATACTCCATCCTCTGGTGATACGGTGCCCCATGTATGTCCACCCCAGCTATGAGAGCCGAAGGGCAGCTGACAGGTGGGAAAACACCGTCAACATGATATCTGGGAGTCACCGACACTACCGACGAAGTTCAGCTCAGTTAGCCAAATGTTACAGCTCGTATGTTAGCTAGCTAGCTCTCTGTCGCACTTACGCAAGTCTAACCTGAAACGCTAAAACACCGACCAAATTACCGACCAGCCGGCTGGGGACTTGCTCTCAGCATTAGTAAAGCTGTGTACAAAACACACACGAGCGACTTTCCCGGTCTACGTGGGAACATTCTGGAATATAATTGGTCCGAGTAACATTGAAGAGCGGCGCCGATTGGCTGAAAATGCAGCAATACAACAAATGGTTCGTAACAGTTTCTGATTGGATAGACTGAACACATTTCATCCCTAATTTTAGCCTTTCAGGCAGTACTTACGTCAGCAGAAACGTCTCCCGGAAGAGCAACCAAAACGTGCTTAATTTTGTGTAAAAGTATGTGATAGATAGAAATTTTTCCTTCTAAATTGTGTTTCCCTGTTTGTAATGCGACCATGAAACGTTTTGTATATCATGTATTTATATGTAATGATGAGATTTGCACTTTTTTTAAATTTTCAGTGGATATTTTTACATTTCACGAGATTATCCCCACACGACAATATTTTGTTATTGTATTTTATTTTTATTTTATTTATTTTTTTTTTTGGGCTCTGACAGCTTGCTCTGTAGAATTTGTGACTACTCCACAGCAAGGACCACCTGACAGGAAGTACCCAGGGCAAAAACTCTCCATAAAAAGATAACAGACTGCCCCCCAACCTGTGACTTCTACAGCCCCAGAGTTAATGACCAAACATGCCAGGTGATTCACGTTGTGAGGCTGCTTACATGATGAACAGGTATTTCCAGGGCAATTAAACAGCACTATTCACTCTCTGGAAATGGGAGGTGTTTGATGTGCCTTTGCATAATTTTTATTAAGGAACTTAGCGTAAAGTTATTTTGCCATGATACTTCTAATCACTCAGTATTTTCGATGATGCAGATATGTGCAGCTCCAGCTTTGCCGCCATCATTTTAATGCAGATGCACTAACGAACAGAAGAGGGCAGCATTGCTCTCTGATGCAAACATCCCAGTTGTAGCAGAGCATAAACTGTGTGGACTGCAGTGGCCTCAGAGCCAGTGTAATCATTACTTAGTCTTATGTACGGTGGCCCTGAAGTGCAAAATGCTAACGCAAAAGAGAAAACACGAACACAAATGAGAAAACACGAACACAAAACAGAAAACACGAACGCAAATGAGGAAACACGAACACAAAAGAGAAAACACGAACGCAAAAGAGAAAACACGAACACAAATGAGGAAACACGAACACAAAAGAGAAAACACGAACACAAAAAAGAAAACACAAACACAAAAGAGAAAACACGAACGCAAATGAGAAAACACGAACGCAAAAGAGAAAACACGAACACAAAAGAGAAAACACGAACACAAATGAGAAAACACGAACACAAAAGAGAAAACACGAACACAAATGAGAAAACACGAACACAAAAGAGAAAACACGAACGCAAAAGAGGAAACACAAACGCAAATGAGAAAACACGAACACAAAAGAGAAAACACAACAACATTAACTCTAACGGAAGAGGTAGGTACCTTCGGGTGGCATGACTTGACGCTGATTGGACGACGTCTCCTGAACAATCCAGCTTCCTTTAAACGACTCTTCAGTGTACGCAAACTTATTTTAATGTTGTGAAAAGTTGACAGCATATCTAGTATGACGTCATATGTATGCCCGGCATCAAAGTACTCTTTGATAATACCAACTAAGTCTGAATCACCAATCGCACTCATGTTTTGAAACCGATGCGTTGAGGTAGGTTTACTTCCTGGTAAAGAGACGGGCAGTGATGTCGTCCAATCAGCGTCAAGTCATGCTACCCGACGGTACCTACCTCTTCCGTTGAGTTAATGCTGTTGTGTTTTCTCATTTGCGTTCGTGTTTTCTCTTTTGCGTTCGTGTTTCCTCTTTTGCGTTCGTGTTTTCTCATTTGCGTTTGTGTTTTCTTTTTTGCGTTCGTGTTTTCTCTTTTGCGTTAGCGTTTTGCACTTCAGGGCCACCGTACTTATGCCATCCAGTTTTTGAATGCAGCAAAAATGAACCCATATTTGCATGAAGCAAGATCCATATCCTCAGCCTCTTGTGTCTCCTCTTTCTATTAACATTTGGAACTTTTCAGTTGTATTCAGCTTCATTGGGTTTCATGTATTTTTATTAAAACTTTTGTAATTTTATACATGTCATCTATTTATGGAGAAAATGCCTTTATGGAAATCACCACCAGCTGGGAACAGCCTGTGGTGATGAGGATTGATTCGTGGCTGCGTGCCAAAGCCAACACTATTAGACATTTCTTCAACAGATGGCTGACTATCAGCTCTAAATAGCTAATATTCACAGACAGCCTGAGACTCTGCAGCACCACACTGTCTCCACTGACGTCGCACAGAAAGTTATGAATGAACAATGTAGATGATTTTCTGTGGAGTTAGAGATTTAGTGGTTCTGTCTGAAATTTGGGGCTTTGAATTTGTCAAGTTATGTTCCACAGTGTACTCGCAGTGAGCTCCGGCGCTGCACACTAACATCATTTACCTCCACAGAGTCCCTCTGTGCTGCTCTGACCCACAGCAATTTCACCTTGGAGGATAATGGAGCAGCCTGTTCGAGTGTGCTTGAGCTGCATTATTTCTCTACTCCTGTTATTCATGTGCTCGATCACACACTTCTCAAAGCAAAGAGGAGGCTGTAGGAAGTTGAAGTGGCCATGAGTATATTTACGTTGATTTGTCTTTTTCTGAGAGTGAAAAAAGAAAAAGAAAAAAAGAAGTGTTGAGGAATATTTAATCAGCTTCCTGCCGATGATTAACTGTGATGGGGACGATGACTAACTGCTGCCTGTGGGATACAAGCTCAAAATTTAGTGTATCCGTGGCTCAAATCAGACTCAGTGCTGTATAATTTTGCTACTGCACCAAGACACTTCTATTATTACTCTTTGGCTTGGAAGCAGCTTTCACTCCACTATGAATAAAACCAGGCCTACAGCTGGTTGCAATGACAAGAAAAAAAGAGGACAAAGCCTTCACAGCTTTGTATTTCCATATGTGCTTTTTCTATTACAACAAAGCGAGAGGAGAAAACCAAAAAGTCCTCTAGATCTGCATGACAAATGTTCGCTGTGAAAGTACCACATTTTAATAAGATGATGAGCACAAGATGATGGTACAGAAGACACCTCATGTCACAAAACTAATTCAGTCCTCCTCCAAATGCTGAATCTCTGGGGGATGGAGTTATCCTCCACCTCGACTCAGGCCTCCAGAACCTCACAGAAAGGGTTAGATCAGGTATCTTAGGTCAGGTATCTGGGGGGAACTACCATGGCTTAAAGTTTAACCAACAAAATACTTGGTCTCAGTTACTCTCTCCTCAACTCAGGGCTTCAGGTTTTATGCTTCTTCATGTCATTGAGTGTCAGCTCTGGGTCAAGTATTAGCAGCTCTCTGAAGCTCATGAGGTGAGGTTTTTGTTGAGTCACAGAAGTGCTGATTCAGCAGGGAGGAAGCAGTCTTGTGGTCAGCAACAGTCTCGCAAGGTGTCCCAAGAAGTGATGTAGCCTCAGATAAGACCGTGACATTTAGATCTCTGCATTTTAAAATCAGTTAGTGAATTTAAAGAAGAGACATAATTACAACAATCCCTAAAGTTTTAAATATTAAACTTCTGGCTTGCTTCACAATTCTGTTTCTAATTATATTTTTAGTGAAGAGATATTGTAAAATAACTTTGCGCCTGTGAAATGTTATTCCCTGTTGCTTGGTTTTGTTTGTTTGTTTTTAGAACGTCCAAAAGCAGCATAAAAGTCTGGCATTTTCTACCATTTGAACGGTCCAGAGCCCTGCTGCAGGATGCCAGCAGCAGAGATGCAGCATCCATTGTTCTTATATGTTCTTCTGTAATTTTTTAATGACACCTGATTGGAGAATCAACGCCGCCGTTTGCACTTTTTCCATAAATGCGGTTAAAGTTTGCACTACATTTTAATGGAAACCTGCAAAACGACATCGTGGCTGCTTCAGATCATGTAGTGGAGCTTTACATGGCTCCACAACAGTCGAGTGTAGACTCTGCTTTAGTTGAAAAGCAAGGACAAATATGGCAGAATGGGCGACTGATGAAGGAGAAATGATGGCATGAAATGAACGGCCCTCGGGTCGTCTTGTAGAGTAATTCTATGCCCATCTGGCATATGCTCACACAAGCTAAAACCCCCTCAGCTGTGGAAACAGATAAAACCACATGAGTCTGAAGTGAAAATCATTGACGAGTGCTAATTCTGTTTTCGCAGTGTTGATGCAATTAAATGCCTCATGTCACTGTGGGATTATCATCAGAATGGAACAGTCTCACTGAAAAGTTAGCCGTCTGTTGTCTTTAATGCATTCCTAAAGTGTGATTTTATCTCCTGTATCTGTGTTGTTAAATGACTATGATGCGTGCAACATGAATTACAGGCTCTCTCGTTAATTGGTGTGACAAAAAACAGTCGTCTCCACTGAATATTTTGCGGATTATGTAAAGGAATAGGTCGCTTACGTGCATCAGCATGATCCTCACATCAGCTGACACGTTAACTTGAAGCACACTCCAGAGATGACCTGTCAGAAACTATTAAAATAACACCCTGTCTTTTCACTACTTGCTGGAACTGTACTTCAAGAGGTAGAAAATCCATCTGCCCACCTGGAAAAAAAGCGACCTGTCAGGGCAGGAAATAAATCCCTCTGGCACAGGCGCCTCGCCCCCTCCCCTACCGGCTCGCGCTCCTCTCTCCAGCCTCTGTGGAGCCGTCAGTCTGCCTGCCTTTCTGTCTGAGAAGAGGCTTTGTTCTGGGTGACAGAGCTGGGTGTCAGAGATAGAGGATCTCGTTAGGCAGTCAGAGGGAGAGGGATGGTGGCTCTCTTTCCACTCTCTGAGTATGGATGGCTCAGAAAGGAGGGATGAGGGGGCCGTAAAATGGATGACAGGGTGAAGGAGAGCTGCACTGGGAGCAACAACTGTCCTCAACTGACAGCGTTCCAAATACCTGTTTAAATGGAGGGTTTTCTCCAAAATGCAAGATCCACAAACTTATTGGCAGGCTGACAAGTGCTGTTACAAGACGATTTGGGAGGTCGGGATGTCTTTTTTTTTTTTTTTCCTCTGGTGACAAGAGGACAGAGGGGTTGTCCTTGGTTGCCCTCAGCTTGTCCAGCAGCTCCTGCATGAAATCAGAGAATAAAACATGTGCAACAAAATAAGCAGTTTACCCATTCACTGTTTCACAACAACAGTAATCTGATGTTTCCTCCATCTCCCTCTGATCCAGCAGGATGCTGAGCCTCACAGTGCATGCTGAGCCTCGCCTCTGCTGGACTCCCCTCTGCTCAGCGTAGGCCAGAGGAAGGCAAAGAGATGTAGCTGCCTCCCGCGGTGCCAAACAGGCAATTACCGAAGCTCTGTCCCTTCAGGTTTCCTGCACTGGGACAAGGGCCACTGTCCACGTCACTGTCACGCTGGGATTAGACGGCATGAAATAAATGATGGTGTTTTTGTTAAACTTAACAACTTAACTGATTTATAGTTAATTTGTTGTTAATAAAATTAACAGCAATGGACGAGAGGCAGAGTCAAAAACACCAGGATTTCATAGGTCACATAAGGAACCAATCCTGTCATTTTGCAGGTTGGGGCTTTCCATCTCATTAGCATAATGCTGCGGTGAATGACCATCCTGATATCAACTAGTACAATTCGTTCTTCTTCTTCCTGGGAATTGTTTTCCAGTTCGAACATGTATGGCTGAATCACTCCTATATTACCTCTTGCCATTGTGTAGCGTACAGTTGCTAGCCAAAGAGAGAACAAGCAGAGGTTTGTGTGTTCGATGAGCTGAGTCAAAGGTGAGCAGGTTTGCTCAAGGCGCAGGCGATTGGCGGAGGGGTGGGTGGAGATATAGCTGGAGTCAATTTGCATACAGATAGAACCTGCATATAAATGAAGGCAAAGGTGTAGAGTTACAGCCAAGCATTTTAAGGCAAGAGGCGATTTAAGGAGCTTTAAGTTCATTGGCAGAAAAATATAAAATGTACTCATATTTATGAAGTTAAATCATGTTAATTAGGTTCTTTATTTTGTAAAAACAACCTTTATTTCTTGAAAACTGCTTTACTGTAACCTGCAGCCTCCTCCTCTCATAACAAAGCTCTGGTGGAATGTGTCCGTCTACCCCTGACCTTTAGTTCTTAATACATCAATGTCTGCAAGGTTGTTGAGACAGACAATTGGCTGCAACATCCTGTATATCAAACACACCCGTTGTCTGTGTAAGCTGTTAGTTCTCCACCTCCACTCCTCTGCTCACTTTGTTTGTCAGTTCTGCTGCAAAGTACTTGCTGCTACCACTGGTGTGTCTCATCTGGCATTTCCTAACGAAGCTGTCCCACCAGCAGTCTGTCATGTCCACAAGCTTCATGAAGACTTTGTGGAGGAATATATCTGACATCTTACACAGAGTATTAAATGCAGGGACACTTCGACCAGGGGGATCATGGATAATTAAATTTACTGAGTGATTGAGCAGTAAATACATCAAAAGTGAGGAAGGTAGTGTGGATGCTTTTTCCTCATGACTCCTGGCCTGAAGCCCGGAGAGACCGGACATGATTTATTCAGTTCATGCTCCTATCTGTCTGCCCTCTTTCTCATTGTCACATTGTCCCCTAAAGGGAGCATTTCACATGGAAACACCCTTCACGAATGGCTGAGCAAAGACGATGGTTTGCGGTTGTGTGCGGGGGAAATATTTGTTTTGGGGCAGTACAACAGACTGGCAGGTTTTTGCATCTGATCTCTGGTCTGGGTGATTGGTTTGATGTGTTCAACATTGTTATATTTGCTTGTTTGTCAGTTGTAGCTCATACCCTCAGATTAGACACTCTCCCTCAGGCCTCGTCTCGCGTGCCCGGTCAGGTCCTGCAGGCACCTGCTCGAGGGCCTCAGCAGGGCCAACAGGTGAGTAAATGATCTGGTAGAAAGACAGGAGACAGAAATAATTATGTCTCCGCTGACGGCCAGCCATTACCAGGGACCTCCCTCAGGTGCTTCTTGATGTTTCACTTATTATCTCACTCCACGCTGGCCTGTGCCGCTCAGTGAAGTGGGTGCACAAGCCGGTGGCTCTATCAAGTGAGCCAATTCTAGCGCTAACAGGCATATCTTACAGCACACAGCGATGACTCAGCAACTGTGGGAGGCTCATTATTTTCTTCACCCACCACGAGATGACTGGCTGGTGACTTTGTTTGGTTTCTTTGGTAACATACAGGGGGAGTACAAAATAAAATTATAGCACCTTATAACATGATTAAATACAACACAATGCTGCCAGATGACAATGTTTTCTTACGTGTGCTCCCCTGAAAATGCTCACCTTTAGCTGTTTTGTACCTTGTTTATGAGGCTCTGCAAATGCAGATGATTTTGCGGCAAGGGAAACTAATCATACTAACTGAGTGCTCACATCCCCAGTTTGGATTGCTTTTTAAATGTGTCTGTCTGCAGCAAACCCACACATACAATAAGTATAATTCTGCACCAAATGCCTGCTGCATCACAAATCAATCATCAGGTTTGTTGCTTTTTGGAGACCAATCAACTGTTCAGGGGCACCGGAAGTGAACTGTGTAATGTTGATTTTATTACACGTACAACTATGAAATTTTAATCACAAAAATTCATGTGAGTTGAAAACATTTGTGTTATCTGGACACATGTCGTTTTTAGCCATGCTAGCCCCACTGGCCCGTCCACTTTGGTCCAGACTGAACAGCCACTGGATGGATTGCTGTGACATTTTGTGCAGACATTCACGATGCCCAGGTGATGAATTCCAAAGACTTTGGTGACCTAATTTGTGTGTTACTTTGTTTTATGAGCAAATACCTGCAAAAGTAATGCCATTCCCAACAGTCTCAGCTGTAGCCTACTTTGTGTTTAGTGCAAGCAGCAACGTCCGGGGCTGAAACATGAAGACAGTGTGGAGGGGCTAAATCTGCACTTCTTTGAATGGCCACTTGAGGCTGGCTCCAAAAACGAGTCAATCCCTACATATTAAAATGCAGACATAAATACATTTACAGCCTAACAATCACTGGCTTGGCCACTTTGAGAAACAACTAGTGGCTTGGCACCTTTATGCCAATTTTCAGATTAGCTGGGAGTTTGGCGGAGATGGCAACGGCCGGAGTTGGTGTCACTGAACTTCAGTTGACAAATGGTGGCATGCCAACGCGCTAAATGAAGATAGTTAACAAGGTAAATATTACACCTGCTAAACATCAGCATCTTAGCATTGTCACCGTAAGCATGCCAATATTAGCATTTAGCTTGAGGCACCATTTTGTTTTGTTTTGTTTTTTTTTTTCACAAAACTGTCTTGATTGACATGTTTTATTTGTGGAACTTTCACATCTTAAAGTGAAACAAGAAGACCACATGAGAAAAAAACCTCTCATTTGAAAACCAAAACATTTCTTCACTCGACAGGATGATCAATATACGTTGCTGGCAGGTGGTATTTGTGCTCCAGAGGCAACAAACGCCAGCAACATCTGATAAATGATTGTGGGCCCATATGGTAATCATAAAAGGTCCCCATCTGGAAGCTGGCTTCGACATATTAAACAGAAACAAATAGCCGGCGGCAGCTTCCTCTCCATCCTTTCGCTTCAGCTTCACATTGGTAAGTCCTGCATGTCAGAATGTGGAGGCCAGAGCGTCGTCATGTGCTGCTTCAGAAGACGCGAGGCCTCGACCCAGCTGCCATCTGAAGGAAGTTTCTCTTCTTGTTAAAACTTCTTCCAGATGATGATTTTAAGCATACTAGCATGAGTCCTGGTATTCCTCTCATTTATATGACTCCACACATGTACAGATTTCCAACTGATGTTCGATTTGACGTGACAGTGTGAGTACGAGCAAGAATCCCATGATCTTGAGCTTCGGTCACTTTGAGGATTATGGTTGTTAATTGACTTTTTCACTGCCATAAGATGTGTCTGATCACTCTAACAGGATTTAGATGGTTAAAAGCAGCACAGATGATCACATAAAACCACAGATCTTATGACTTTTCTGCTTTATCCTATTAGTTCAAGATGAAATATACTAGTACTGTAGTACAAACATATTTACAGCAAATCTTATTTTACATTCAGTTTATTCACTGTTTTCCTGAGTGGATAACAGTCAAAAAGAGGGTTGAAAGAAAGTAACGCCAGCATCATGTAATGTAGCACGGTGCTGACGCTGTCTTCCCCATTTCTACATCACAAACCTACTTTTCTTCTGCACTTGCGGTGATTTGGAAAACTCTAGTGTTTTCTTGTGTGTTGTGGAGAGGTGTGGGCCTTTGTTTCCTGTGTGTCCTTATTTGGCAGAGGCTGGGCGTGGTTCTCCAGGTGGCTGGGTGCTGGCTCCAACACAGCTGGGACTCATCACAATCAAGCACAGCATAAAGACTGTGGACTGCAGAGGACTCGTTGCTGGGTTGTTTCTGCTGCGTAGTGGTGTAGTTGATCGTTTATCAGTGCTACCTGCGAGTATCTGAACTGCTCTCCACCTCAGTACCTCGTGCCTCACCCGCTGATCTCAGAACTTCCCAGCTACGACTTTCCTGTGTACCTGGAGTCTCCACTCATTGTTCTTTCAATTACTCTCTATTTTAGCCTTCCTCCCTGTCTGCGTGTCTGCTATTGAGTCCAAATCCTGCCAAAACATAACAGCACTGCTGTTATCAGTGCTAATACATGCTCACATTATCCATTTCAGCTGGTGCAATACCATTACATCTATTTATATTTTTATGGCACTTAGTATTTTTATAATCTGTACATAATGTACATATATGTAGTTGTTTTTCTATCCTGTATACTTATTTATCTTGACCTTGACCAGGCTAGCTTCAGATACAAAACAGATTTCTATTATTATACTATTGTTCCACATTTCTTCTAGTGGTCGGCTCAACCTCTGCATTTTGTACTTTACTTTCCATGAAGCTATATACTCGTATGAAGATCCATCAGCGGTCTCCAGTACAGGCTGATCTGTCGCTCTGCATCAGCTCTGCTTTAGATTCTCCTTTAAAAGCAAAGAGGTCAAAGGCAGCAGGTCAGCGAAGCAGTCACACTCTGCTCTTCTAAAGCCTTTCAAGCTGACAGGCGACCTCTGTGACACAACAGTTAAACTTGCAATGTAGGAAAAAATATGAAGTACTTCTAATTATAGCAGAGAACTGCTGTGTGTGCATGTGGAGTTTTGCTCATGCCTGCCTGCTGTATCTGTGCAGGAACGTTTTATCTGTATGTAATCGTTGTCATATTGTGGAGAAATAATGTCAGTGTTGATAATGCAGTGCAGGCCCTACTGAATGAGAGGCAGATGTATCTCCTCCTCCTGTGAAGGTCTGTTAATGTAAAAATTTAACATGGAGCCATGTTGGCCCATCTGTGCATATTACTGTTGGCATACAGCCAGCTCTAAGCCTCTGTAGAGTGTGTGTGTGTGTGTGTGTGTGTGTGTGTGTGTGTGTGTGTGTGTGTGTGTGTGTGTGTGTGCTCACATATGTCAACGCACGTGTGTCCTCTTCTGCGTCTGTTCTTCCCCGTCTACACAAAATCACATAGAAAAGACAAATAAGCATTTGTGACTGGAGCCTCTTTTTCTCAGTGTATCATTTCCTCCCTCATGACTGGTGTAGATGTATAATACAGAAATCCACACAGCGGTGGAATTTACCAGGACTCATCACATCACTTTAGATTATTGAAAAAAACGACTACGTGCACAATAACAACTCACTTTCTGATGACTATTCTCACTATTTCACTGTATACCAATATTCTTTATAAATTTAGAAGAGGAAGAAACATCAACAACCCATTTAAATATCACAATTTATGCATATACTGCAGCACAAAGTACTTCACACAACTACACATTATCATAAACAATTGCCATATAAAAGTATAAAACAATATGACAGGATACATTTTAAGTAATGAAAAGACAAGACAAAATAATTATTAGATTTAAAACATGGTTTAGGAGGATAACAAAGAAAAGCTGCCTCTTCATGTCTTTAAGTTCAAGCTTGAGGAACGATGTAAAGGCTGGAAAAGAGGGAGGACACTGCAGCAGGGACATGTCTCATACTCACGGGGATATGATGTGTTTTATAGCAAATAAAAGAACCTTAAAATAAATTCTGATTGTTAACAGTTGACACAGCGTTTATCTTTGTAAACACAGACTAATTAAACAGACATGCTAGCACACCTGAGCTAAATGCTACAGCTAAGATTAATGGGAAAATCAATAGTTCTGCAGATATTTGAAAGCGAAGTTTCAGGCAAATTGAAATGGAGACCTGATGATGGTGCTAAATGAAAGGTCAGGGGATTAAAGTCTTTACAATTCATCCTCTGCAGACCATGAATGTTATTTCCAAATTTGACAACACTCCAGCCAGTAGTTCAGATGTGAGTGCTGTGGAGAGGTGTGGGCTTTGTTTCCTGTGTGTCCTTATTTGGCAGAGGCTGGGCGTGGTTCTCCAGGTGGCTGGGAGCTGGCACCTCCACAGCTGGGACTCATCACCATCAAGCACAGCATGTCCCAATTCAGGGGCTGCATCCTTCGGAGGATGGATTTGAAGGCCGATTACGTCATAACGTTGCGCGAAGGCTGTCCCAATTCGTCCAAATTGGAAGGATCCTCCAAATGCAGCCGACAAATGCGTCCTCCTTTTCCCTGTATTTGGAGGATGCGTCGCTACTATCCTTCACGGTTATTTATCACAAGGGCAAGACAGTAGACAACATGAGTGATTTTATAGTTTCCTTTAACCACATTTAATGATCAGAGTGAATGGTGGATAATATTTCTTGCAATAAAAATGATTTAGGAAACTATCTGTGGACTTTGAGTCTTTGAAACAAAATTTGGCATCATCCTCTGGACACACACAAGCGGTAAGAGGTGCACTTGCCCTCTGAAATGATACTTTGTATCACGTAACATAACGTTAAGCAATCATGTGACTTCCCTCCACTGATTGGTCTAATATAACAGTTGCGCCGACCGAGCTGCAGGTTCTGTGGCCAGAGCCGGTTACCTTGGCAACGGGTCACAACGAGCGATATTAAATAGTCCACTCAGCGGCCTCTTGTTAAAAACTTACGATGTTAACGGTAAAAAAAAAACAACATTAACGTATTAATAATTGATTTCATATTTATTTCTTTTGTAAGTGACCATGGTATAAGCGGGATAATGCCCTTCGAGGTGTCCATTATCAGAAATGAATGGACGACGCGGAGGCGTGAACCGTCCGACGCGAAGCTGTGAAGATATTCACATCAGGTAAATTTGTAAGTTGTATAATAAGCTACATTTCGCGCGTCTCTGCACCCCGTACGTGTGTTTTTCCCGGGTTAGGAGGGAAGAAGTTATGACGTCGTGACGCAATCAGGACACGCTCGGAAGGCTAGACCGTCTCATTTACCGATAGTTGATGCGGCCGACGGAGGATCCTCCGCAGGACCCAGCCTCCAGAGACCGCGTAGGCTGGGTCCTCCGAAGGATGCAGCCCCTGAATTGGGACACACCTAAAGACTGTGGACTGCAGAGGACTCGTTGCCACATTGTTTCTGCTGCTCAGTGGCATTGTTGGCTGTTTACCTGTGTTACAAGTTGTAGTTATTATCTAGTTTTGTGTTCTCTTGCTATTGTTTTTTTTTTTTCTTATAGTGAGCATAAGAGCTGCAAAACTTTAGGGGCTTTTTTGCACAATATCAAAGTAGCAGCCACTTTCCAAGAAGCAGGAGAAATCAATAATTCTGCAGTCAGTAGTGAGCTGGGATCTGGTGATTGACTTGCCCACTGAACCTGCAGCTGTGTTGATGACAGGCTCCAATTAGTCACTGGGGCAGTCAGTCAGACATGAGTGCAATAATATATGTGTGCACATAAATCTCAACATTTGTTTGTCCTCAGTTGGAGTGACCGAAAGGTGGCAAACACATCAGGGAAATTCATATACTGTCAATTACAAGAAAAAGAAATAAAAAGACTTTCAGAAACTTTCCTGTGAGTCTCTGAATTCTCTGTCACTCCTTTAACACTGATAAGGAAGCTAAAACGAGCCACAGTAGACTTAAAGTAAACACAGTAGACTTAAAGTACGTGCCAATTTCAAGTGAAAGAAACTCAAATATTGAACAAAATTACTTGATGCGGGCAAGAAAATATTGCATGCTACATTTATTTTCATGCCATTTCATTCCTCATTCAGGCAAACGAAAACTCCAAAGATCTGATACACGTAGTTGCTGTTTTCCCTGTTGCTGTAGTGGCTGTTATTTGCCTTGTGCCTTAATTTCATTGCACAGTTATTAACTCCGCTCTGCTGCAGGCCGCCACGACCCTCTCCCTTACGATGAACTCCACAGCAGACATTTCAACTTGTCATAGCACGAAAAGCACAAATTTCATGAACGGTGGTTCAGTTCCACCAAGTGTCCCAGTGAGCCATGACAGTGTGACAGCCTCCACCACGACCCTGGAACAAGCTCATCTAAATATAACAAAGTCGCTTTTAATGTCGTCAATTACATCTGCGCAATGACAAGGCAAAATGTCCGCCGTGGAAAAGGTCTGTTATTGCCCAGCTGCTGTACATGTCCAAACATGCAGCTTGTAGCTTCGCCTCACACAAAAATCCTGCGAAATCATTGTGATTCTAATAATAACTGGCGTATGATTTGAGGCGTATGAAGTTACAACACGACTTCCTGAGGTTAATGCCACTGCTCTGTTCCACAGATCATTTCAACACAATTGCTATCTCTTTCTGATATTGTGACTCAAAAACTCACTCCATTTTAATCCTGATTGTGGAGGTAAACAGATTTACGCTGCTGCCGCTCTGCTACACTCTAATCTATATAATGGGTTTCAAGCAGAAGATACTAATGTAGAGATGAAGTTACTTTAAAATGCGATTTCAAGAAGCACACTGGCTGGCAGGAGAGGAACGTGATACTGCAGGGCACAGGACCCTCCATCAACCTGCAGGGGAGGAGGGGGAGACCAGTCCTGATTGCAGGGATAAATATAAATTCAACGGCTTGTTGCAGCATTTGAAGAACATGGCCGTGGCTGACTGGCATCCAGAGGGAATTTACACAGGACAGCTCCATAAATGAGGACATCTCGTGTATGCTGCTGGCTTTCATGGCCAAGCTTGAGGACAAATTATTCAAAGCAGAAATTCTGCCTATAGATGACTAATGTAGTCTTCAAACTGTGTCCATTCATCGGTGGGCCTGAGTAACTGGATTAGTGTTAGTATTATTGTAAACCATGATGGCACGGATGCCATGGAAACAGCAGATTTAATGCCATGATGTCAGCAGTTGTAAAATAGAAATAGTCACTTTCATTTCCTGAAAATGTTTAAAGCCAAGATTCATCATATGACTCTTACAATGATGCAAGACTGAACTCATCATCTGTGGTGAAATGTTTTTACAAACTTGATGCGTAACAGTTTAAGTGCACTGAGGCACAAAATGAACATAACCTGTGAAAGACTGATCGGACCGTTCATGACTTTTCAGGTGCATTTCATGGAAGGCATTTCCAGTTGTGGCTTACTGCTGATGATAAACATCAACAGTTTGTTCCCACGTCAGCAGTATGTGTTGTGGTATCCTGCCAAAGTGTCATTGGACCACATCAGCTGAAAGCCTGAACACATACTCAGTTCCCTTTTAGACAAAAGATGTTTCAGAAAACCTGTGCATGTATTTCACAAACCGTGAGAGGCGTTCAGTAAAGTGACTTGTGAAAAATCCTATTAAAATTCTATTTTCATGGATATTTATTAACTTTTATTTCAGACGCGAAACTCATTAAAATCCTGGAATGCAAGGTTTGTACGCAACAAAAAATGACAAATCCTTCATTTTTACTTTCTTTATGGGAATGTAGAAATATCTTAAATTGCAGGGAACAGTGAAAAAGAATAAATGTAAATGACAGAGACTGTTTTTTCTTGTTGTTCTTTTAATTGGACAGACTTTGCAAGAAAGGTCAAAATGGGGCACATCTATAAATAACGATAATGACAAAATTTGCTGTAAAAAAATACAAGAAGGATTCTGTGCTCAAAAGTTTGCATTTGGAGAATTTGACTCAAGGATTTAAGACAACTTGAAGCTGAATTTTGGATGTTACAATACCTTTGGATTTTCTCAAGATAGACATTTATCGCCACAAGGTTCTTCTCTGTGCGAAAGGGAAAAGTCATGTAATTTTCTGTGTATTGAATCTTTTTCTAAACAACCCATTTCAAAACTGAAAAATCCTCCAGTCCCTTGTGGCTTTGATGACAGCAAGGTCATCTTACACCTCTTTACACTGAATCTTTGCAGGAATACTGCAAATAATCAAATAAAGAAATGCTTTGGGGGAGTTTTCTCCACAGCTTCTCTCCTCTATAGAGGAGTCAGATCGCAGCACAGCTGGAGCCTCTCAAGGACGCTCCATCAGGATGCAGAAGGTGCTTGAACTGAAGTCATCTGTTGGGCGACTGTCTCCTTACTTTTCTGTGCCGCCCTGCTGACCCTTGGGTGTCACTGGTGCATTCAGTGTAGACACAGCGGACAAAAAGCCGCCTGTGTGTATTTTATAATGCAGAATGGATGAAGATGAATGTGAATTGAATGCCAGTATTAATTGCTCTACACTCCAGTTGTTGTTCATTGTTAAAGAACCCCCATTGCAGGTGAGAATGAATAGTCATGCTCTTTCTTCAAGTACCGGGACGCACAAATGATGCACGGTTAATTTGTGGCTTGTTTCACTAAACCTTTGCAAACAATAGTAAACAGAGTGTTTAGCCAATGTGCTGACTGCATTCTTGCCTCTCTGTAGTATCACATGGTGTTTCCCTGTCAGTCATAGCAACTAAAGGGGAGATGACACCATTGACAGGCAGTGACTGAGATTATGGATATCTCTGGGTCTGAACATTGCTGGAAACATTTGAGGTAATGTGACACACAACTCAACAAAATATATAACATGGATATAGTTGTTTTTAGACACTTTCGGACCTTAAATCACCCTCATCCTAACGACCTCTTAACTCCTTAAATATTTTCCTGTATGCTGAGTAGAAGCAGTGAGTGAAATCCCCTGTAGTTGAAACATTACATGTTACATGTTTCTTCCACAGGACCTGCAGTGCATTTAGCAGAGAGAGACTTAATCTGGTTATTGTGTACATTTGATTATTTATAACCTCAGCCTTCATTAGGAAATCTAATCTACAGGGCTACAGCAGGTCTGTGTGTCCTCTGCAGTGAAATTGATTTTGCTGAAATGGATCTAATTTGGGTCAGGCATGCTGCACGCAATTAAATATTTCCTAATTTACCAGAGAGCCGCATGCGGTTCAGGATTACACGCTTAAGCTCGTTTCCCGAACATGTGAAATACGCTTGCTCATTGTAATAATCAAGAGAACATGAAGACGGGAAACTCAAAAGAAATGTTTTTCTCCACTGAACATGTGAGGTGAAATGAGGCGCCTTGTTATTTCCTCCTTTTAATGTGTTTTCATGTGTAGAAAATCAGTTACTTTAGAAGTTAATTTGAAAAACAATATTCATGTTTAGAGCAAGGTTGTGTTCATCATAGAGGAGTAAAAATGTAATTACCTTGTTGTTAGATGACCCAGTGTTACACTTAATCTGGTCTTGTTGGACACTAAGTTCACTACATTCAGGGTATTTAAAACACACTGGGAGCCGTTTGTAGAAGTATTCACTTTGTTTCTCAGTAATCACGGAAACACTCCAACAAACATGTTATTTCAGTCAACAAAATCTCTTGATTCTGTTTATGTTTGTAGCTGCAACTTCCTAAATTAGATTTACAGCTTTCCCTCGTCTCACTGATTTGAAAGACGGCTGTGACAGAAGAGAATATACTGTGGAAGGAAAAGACAAAACACAACCCTGATTGTCATTCTGCTCAGGAGAAAGTAGGCGGTGGTAGGCTAGAAATGATGTGAAATTAACAACACCAGACTCCATCTACTAATAAGAAGGACGAAGGTGTCTCTGCTTCCAAGCGCAAGAATGCTAATGTCTGTCGTCTGTACATACAGCTGAGGTGGGGGGACAATAAAGGTTCCATCTCAAACTACACTTTCATGCTGTAAATAGTCCACAAACTCATGCACAACAGGACTTCCACATTTCTTACAAGCAAAAAACAGAAATGACTGTGCATCTTTTAGATACTAATAAAGTCGTTTTCAGTTAAGTGAAACCTACAGTCACATCAAATCACAGGAAGAAATAGAAAGTGAAGGTCAACAGGAAAACTGGAAAACTAGCTCTCAAACAAATTCTTCATTTCAAGATATTCCTGTTTTATCATTTCTGCCTCTGATAGCAAGCCTTCATCCCTCTAAACCTCATCGGTTTATTATTCTCTAGAGATGTGGGAGTTCAAGATAACGTCAGGAATCCAGTGTTATTTCTGATCCTCTTCCCTCATTATAACATTTTTAACCTGAGGAACGCTGCCAGCTGTGCTTCATCTTCCTGCTTTCTCTTCCTCCTCGTGTTCAGGAGAAACACTGAGCGTCACGTACGGATGCGTCTGCCTCGATGATCATGACTCCGTGAAGCTGGAGAGCCACAGAGAGCCGATCCAGTGGTCGTGTTGGCAGCGATGTTCTGTGGCCTGTATTTACAACAGCTGTTGCTTTTCATGCGTCTTTTTTTCCACAAACATCTGCATCAAAAGCTGAGGCTGAAATATCAAATTAAAATCAGCTTGTTTATAGCCTGAGAGTGTTGTCTCACCCAGTGCTTAATGTTTTATGAATACTGTGGCCTGGCACGCTTTCCTCCTCTGAGTGCTTTGAATAGTTGCATCTGGCAAATTACATGCAGGGTTACATCTGGCAAGTGACATGCAGAGAAAAGGGAAACATCAGAGCCATATCACAAAGCTGTGACAGAGGGGAGTTCATGAATACTTCTCTGTTTCACACACCAGAGGAGGAACATGAAGGTTCAATACTGTACAATTAAAATAATTGAAAGCCTTACTGACCAACAACAGTTCAAGAAATTAATGCTTTTGATAACTCAGTGTTTATTTATTCCCTGGGAATATGGCTAAATAGGGAGAGTTTAAGAGTTTAGGTTTGGTGTTTGAAGCAGTGGTGTAGGAAGTATTCAGATACTGTGTTTAAGTTTAAGTACAAAAACCACCCTCTAAAAATACACTGAAAATGTCGTCACTCCTGTATTAATATGAAAGTAGGTTTTACTGTTGTAGTTGGTTGAGGGGGAGCTCCTTTTGAACATTTGTATGTTTATTCCCTCAATTAATAGATTGATTGGTTTGTAAAAAAATATATTTAAAATAAACCGGAAAGCTGGGACCATTAACTTTTTTTTCATTAAAAATGATTATCAAAATAAAAAATCAATTAATTTTTTGTCTGCTGAGTAATCATTAAATCAACCACTCATTTCAGCTCCTGTAAATACTGTTGGGCAGTTAAATTTACAAGGCATCCTGTTTTAGAAACTCGGTATCACGCAACAGTCATGAAAATTACTCTGTATCTTCATGTACATGGACATAAATTTTCTTTTCATTTTGTGACACTCAGCAGGACTTTCAGACGGATGAGAGACAAAGTCCACACAGGACGTTCACACAGGAGACCTTTGGGTTTGATTCGCATGATTCTCCAAATCAAATACTTTAGTTAGAAAGTCTTGCTGAGACACAGAAAGACACAGAAAAATACGGAAAATTCGTATCCATGTACACAAATCCTATAGATTAAATTTGGAGACTATTTCACAAACGGCCATGAAACGATATTGCTGCATGTTTTCTGTTCAAAACTGTCTGATAACTGTAGTAAAAAGTAAATGCGGTGGAGCAGAAGCAGGGAGAGGCATGAAAAGAAAAGAATCAAATAAAATACAAGTATCTCAAACGTGTACTTGAGTACAGCTCCTGAGTAGATGTTATACAACAAATGTTCTTCATGACCTGAAAATGCAGTACTGAAACTATTCGGGGGATGGAAGTGTTGAGAAACCACTCGGTCAGCTGATTGTGAAGCTGATGGGTTGAGTGGTGTCTCTAACGTGTTTAAAGGAAACAGCACAGCTCTGTTGACACTCAGCTCTGGACACCGTCAGGTCAACAGCAGTGGAAGGTCTGCGCTGCAGGTAAGGCATTAATCACCGAATATCAGAGGGGCGTTGATTTAGATTCAAATGTGTTTTCATTTAATAACTTTGATGAAAATTCATATCGAATTTAATAAAATACAGATCATTTCAAATGTTTTCCTTTGTTCCCACAGAAATCTCTAAGACTGTTCTGTGCTCCCAGGCAAAATGGATGATTATTCGGATTATTATCTGTATCATCAAGACTATAACTACAGCTACGATGGCAATTTGACTCCAGCTGAGGAGCCAGTTTTTCAGCACAAAGCGACGTGTTTAAAGGAAGTCTTGTGCGTGGTTTTACTTGTGGTCACCGTGGTCATTTTTCTGTTGGGCTTCTGCGGAAATGCTTTGGTCATCTGGATTTCTGGCTTCAAGATGAAGAAGACGGTCAACACCACCTGGTACCTGAGCCTCGCGATCTCTGACTTCGTCTTCTGCGCCTTCCTCCCGTTCAGCATCACCAACATGGTGATGGAGGAGTGGATCTTTGGCCTCTTCATGTGTAAATTCGCCTCCTGCGTTATGTTTCTCAACATGTTCAGCAGCATCTTCCTCCTGGTCATCATTAGCGTCGACCGCTTTGTGTCAGTCGTGTTTCCAGTTTGGGCCCAGAACCATCGCAGTATTAAAATGGCCTCCGTTGTTGTTTTGCTGGCTTGGGTTCTCGCCATCGGACTGAGCGTTCCCTCCATGATCTTCCGGGATGTTGGCACTCACTTGGGGAGGACCGTATGCTTCAACAATTACACATTAAACCAATTCAGTCACAAGATAGTTGCCGTGAGCCGCCTTGTCGCAGGGTTTGTCGTCCCTTTCATCATCATCATCATCTGCTACTCTATCATCATCCTCAAACTTCGAACCAGCAGGATGGCCAAATCCTCCAAACCCTTCAGGGTCATGACTGCGCTCGTCGCTGCTTTCTTCATCTGCTGGCTGCCCTACCATGTGTTCGTCCTGCTGGAGCTGAGCCACCAAGACTATGACCACAGCATCTTAATCACCGGACTCAAAGTTGGCACTTCTATGGCTGCGGCGAACAGCTTCCTCAATCCAGTGTTGTATGTTTTCATGGGCAATGACTTCAAGCAGAAGTTCAAGAGCTCTGTGCTCTCAAAGATGGAGAACGCGATGGCAGATGAAGGTCGCACCACCAGCCGATACCTGTCCAGGTCCAGCTCCATGGACGGCAGAGCTTCCACACACATCTAGAGGTGTCACGTTACTCCAAAACTGTTGCACTCAGCAAAAATACTGTTTTCAAACATGCAGTCAATTCCCATAAGATATGAGTCAAGTCCATATAGATTCATAGTATGGATCGTTGCACCTTTCAACTGTTGGCAGCGTCAAGAAAGCTGTTGCCAATTTATGCTCAGAAACACATAATGTGGTTGAAGAATCAGCGAGCTTGAGCCAAAGTCTAAACATGTACTGAACTCATGTTGCACTGCAGGGTGACGTCAGTCTCATCCAGAAGAAGGATTGTTCTCAGGGCAGTGTTTTGGAAGGTTTTAGGCATTTGTGACTGTAAAATACAAGGACTGTAAATTATGAGGTACATTTTCTGATAATAAACATAAAAATGTATAATCATCACATTAACCATTGTCTGAAATGATATTAAGCTAAATGAACACTGGAGGGACTCCTCGCAGCATCACGTTTCACAAACATTTGTTGGTTTCAAATTGCAGAGAAACGTCAAAATTAAGGAGCGGAAATAATCACAGCTTGTATGTTGCAGATTTGGAGGAGCGGGATCCAGGAGCATTTACTCATTAGCTGTAAAATTAATTGTTGTACACTTTTAATTTGCTGTTTTGCCCTCCGAACCGAAACATAAGCACAATCCCACATGATGGGAAATAAAAAGAGAAGACAATGAATGCACTCAGTGATGGACAAGAGCCAAGATTTGATTCTGGGTATTTCTTTTCGACGAACACAAAACCTCAAATGTTCTTCCACATATAGCAATGTTCTGGGTTTTTTTTTACTGACACCTACTATGTTCGTATTTCCGCATATATGTGTGCTGCATCAGACTGACCTGAATACCGTGTGCAGATGGGTGGAGGACTGCTGCTGAGGTATGCACTGTGCCTTTAGTTGTCATGAATCAGAGAAGTAGAGAAATAGCTTCTGTCCTCTGCATTCATCTGTTTATTGTGTGAGGTGAATGCATCTCTCTAACAACATGATGCAGTACAAATGAAAGACTGCCAGCTGTCCTTTCCTTTTGACAAACAGCGTGTTGAATAGGCCTGTGCTTTTCTTATTTCATGTATGGGAGCTGTACGGTCAATGTGGTTTGTGCAATAAATGTTTATTTTTCTCCTTGTTTCTGTTTTCTGAAATAAAGCAGTAACTATTCCAATAAACTCTGATGTATTAATCTCTCAATCTTGAGCTGTGACTTGCATTTTTAAGTTAGTTCCCTGAAAGCAACAACTTCTTGAAAATTAATTCATTTATAATTTATGCACAGCGATAGAACGATCACGTTCACAGAAGAGCTGATATTTGTTAAAAGACTGAAGTGAAATTGGGTGAATTTGACTATTTCATTTGTTGTTATTTGCATTCAAAAAGTGTCAACAAGCATCAGCATTTTATTGACAGCATCTATTATTTCATTGATGCAACATTTCCAGGATCAAAATTGCTCTTCTCCTGAAGATGTACAAAAAGACACGATTAACGTGTATCTGCTGTGAAGAATGAACCTTTGAATGGAATCTCTGTAAAGTAAATCACTTCCTGCTCAGTAACATATGAGGAATCATAACAAGAAGAAGAGCAACTGGTGATTTTTTTTGATGTTGAAACAGTGGAAGGCAACAGGAAGAACCACATTGCAAAGGTTAGATGAGACACTAGCAGTGAGTCACATTGAAACTCTGGTCAGGGTTTAATTTGAAGCTTTATTAATGGATGTTTTCACAGTAAACACTGGATCACGTGTCAGTGTGAAAGGGCTCAGCTGAAGTGACGAACCAACAGATCACTCAGATCTGCAGAGCATTTTAGTATTTTTCAGCACCAAATAGCGGACAAAGTTTGCTGTGTAGCTGGTGAACAGTGACTAAAGAGACAGATATTTCCATCGTTGGTGGAGACAAAAACTGAGCTAAAAGGCGAATGACGAACAGATTCACATGACTCCAAATGAATGCTGATGTTGCTCCATAAGTGCTGCTTGTATAGACAGACAACTGCATACTAACATGCTCTCCATATCAACTTTTAAGATGTTATGTTTACGGCTTGTTTCACTGCCCTCAAAGAATCCAGTCCTGTTTGTGCATCAGGATGAACTGTGGTAACTTTGGTGATCCTGACTTTTCATTTCACACCATCAGGTCCAAGTTATAATTTGTCCAGTACTTTGCTTTACAGCCAAATGCCTGCAAAGCAAATGACATTTCCATCAGCCTCAGCTGCACTTTGTGTTTAGTGCTAATAATAAATCAAGCCAACAACAATGATTAAATTCATCATGTTTATTGTGCTTCCCACAATAAAGGAAGTGCTATTCAAACATCTGCATTAACCCTCCATGAAATCATTTCATTTACAGACACAGCACACATACTTCCTGATTTCTGACAGAATATTAACTGTTATCAAAAATACAGATTCAATAACTCCTCTAACCAGAAAAACAAAGTGAGAGGTATCCTTTGTCATCCCTGTGTTGTGTCTGCAGGTCTGCAAAAAGGACCCACAACACCACCCGCTGCTGCTGATCTGAGGGCACAGTAATAAAGAATAAGGTGACTCAGATAAAAGTATCACCACTTTGATCAGCTCAGATCTCTTATCTGGACAGTGTTGGCTGGACAGTACGAGAAGATTGTATTAAGAGAACTAACGTGAAATATTAAAAATGAGGGGGACATGTCCACCCCACCCCAGGTGGAAATTACGCTCTTGATCTCCTGGCTGCTGATGTCTGGAACAGGAAATCCTTCACAGGGTTTAAAGGTTTACAGGAAATCCCGGTCTCGCACACTGGACCATTAAACCACTGCATGTGGTGATAACTTTACTTGTAACTGAGTATATTTACAACTGTTTGGCCATATTGAGGATAAGAAGCAAACTTAGCTATTATGGCTTAATAATGGAGGAGCCTGGAGAGACTGTAGTGAAATCTACAGCACATTTTCTTTGATGTCCACAAAGACACAGTCACCTTCTTAAATCAAACTTTTCTTCAGACACAGTTCATAAAAAACAGTCGACCACATCCCATCAATTAATGTACTCATTTATTGGGCCATTTCACATTACATTCATTCCATAGAAAATACATTCAAATGTGACACCTATGTTCAGAAAGTGCCGGCTTGTCAATGAAAGCAACAGCCAATAAAGTTTAAAGCATGTGTTAAAAATAGAAACAGCTTTTCCCATTTGCTCGTTGCAATACAAATATTGTTGATGTGTGAGCGCACACTATAAAAATATATTTATATCATACTGAAAATGGAAGTCAGTTCATGTTTTCTGGCTCTCAGTCACCAGTCTGTCATGTATTTATTTATTTCTGTCTATATTCATGTATTCATTTATTTATATATTTGTTTATCTTTAAGCATATGGCATAGCTCATTGAGTACCGTTATAAGACGTGCTGTTTAAGTCTGATTTTTTTTTTTTTTAATCATGAAGAGTAAAATGATCAACAGCTTTATCCGTTTCGTAGCTCTTCTTACAACAAAGCAATTTAAAAAAAAAAAAAACAGTTTTCACATTCAGTATGATAAACTGTCCTAAAATAAATCTAGAACGATCACTACTGCTAAAGGTAACCTCCAATCTACAACACATGTAATGTCTAATTCCTCAGTGATCTTTGGGGCAAGTGTTGCACGGCGAAGTGCTTTTTGGATTTCTGCATCGAGTCCAGTGTTAAGAAAACATACTCACAACCAAATTAGTCAACATGTGCACTGCACACCAGAGATAAATAAATGCTGTCGAGATAAATCCTCTTCTCTCCTTGAGTCAGTGCCTTCAAGAGGGATTATTAATCTCCTTGAATACGAGGAGCTGAGAGTTCTTTACCTCGTCATCATTGAAAACAGGATTTCTCTTACATACAGTAAGTTGAATAACTTACAAAAACTTGGAAACACACAGTATCATCGTCAGGTAGTTAAAGCCTGCATATTGCATTTTTCCCTCTGACATCGGACCGAATGTTTTAAAGTTCTCAGTGAAGTTCATGTATAAAATAGTACTGTTTTGTATCTGTGATAGCAGCAGCAGATTCATACATTTTAATGTTTTTATTTCTCATAATCGTTATATCTCTTTTGCAAAAAATAAGCTCGTACAACACATTTTGCAGTATTGTGTAGTATCTTTTAGGTCAAAGGTGTGTTCACTGGCATCAAATCAATAGTCACAGCTATTGTACCTTCTTAGTGTTAAGGCATGTGCACATGCCCACAGAGCACATGTGCATAGAGCAGGATAAGAAGTGCTTTTCATTCAACGAAAGAGGAAAAACAAGCCTCCACAGTTCAAACTGCCTCTTTGATTAATGCGTGAAGCTGCTGAAGTTCAACAGAAAATGAAAAAATGAAAACAGGTGGTTAAAGAAACTGATTTCTTCTCACTACAGCGTCAACCTACCGTGTGTGACTTCACAGAAAAATCATTGAAAAAACTATATAAGTCACGTTATGCTATAAAATCTGTCTGTTGACAGAGGAGTCCAATTAAAGAAGGGAAAAAAGGGAAATTAAGAGTTGACATTTATCATCTTGGCATATACTCCTCTGGAACTCCAGACATCCGCCCCTTCTTCAAGGCGGCGTCTACTGTTCTGATCAGTTCGTTGATGTTCGCTCGCATTTCGGGAGTGTAGGGGTCGTATTCAAGCTTTCGTAGCCCCGATCGCTTGAAGTTTCCATCCTTCTGGCCCTCGACGCAGAGCAGGCGGTCCTCGGAAACCTTCAAACCCAGAAACTGGACCATCGCCTTCAGCTTGGAGAACAGGTCCCTCTTCAGGTCCTCAAAGTGGACCACATGGACGTTCTTCCCATAATTCAGCCAGTCCAAAGTGTGGGATGCCCACCAAGGGGCATAGTTCCTCACAAACTCGGGCCACTCTGCAGGACAAACGAGAGGACAGGAAATAAATAAGGACTTGACGGTGCCAATGTACTAAATAAAGTCCATTATATTATGCAAATTGAAACACAGGAGACAACAACAACCACTCAGCTGAACTCAGCATTACACTTTAAAGTTCTTCTCCTGGCAGATTAAACCCTAAAAACTCAACTCTCTTCATCAAAATTACATATTTTGAAGACTTTGAAGATTTCAAGCACCTGGCTTTTACTTAAGTCTAAAGTTTCCCGTCTATATATATATCTCAGTATAGCAAGCTATAAAGTCAGTGTGGGGGCTGCATGAAGAGGAAGGGACAGACATGACGGCCAAACGCTGATGTCACTGAACTCAAGAGGTCTGTTGCAATTCATGGCAGGGTACATTAAGTCATAAGTCATTCCTGAAATGTTTGGACAGTAAAGTGGACATTCTTGGTTGTCAGTCAAACTGTGGAGGTACTGCAGGAAAATCCTTTGCTTGCATCTTTTACTCATTGATATTCCACTGGCCCATAAAAGCAGCGGCTGGCAGGAGGTGTGCTGCATTGGCATGTCTCTCTCCTGTTAGGAGAGGCTGTTAAGGTTTAAAGCCTGCTAAGTTCGAAGGCAACTTTAGCACCACAGTGGACAGAATATTATACACTGCATATAAAAACACCACCAGCTGCACAGAAACGCTGAGGAACTGCATCTCTGACCACACTGGGTCTGTTCTCCTTATTAGGCTTTCAAAAGAAAACTGAGCTTCAAATAAGAAGAAGCAACTGCAGCTTGAACATCCTGTCCTGCTAATGATTCGCTGAATATCAAATTAAGTTAAGATACTTATGATTTTGTTATCATAGGCCAAAATACAGAGGTTTATCTCGGAGCCTTTAACAGACGACACTGTGCTTTATGAAATGACACGCCCTTCAAAGTAAGTTACATCTGCCCCTGAGCTGACTTTACGGGGTCGCACTGGAAGGCAGCGTCTGCAGCATCATCTGAGCCCCACAGTCTCCCTCTGCAGAGGTGAGCGCATCACATGGTACCCGTGGCGCCCCGAACACAATGTCACGCCGACTCTCAAACTGGATCCTCTGTCTGTATTCGAAGTGGCAGCTGTCATAAAGCCTCTCTGCTCATGATGTCACTGCATCATTTCCCCAACAACACGAGGAACAAACATTCATCGGAGACGGCAGGCCGAATGTGCTGATGTTTTCACAAAGAGAGACAACTGCTGGGTCGGCAACTCTCCAGCCTCTGGAAAATCGATTAAACCTCACAGAAAGTCAGAGAGACGATACGCAGACGAGACAAAACCAGTTGCCATGGTTACTGAGACCCACTTTGGTGTACTGACAAAAGCAGAATATGCATGAAATGTAATGATGTGTTGGCAAAGGGCATGCAGTTTTACAGACAAAAAGTTATTGGACCAAAAGGATTCATTTCTTTAATTACTCCATTAACGATGACCTTATTAACTACCTTAATAATCAAGCAGACTTAAGAGGAATCCTACTTTGACCAAGCTGTGCTGACACAGTACCAAATGGTTGCACAATGCAGGGCGTCAGACAAAATGTCCAAATCTATCATAAAATCTATCAAAAACGGAGAGATTAAGTTTGTAAAAGTGGCTTAATATAATATATTAACATCAACTTTATAAATCAAGCAGCTAATTGTTACATAAACCAGAAGATGATTTTTTTGTGACTTCTTCAACGTAATCTTAGAGCAAGTTCCTTGGATGCACATAACAAGCTGTAACATGAAGGATCCCTGACAAGACTTAAAAATGTCACAGCTTCTTTAAAGGAACATTTTGTGAAACACGCTTATTCGAGTCAGATGAGAAATTAGAGCCAACAGCTAATTAGCTTAGCTCAGCACAGAGACCAAAAACAAGGGGAACCAGCTAGCTTAGCGCACTACCAGCACCTCGAAAGCTTAGTATCTCATTTGTTCAATCCCTTTAAGAAATAAACATGACAATTACAAGGTGTGTAGCTGTTTCCGGTCTTTGTGCTAAGCTAAGCTAACTAGCTGCTGAATGTATTATTCATCATACATTCCATTGTATGAACATGTGGCTGGTATCAATCTTCTCGTCCAATTGTCCATCAGAGAGCCAATAAATGTATTTCCTCAGATGAAGCTGAAGTTTCCAATCATTGCAACCGGGAAGAATAAAATGAAATAATGGACATA
The DNA here is from genome assembly GCF_051107435.1 of Chaetodon auriga. Taxonomy (NCBI): domain Eukaryota; kingdom Metazoa; phylum Chordata; class Actinopteri; order Chaetodontiformes; family Chaetodontidae; genus Chaetodon; species Chaetodon auriga. The sequence goes on along the minus strand of NC_135078.1, from coordinate 21,506,097 downwards.
TTTCAATACAAACAGTCCACACACACATGCATTTCCTAATTAAATGGGGCACAAGTGTCTGAGGAACCAGCTGGTTTTATCTGGCGGCTCGACTCATGATCTGACCAACCGGACTTACTGTGGTTATGGTTGGTTGGCTGTTTCATTTCTCATTTTTAAGAACAGTGTGCCTGATATCATGTACGAAATGTCTTCCAATCAAAACTTTGCTCAGCCACATTGGTTTATAAGGTCACAACCACTGACACAGCTCTGGGCTTACTGGCCCATTTCCTAACCATTCTACTCAGCACCATTTCCCAGTTCATTGAATAATACCACAAACTCTCTGTGAGGCCAATGGTAACAAATTTAGTTTTCAGTTTAATTTTATTCGGGGTGGGGGAAGTTTTTTTTTTTAATGCTGTCTCGTATGGGTTGCGAGTCCATCTGTGACATTTAAAGGATGGTGGCTTGTTTCGAAGGACTGAGGCTCAGCAAACCTTCAGTCATGAGTCATTTGTCCTTCAGCTGATGATAGATTTTGGCCATATGCTCACACATTCTTACATTTTGCCCCTTAACTAAACTGAAAAAAGTCTACTTCCTATTTTAAGTGTCTTGCTTTGAGTTACCAAAAGTTGCTTGGTTCAGTATTTTAGTTTTAAAAAGTTTTTTTTTTGCTTACATGACTATGCACGATGCATTCTTACAAATTCTGTACAATACAGAGGCCACAGCATCTCACCTTTCCCTCTCCAGTGGGCCTGGGAGGCAAATCCAATATGGCCACCATATTTTCTGTTAAATTCTGCCATGAGGGCTTTGTAGGGGTTTCGGATCATGAGGATGCTGGAGTCAAAGGCTTCGATCTCCTTCCTTCCACTCTCATGTGTCTTAATGCAGATCGTCCTCCCACTCCGCCAGTGGTCCCGCTCTCCTTTAAATCCTGTGATGACATCCCACAGTGAATATATTTAATCCACAGGTGCACTCGTGAATGGATATGTTATGAATCAGGCCAGATAAACGGCGATGCCTACCTTTGTTGTAAAGGGAGCCATCAAAGTAATAGCTGCCGGTGTAGAAGCCAGTGGCGAGCTCTATCAGGTGGCGAGCCCAGGTGTTGCCGGCTCCAGGGAAACTGGCGAGCGCCACCAGCTGCTTGGCTCGAGTGGGGAGGAAGTGCCGGTCCATGCAGCGGTTATCTGATAAAACACAGAGACCAACAGGCTATACTATTGATTTTTTTGTTAAAAAAAAAAAAAAAAAGAAATCTACAGTGATGTACAGTGATAAACACAGCCATGACGTAGGTGATAGACAGTCAGACTACAAAATGCTGGACAAGTTACTCAACACAAAGACCTGAAGTTAGTCACTTCCTGCTTATTAATTAAGTTTTGCAATAATACAGGCAAAAGGAAAATAAATATTATGTTGAAACATCGGAAGTTTGCGGTAAAGACATTTAACACACTGGAGAAAGGTCAAAAAAGTTTTAAAACAGAGATACAGACACGTTATGGTGCGATTTCTGTGTTGTGTGGGGGTTAGCTTGACTCCTCTTCATAACAAATTGCCTAATAATTCCCACTCGCTGACGTCAACGTGCTGCTGACGTCAGTTAAAAAAAAAGAAACAATGGGTGCAGATTTCTGAGTTGTCCTGACTATTTTCATGAAGTTCACTTCCTGCTGTGGCTTGTTTTTGTTTTTTGCTTCACAGTATTAAACCTCCTTTTCTGTTTATTGGGCTCAGCTGTTTGGTGCATTGAGGAAACACAACAACTTAGAACGAGACTAAAAAACAAAGGCATTTTTTGCAAAGACGCCTGAAATTTGATTATCAAAGTGTGTGATAAAGGTATGTGAAGTGCGTGTTTATATTTCCTGCATGCACAGCAAGTTTCCTCGAGTTTCCTCACATGACTTCCCACAGTGCACTGCTGCGACTGTGCTGCCAGGTGTTAGCCTCTGAGCTTTACCTTGAACCTGCGTCTGGTACACCACAAAGTACTCGTCGTTCCCGCAGCTCTCAAACTCTTCCCCGTGGCAGCGGTGGAGACACATCTCCTCGTTCTCCGGCTCATGGAGGGAGAAGAGAGGAGTCGGGAAGCCGCAGTAACATCGATCTCCAGCCAGGACGGCCAGCGATTTCTCCTGAAATACATCAGCCGTTACACACCGAAGACACGCTCACGCCCTCAAACTTACAATGCATGAACACACACATCCCCCTCACCCTCTCCGTGCACATGTCCACACACTTGTCCACAGACATGTTTTGGATGACCGCGCTGAAAGGAAGTGCCAGAGTGACATTGTCTGGCCTGTGGAAACACCCTTTGAAAATGGCGCTGCCATCTGAAACAGACAGAACCAAAATGTTACACCCCAACAGGAAAAAGAACCATAATATACTCCAGTTTTATGGTTACTGAGCACAGCTTCCATCAGATTGGCCTCTGTTCACTGACCCCTGATGAAGAGATCCCACAGAGACTCTCCCCGAGTCTACCGAGGCCCTGACATGCCAGCAGACTCGACCAATAGCAGCACTTACATCCCTGCAGTGTGTTGATGACCTTTAACCTCAGGTCCTCACTCTGGTCTGATGGATTGACCAAATATCACAATAGAGAGGAGCTGCTGCCTTATCACACAGGGTGTTTTTAGTTTATCTGCCAGATGTTTCATGTTTTGGATGTTTGATTTGCTGCTTCTGCACACGCATCCTACCTTAATTACAGAATGATTGGACAGTTATTACTTTTGAGCCTGAAGACTTTTTGGAATGATTAATCGATGAAAACGTTATGAGAAGAGAAAGTGGACTTAAATAATGGTTGAGCTGTTTATCATATGCAGCCTGTGACAGGAAGGTCGTGAGCAGCACCAATTTAATAAGAGAAAAAATCTGAACATCCATTTCACATTTACGTCAGGCTGTCAACATGTCAGCCACGCTGATACACATATAAGACCGTCTCTGCTGTCTCTCTGCATATGAAGCACTGATAACAGAGGAGGGAAACCAAACACTTGAAGCTTTTTACTCTGATAGATGCCACGATGAAGACAGCTTGCTTACTCAAACATCACTGAATAAAACATGCAAATGCTTCTGCTGCATTTCTTCCTTTTTTATGTTTACGCTACCAAAACCAGCCACTCACCAAGACTGCTGAGCTAATCTATCAGTGCTGTGAGGCTTGTAGCACCGCTTGCAAAGCCACATGTGGGTATCTAATGTTTTATTAATTTTTTGACCCTTTTCTCTAACTGAAGTTGCATTTTTAATGTCATGTCCATGTTCTCTTTATTCCACTGCAGTATGAGTGCATCGTCCTTCCGTTTCCCTCCTTTGCCCTCGCATGTGCCACAGCTTTTCAGATCAAATGCTTTTTTAATCCGGTTGACTCACACATATGCAGCATTCAAAGATATATCACACACAAAGCCTTGAGGAGCAAACAATAGATCATCGATTTTAACAGCCAGCTGAGGGAAATCTTCATGCTTTGCTTACGAATGATTGTATATCAATGAGGCAAAGGCAGAACAACATCTCTGCAGGATCATAGCTGTTAACTTTTACTGAAAACACTCAATCGTGTGACCGTGATGGTCTCTAAGTGGCAAAAACCGCAAAACAGCCACCTCAACACATTTCCTGCATTTCCTCTTTGATGCCCTGTGCATGGCTCACATGATAGAGATCAGGGTCAGAGGTGAAAACACAAACATGAAGAGCTTACTCAGCAGTCTGATGGACAGCAAAGGGAGGGGGGAAAAGCAGAAATGAAAATAATAACAATAAACTTGAAAAAAATAAACAAACAACATTGAACTGGACTGGGAAAGCGAGATTTAGATTCAAGAGTTGCTCAGATATTCGCCACAGATGTGTGAGCTAAAGCCCTTCGTATAAGCAGATAAATTCGTATAAGCAGTGGGCAGATGAGAAAAGGGAAGAACAAGCAGGGCGTGAAACGTTACCTCACCATGTGGCCGGGACTTTTTAAAATCTCACAGCAGAAAGTACCAAAGAAAGGAACCCGCATCTTGCAACAATTTTTTCAGTAAACTACCTCAGCACACAGTTCTTTTTCACTTCTGATAATCAGCTCTTCCCTCACTTCACTTCAGCTTTCCAGCAGCAGGCAGCGAGTGTTTATGATGCAGACCACGGCTGGCTGGGCTACGTAGGTAGCACAGCTCTCCGGGGGAAAGAGGTAAACACAACAGAGCAGCCCGCTCCCAACTGTGGCATCAACCCAAAATAAAACAAATATTTTCCCTCAAAATAGCATCTCTGTGCCTCAGCGGAGACTGTCGGTATGCCCGGCTATTCTTTTTTTTTTATATAAAATTCAGTTTTTTATTGAAAGAAATGATTCAAATTTGAAATGTGACACCGCTCTCTGGTGTTTACTTGATAGCCCCAGTGTGCAGCGGCTTCCTATGAACCCAGGGGAGTTTTGTTGTTGGTGCAGAGCGTCAGACTCACAGCGGCGCGCTGACTCCTGGCTCAGCTCCAGCCTATAGATGGACAGCCGGTTGGCTCCTCCGCACAGGTTGCTCTTCTCTCCTTTACACTCCATGTTGCATTCGCTCTCTGAGGCGTTGGGCGCCTGGATCTTGTGGCCACAGTAGCACTCTGCTCCGAACTCCAGACCCGCGTACATGTAACCTCTGGAGGATAGAGAAAAGAAAAAGGATTGGCATCGTTAGCAAAGGAAGACAGCTTGAGTGATTGCTCCATTATGTGTCTTAATCCTTCACCGGCCAATAGAGATTATCAATCAGAGCAAACCAGATAAGCAGAACCAAACACATGATGCACAGAAGATGCTGAGAGCACATCCAAACATTACTCTGGAATAACACGAAGATGAGAGAAATTACACTTGCTGTGAAGCTTTAAGGCAAAACCAATTATAAATATACTTGACAACTGAATCCATCACACAAGGTCTCTTCTCTGCTTTCTGTTTCTTCTCAGAGGATTTGACTCCCAGGAGGCCTTTCGGATGCAATTAGACGTCTAACACACCCCTCACACAGGACAAATCCCCTGGGCTGTCAATCAAACCCAAACCTCCATGTGCTGCTATGTGCTGTTGCCCCTCATTTGTTTGTCTGTTTTTATTAACTGGCTGCTCTGGGAGAAGCAAGAAGCAAGAGGAGGAAGGAGGCTGAAAACAAGCATATCTCTCCGTTCCTATCCTCCGCTCTGAGAATCAGTGATGGGTGTAATTCAATGCATTCGATAGTGCCGTTCCCGGGATTCCACGGGGAGGAGGAAGAGGTGAGAGAAAGATGGGTGAGGCAGCAGAGAGAGGGAGACGGGATGTGAGGAAACAGGAGACAAATGGAGGAGAGGAAAAGAGAGATAAATGCTGGAGCAGTCATGACATGTTTTTTATGGGCACTGGACACTTACACCGATACAGACATCAATAAGCAAAAAAATTGGATTCTAGAGTATCAGCTGACATTTTTTATGCACATATAAGTAACGTAATAGTAAAATTAATTAATTATGAAAGTGTTCTACTTGACTAAATATATGACTAAGTGTATGTGGACCCCGGAATATTACACACATATGGGACTCCCGGTCTGCAGGTATTTGCTCCCATTAAGCCTCAAAAGCATAACCGAGCTTGAACACTGACGTTTGGCGATGAGACCTGGCTCACAGACGGTTCTCCAACTCATCCCAAAGGTGTTGGATGCAAAGCCGGACTTTCAACCAGGCAAAGCCGGCAATTACCACAGAGCGAGAAAAAAAGGGTTTGTGCTCTTGACTCCTGGCTTTTCAGAGTACAATGTCAGGTGTGTGTGGCCAGGATCCACGGTCCCATTTCACAGAAGAATTGCACAAAAGAAAAGTGGTTCTTGAGATGCAAAACGAATCAGTTTATTTCATGTGTGAAAGTTTGACACATGTGTCACTCTGTGGACATGGAGTAAACTGATTCTCTTTGCATCTCAGGAGTCTCTGCTATGTTTTTTCTGTCAGTGTGCGGCACATTTTTCTATGAAATGGATCTACCACAGGGCCCCAGAGCTCCGGGCTCCAGGATTACTGTGTGTCAACTGGTTTATTCTAGTTTAATCAACAATTTGTTTGGGAATATTCAGCACAATTTCAGCTGACATGATGTCGGCCTTAAAGTGTGCCCTCCTTTATTACACAGGCCCTGTCGGTCGAGCTTATGATTTCAGTTTTGTGCGCTCATGTCGCATATTTCAAAGTTAATGTGTTTAGTCAAGTTATGACACAGAGAGGCTGGAGCCAGTCAGTTTTCCAGCACAGAAAAACAGCTCACACTGGACAGACAGCAGGAGAGAATGGGGGGTTAATAGGAGTCCAGCAGCTCATTTTTTCTCCTGAACAGGTTGATCTGGTCATGGTTGGACGGAGTTCAAACAGGGACTCGGCAGGCCAGTCGAGTTCCTCCACAGCAAACTCAAAAAGCGATTTCTTCATGGGCCACAGGGGCATTGTTGTGTTGAAATATAAAAAGGGCCTTCTCCGAACTGAATTGGAAACACATGTCTAAAATATCATTGAATGCTGTAACAGTGAGATTTACTTTTGTTGATACAAAGAGACCAAACCCAAACCCAGAAAAACTGCCCCCACAAAACAGGCGTGTCCACATACTTTTAGCCATATAGTGTATTTTAGCTGTATAGTTATGTAGTGTAGTGTATGATACAACCAATGATCGACAGAATCTCACCTTGAAGTGTCTTTAATAGCTGTTCTGGAGGTTTCGATCATATCACATGATCTTCATCAGCACATGTATTCTGCCCAGTTGCCATAATAATATGTCATATATACAGTAGATGGTCCAATTTCCGTTTTAAGTGGAAAAGAAAGCAGGACATGTCCCTTGAATCGGGTTGTGGGTTGCCAGGTTGTGGCGACAGATGGATTGAAATTGTATGTAGTGAGCAGATTGTGTGTGTAGATAATGTTTCATACACGTTTTGGAAACTTGGATGATGTCAGACAAACATACAAAATTTATGGATCTGTGTATGATGATTACTGATAATGAAGTTTGAGGGCCATGCATCGTTTGTGACTTTCCTGGGAGAAACAACAAATGCATGGCCTTAAAATATGAGGGGAACCCAGAAAAAATGCAAGTGTTGGCAGGTTCGCTCGAGAATATTAATGAGTGATAATATGACATGATGAAAAACTGAAGCTGTTTCCTCAACTGCAATTGCTTCTTTGCTTTCTCCAGAATCTGAGTTTCTCTTTCATTATTTTGTACAACAAGATATATGTCGACGTTAATATCTGTGACAAGCCTGCGTTGGTGAAGAATCGGCCGCCAGATCTTTGATCACTCTGGTTCTATGAAATACCACAAACGAGGAGGTACCGTTTAATCACTGTCAGCATTTTTAATATTCATATCAGCTCTCCTGCTCGTCTACTTTATTTCTGCCAGCAGAGATAAAAAGGAGAGAGAAGTGAGGGATGTCTAATGGATGTTTTTTTGTTGCTGTCGTACCTTTCTGCACAGTTGTCTTGGCAACGGAATACAGTCATTTTTTTGTAGTCAAAAAAGGAAACTCCTCTCAGTGCTCTTTTCTGCGTGTCGTCAACGTAGCAGCCGATATACTTTGCTGAAAAAGAGGAAAAATGTAAGTTAGTCATGTACACAGACAGAGAGACACATTTTTAACATAAAACACAGAGTTTATTAATAAATACAGTGTTTGTGGCAGAACAATTGACTTCAGCTCACTGTCAAAAGAATATGTGAAACAGCTGTTTGACAAGCAGTATCGTCTTTATGCCGGCACAGTGTAGTAACAGAGCACATGAGGAGTCCAAACTGGGGCAGAGTCTTTATTTATTTATAAAGACACACATCCCCTTCTAGTGGCATGTAACTGTAGTGGCAGTCATCGCTGCATTATTTCAGAAGTGAGTGGGGGTTGGGCTTCAGTGAACCTCTGCAGAGGCAGAAACCCTTCATCGGCTTCCTCCCTCCCGTTAAAACTCGGCTCCCCTGTCTAACCGAGCTGCACAGGCTCTACTGTACCTTTAACAAACAAACCTCTCGCCATCTGTGCTGTGCCATTACCCCTCTGAGCCTCTGTTAATAGCTAAATGAGTCCTAGTCCGCTGCATTACTTTAATTGTTATGGTCTCAAGGCCTGCATTTCAGCAGCATGTGGTGTGCTGCAGGATTCCACTGTAATCTTCCTCCTAACTATTGTTTAGCTGGAAAATAATCTGCTTTATGATGAAGGGAAACGATTTAAATGAAGCTGGAACCTCTTAGCTGAATAGTATATTCCTGCCTAGTATGACATCAGGGTAAAGGATGAAACTCGTGTGTCCATATTACTGTCAGCTGCTCTGCTTTGACACACAAAACCTCCCCGTACCCGGAGGAGCATATTAACTAATGTCAACAGTGTTCCAGCTAGATTCTTTCCCCAGTCTACTCCTGTTTGGCCTTCAGTACAATATGCTTCTGTGCAGACTGCAGCATACAGTACAACTGTGTACATGTGCTGCAGTCTGCACCTTATGCTGCAATATTTTGTCCACATTAAATTCATATCCCAGTGAGACGGAGTGCATCTGCAGTGAGAGGAGAGGAAGGAAAAATATATAATAGGGTTTTGGAGATGGTTTAGACTGCAGAGTAATGAGTGGTGCTGGATGTATGCGAGCAAACAAATGCTTTGAAGCTACTAATTACTCTACGATCACTTCCGCTGCAGTCTTGCAATGTTAGCGTTTCAGAGAAGGGAAAGGATGGGAGGAGAGGAGGAGAGGAGGAGAGGAGAGGACCGAGCCAGACTGAGAGACCCTCATTTGATCAGCTTGGATTTATATTGTTAACATGTTTGCTTTGCCGACCTTGAATTGGAAAAAAAAAAAAAAAAAAAAAAAAAAACCTAGCTTGAGACTGTTCTTGCAAATCATTGTCCTTTAATATTGTACACTGTACTGTGCAGCAGGGTACTGCGTTGCACTGTGACTCAGAGATTTCATAATAAAATCACTTATTTATTTTCTCTTCGGGCTCCCAGAGGCTGGCGTCTGTCCCGGGGCAGAGGGAGTTAAAAATCAGCAGCCTCCACATTTTGTCACAGCGCTAACACAGACAGAGCAGCAGTCACTCACACTTATGTTTCATATTTATGGGCAGTTTAGATTCTTCACCTGCCTGTACTGCACTCTGGAGGGAAACCAGAAGCCCGCACAACCATAACAGAGTCATCGTAAAAATCCTGCAGATATTTATGTCTATTCAGTGTCATTTTTAAGGTGTCATGGAGATGAATAAATAGAAACATCCATATGGAACGAGCTGGTTTCCAGTCGTCTCCCTGCCAGCCGTATATAGACAAGTTTATAACTGCTGAACTGAATATTTCCCATAATACCTACTTAATAATAACCACTACTCACTACTTTAGATTTCTTCTCCACTGCACTTACATTGTACTACATTTAATTGACAACTTAAGATTTAGATTTTACCTAGACAAGGTGATCAGTTTTTAAAATATGATCCATTATTATAGATTAAACTGCCCAAATGAACATCAAGTAGTTAAGCTTAGCTCCACTTCTATCAGCTACATAACAAAATGCTTACTGTCTAAATCATTAGAATAAAATTGCACTGTACAACTTCAATGTTGGACTTTGGATATATTCATTTCATGTTACTTTATACTTCCTTTTCATCACATTTCAGAGAAAATTTTGTGCCTTTTACTCGACTACATGTATCAACAGCTATAGTTACTTTGCAGATTAAGATTTAAATGCAAAAAACACAATCAGTTTATTAAATGAGACTGCCAAACTGTATGCAACTTGTTTAAATTAACTTTAGCTACAATATCAAATGCTACTTAACATGTGAATGCATCAGTAATAATAATCCAACAGTAAAAAAGATGTATATAGTATTTCACTCTGAAAGGAGCTTTTCTGTATGAGTTATTTTGCAGTTTTGAATGAAGGACATTTCTTGGTATATTTTTTTATTCATTTAGACAGTGACAGCTGGAGAGAGACAGGAAAGGCAGGGGACAGAGAGGAGAGGACATGCAGCAAAGGGTCCAGGCTGGAACTGAACCCGACCCGCTACGATAAGCACTCGCTCTGCCGGGCGAAGGACATTTGCTTGTTACAGAGTATTTTCACATTACTACGTTTCCTTAACAACAACAACTGCTTCTATTTTCTATTGTGTTTCATTGGAAGGTTTGGACTAACAATCAGCTGTTTCCTTGAATACATGTTAGAGATATCCAGTGTTGGCTGCGTTTTTAATAATTTATACTTCATCCAGGAGTGCAGAGAGTGTTTGACAGGCTAAGAAAAGCAGAGAGGAGGAAGAGAGAAGTGTTGCCATGCAAGTAAATGATATCCTCTAATCAGCTAATTTGATCGTGTTTCATTTGAAGAGAAATAAGTGCAAAGGAAATTCATGCCATCCAAGGTCAGAGACATCGGCTCTGGACACAGACTTCCTGTCCTCGCGCTGGTGTTATCAAAACATGGTGTGATTTGATAGGACGTCAGATAACAACGAGGAGTTTACATGTAAACGTCCTCCGACAGGACTGAGCAGTCGCACAGTTTACAAACCGAGCAGATAAAAGCGTAAAGGCAGCGATTATGATGTTGAGATGTTGTGCCTGTGTTGCAGCTCGAGCGTGGCTGAACATGTGCCGAGCAGCACAAAGCCAAGCTGCAGCTGCAGCACTGTGGGTGAGACCCTCACTCTGAGACAAGACAGAGGGCTTAATCATAATCACCATCTCTCTCCACTCTCGAGAGATTCCTACATGACCAATTACAACCAGAAATTCTGAGTCATTAACATGATGCAGTTTGTAATCAGAGACTACTTTGAATCAATTTCATATTAACATGAAGTGTTGGGATAAGTGCTGCCTGTGTGTTTGCCAGTAGATGTGCATTATAAATCAGCCTGCACTAAAAAGTTTTAATTTCTAACAATTTGTTGAATATTTTATTCTGACAAAAACAATGATATAACAATTGTTCTGATAATATTTTACACAAGAATCCAGTCTTGCAGACAGAGTGATCATTAATATTTCAACGATGCAATTATTCTTGCAATGGCGGGCACGTATTGTTATTATTCCCTCATTTAAAATTAATTTATTGTGCCAGTAAATTTTATTTATATGTTTGCTGATCTGCACAAATGCACACTGCAGCTTTATTATGTGGGAGAAGCTGATGGTCACCACAGACTATAAGGTCAAATCTCATCTTTTATAATTTACCATAATTTTTCTTTTTGAATTTTGAGATCAGTGTACCCACCTCTTCCATCGTCCATGTCTTTGGCATTGCGTCCTTTAAGTGCACGGTTCCAGTTGCTGGTGTAGTCTCCCCCCCTGCTCACCGTCCCACGGCCCTCCTGTCTGACCTTTTTCATCCACGGAGGGCCATACCTCCGTCCAGACCTGCGCGTCTCCTTAAACACTCGACTCATGATGCCAAGCCCCCGAGCGTCTGACAAAGTCCGGCTGCCCATCTCCGAAGCTACCACAGAGTCCCGGCCCCCCCTGGCTCCGGGGCCGCTGTCCCCGACGAAGCCAGAGTGCAGGAAGACGAGGCTCCCGGCGGTCAGGTAGAGGAGGATGAGGGAAAAGAATCGGACAGGTTTCCTGCGGAAATAGCGCTGTATCTTCAGCAGAGGCTTGGCCATGCTGGCTCCCCCTGCCACTCAGACACAATCTTCCAGTAAAGAAAACTCATAAAGCAGAAGAATCAAGACCAGCTCTCAATCTTTCCACCACACAGCCCCACAGGGCCCCAAAAAAAATGAAGAAAAAGTCAGTTAGAGTGTCTTAATCCTGAATGAAGGTCATCCAAACAATAGCATGACTCTTCCCTCATGTATGCCTCTTCAGTCTCATGAGGATGCTGCTCAGTTTACACCTTTGCACTGTGCAGCTCTGCAGACTGTGTCCACACGAGAGTCTCTCTGCGTTCCCTCTGACAGTTCTGCCCTGAGAGCCGGCTCCGGGGCCACGGCATGAAAGGTGAGCGGCTCAGAGGGAAAGATGATCACCCAACACTGCTTTCACTCCAATTATCAGCCTGTAGAGATGCCACACCAGCGCAGCAGTGGCACTTTCTCCCACACTGTGCAGAACGAAGAGGGTTTTATTTAGTAGCTTCGTCTTTGTGCGGCTGGCTATTCACTGAGACGATCCGGGAGAGAGGGGGTGTGACTCACCATCTGCAGTAAAGACACACACACACACAAAAAGGAGAAACAAGTGTACACCTGAGTAAGCTTTATCGCACATGGAGGAGGAGAAACAACATGAGCAGGTTACAAAAGGACGAAGTCAGTGCATCACCTGCAAGGGAGTACATGTCAAACTTCCTGCTGAGCTTTAACACCATCCAAGAAGAAACTGACTGTTATAAGTTAAACCATCCTCGTTCTTTTTTCTGTAAAACTCACATTAATGAGAACATAAACTTAGAGCAAAGATTAGCAAAGGCATAAATCTAGGATTAAAAGCAACTATCTGGGAAACTTATCTGTTGTTATCTGTTGTTAGTTTGTGCACCAGTCAGAAAAGCTTCACTGCAACAAGCTCAGAGCTCCACATTATCTTTAATAAATTAGGTTAAGCCGGAAGGGGAAAAACAGAAACAAAGCTCTGCCCTGCGGCATTTTCACTGATGTCTTTTGGAACGAATGTGTGTGGGAATAGAGGGGAATTAAAAACATTATTCAGGATGATTGGAGGTGGTGATAATTTGCAAGAATGTGTGACAGGGAAAGAGCAAACAGCCTCACTTGATTTTTTTTTTTACTGAGGTGAAAAAACTGCGAGTTGCGTCTACTCATCCATTAAATTCAGAGCTTATGCTGTAATGGGTTGTCTTTTTCTTATCATAATTCTCTTCAAGATTTTACACTGATTACTGCGGTTTCTTTGGGATCCTGACTTCCCAATTCCTCTGCAGCATCTCTCAAAGGAGTCTCTGTTCTGGGACGAGCCCGGGAGGCTACAATTGGAAGGTGTAATGCAACACTCCTCAGGGTCAGGGAATTTTCCAGAACATTCGAGGGGACACTCGCCCTTGTGGCTCTCTGTCTGCCCCGGGACTAATCCGCAGAATGCTTGTCACCTGAAACCTCAATGGCACCGCAGACCCCCCTTTGGCTTCCCGCCCCTCTACTTTCCCTCCGGTAGTCTGGGAAGAGTCTGGGCCTGCAAGGAGAAATGGATCACATTCTGCTCATGAGCTTCAGTCTGCAGCGTGTGAGCACAAAGACAATACTCATCCTGTCTCACTTCTCAAAACTTTGCCTCAGCGTCCTGTTCGGGAACTTCTAAATATCTGCAAGGACAGGTTTCATTACAGACGTCTTTGTCTGCTCTTTAATTATTCAGTGTTTTGCTCATTTTAAGATCAAATCTCTTTTCCTGAGTCAAGTTCAAATCATAAGCACTAAATGTTCTGAGGTATAAATGAAGGGTGTTGCAGCTGATGAGTCAAAGTTAATAAAGACACAAAGTGAATCATATTAGTGGGGTTCATACTCAGGACATAAAAGACATCATTTGTTCAGGCTTCACTGTTTCAAAATAATGAGAAAATACTGTCCTAGAAATAAATCTGTTCTGCTGTCTAATTGCTGGAATAAGGCTAAAGCTACAGTTCAGAGCATGCACAGATAAATCTGCTTGATTTTGTTTGAGATTTTGAGAAATATTTGTTCACTTTCTTGCAGCGAGTCAGATGAAAAAAATGTATAACATTGTCATGTCTACACACTTAATATGAAACTACAGCCAGTGGCCAGAGGAAACAGCTGGCTAAAAAACCTCTACAGCTCACAAATGAACACATTATATCCTGTTTTTTTAATCCAAACACAAACAGAAATGTAGATGTTTTACTGGGTGTTAGTCTATGTACCTGACTAATTCTTGGCAGTCTTTATGCTAAAGTAAGCTAAGCTAATCAGCCGCTGGCTTTACCTTTATATTTAGGGCAGAGGCTGGAATCAATCTTGTCATCGAAATCTCCACAAGAAAGCAAATATTTAAACAAACCATGCCTTTAAACATTTGTGTGTGAAAAGTCAGATAATATCAGTGATTCCCATGAACAGCCTGTATTCAACAGGGAAAGCAGTTACACAGTGTAATAATTCCTTAGATTCATTTCCTCGGTGCAACAGCTGCATAAACAATACTGAAATATTGAAATAGTGAAAAGAGACTCCTACGGTATCCATAAGCACAGAGATTTTTCAGTCCATTTTCAGTATTTTGCTCCATGACGATGGAGAAACGATTCATCTTTCAGGATGAACAAGATGCAATAACTCTTTAACAAGCAGGTCTGTGTTTCAAACTGAATAATTTGTTTGCCTTAGAGAAATTAATCATATCTAGGTTAAGATCCCTACAGGGTTTCGAGGTCTACATAGAAAAATACAACTGTGTATTTCAACCCGCCTCTGACTCCGAGCTCACTGTGGAGGGAAACACTATCCTGAAAATGTGTTGTGGCCTCTTGATGGGACTGACAGAAAAGATGTACAGGAGAGCATTGTTTTAGGGCTGTGTGTGTGTGTGTGTGTGTGTGTGTGTGTGTGATGTCATGGTGGCTACAGCTAAAAAGCAGCACGGTGCTTCTGTTCTGATAACCCAGTAAACAGATTTATGAAGGTGGACAGATGGAGAAAATGACATAAGGATACAGTGCATGTGACACCCACCCAGGCTGTCTCACAACAGGGCCACACACAGGTTGATTACTGGTGTTAATAATTCAAACCCCCCCATCATTACAAAAATGAAGTTGACCTAGTGGCTATTTTGCAGGTTCAAATGACAAAGAACAGTGTGGATGGAGTCTGGCTGCACCTGTATGGATCCTTCATATTGTATGACTGGGGGTGTACACTGTCACACAGGCGGCTCTGTGACACTGTGCTTGAAGGCACAGCAGTGCACAACATGCTCACGATGACAATGCTAACATGCTGATGCTTCAAAGGTATAATGTTTAACATGTTTGCCGAGTGAGTTAAGTGTGCAACTATGCTAAAATTTGTTAATTAGCAATACACAAAGTACAGCTGAGGCTGATTGGAATGAGATTAGATCTACAGGTAATAAACCAAAGTTTTGCATGAATTAAAATCTTCACTTGACACAAAAATGGAAAGAGGGAGGAAAGAGGAAAAGTTGGGGGGTTATCCATCATGAATGTGTGTAAAAAAAAACTTAAAGGCAATCCATGGAACAGTTCACATTGGATCATAGTGGTGGACCATGTGACTGGTAGAGCCATCCCTCAAGCCGTGCTGCTAATGTGGATAAAAGTCACACCATCACATAACAGCTTCATATACTGTAAATTTCTGCAATTAAGAGCCACAGCAGGTGAATTTCATTCACAAGTGGGTAAAATTCAGATGTGACACTTGTAAACAGAGGAAAACGAAATGCAACAGATGACAGATAGGAGGTGCTGCAGAGGTCTTTTTGCCAAATCATGGCAATTACTCATGTGGAGCGGACATGAACTCACTGACTGACCATTAATTCACATTCATATTAAATGAGCCAGCAAATATTTAATCACAGCGGATTTAGAGGAGGAAACGTCAAAGTTAATCTTTGGCGAGCAGGCTGACAGCCAGCTCAGCTTGTGCTGCAGGCAAATGGCTCCACAAGTCAGTCCATAAATATTCTTCATATCTGTCCTGGGACACATTGACCAGAGAGAGGGTTGAGCAAGACGGAGCTGTGGTCAACACTGTGACACCTCTCGAGTTCAGGAACAACACTTAACTGTCAGCCAGCAGGGACAACTGGTGGGTTCGACAAACACGGAGTCACCTTGATGCAAGAGAGACCTGCTGTAACGTGATACCAGCAGCGGAAAGCTAACAGAGTGACTATGTATTACTTTTTTGTGGTTTGAAGGAAAGAAACTGCTAAGAAATAATACAAAAAAGAAAACTTTGTGCAAGATGTAAAAAGACAATATATCCTCAGATTTCAATCGAAGAGGTTGGATATTTAGGAGCTGGATATTTTCACGATAGAAGCAGATGAAATCTTCAGTGTTGTTACTCGGTTCTGCAGATGTAATCAATTTCCATTCCCCCGTCTCTCGATTGCCAAAAAGCATTCATTTCGCTCAAACGTGGGTGAGGCTTTTTAACTGCCAGACCTCAAATCTCCACTGCAAATCACACCAGCTGAATCAAATTAGTTGTGATATCCTCCCACAGTTTAAAATGGGCTTTTCTTGCTGTGTTTTCACTGTGGTAAAAGTTAGAAAAATACAGGAAACCAACTGTATGGCCAGCGAGCTTATCTTTGGTGCACAGTAGAAGCAACACTGATAGTCATGAACGGTGGGCTTTTACAGGGAAGAAACACTCATTATTGTGACAGAAATGGTCCGCGTTAACAGTGGCAGGAAGAAGAGGTTATCCGGTGCACGGCCACCAGCGTTGGTGGGAAAGGAAGCCATCTGAGTCTTCTCTCATTGTCCTTGTTTTCTAACCCGTATTACGTGCATGCACGTTCGACTTTAAGCCCCATCCTGTAAAAGTACTGTACTGTACTGTAACATGCCCCCAGTTCTTCGGCAGCAGAAGGGTTAACGGCGTTAGCTGCAGCAGCCCTGACCCTCCCCTCACCCTGGGGCCTGTCTTTCCGCTCTCCTAGTGTGTTTGGCCTGCCAGTGCGCATTAGCCATGTTTGTCAAATCAAATCAAACGAAAGATCACATTCCTCCCCCGGTGATAACACTGGCCATGCTTGCGTTCAACTTTACAGAGATTGCTCCACGGCATCCTACTCACAAAGTTCTGTCATTACAGGTCGGGGGAAAACTCAAGACCCCCAGAACGCAGCAAGGTTGTTGAGAACACGCCTGAATGACGACTTAATACATAACACGTCTACATGAGTGCAAAAGTGTGTTGCAATGCCAAATTGATGTAAATTATGATTCAGGTGTAACAATAAGATAACATTAATAACTATAATATTTGTAGACATTTACAGCCTAGAAAAAGACTGCAATTTATATGTAAAACTCAGACAGCTCAAATAATCCAGTTGGATGCTTCTCTTGCTGCTCTTCAAGCGGCTCGCTCAGCGCAGATGGGAACTCGTAGGAGCGCGTGACCCCTGAAAACTGGAGTGTGAACATGGCTGCTTCCAATAACAACAGGATCGCACCGCCAAATCCGTTTTCTTTGCTTAGTGTTTGGCAAAAGTTACCACGGTACGCGCTACAGTTTTGGCTGCCCGTTTTGGCTTCAGCCATTTTAATTAGACCTGTTTTTGATCTCAGTGTGTGCCTGCATTAGCGATTGGCTGAATGCCCAATATGCTTAATTACTGGTGGCTGCTGAAAAGAAAGCTCATCAGCAGAGATGACTGCAAGAATCTGAAATGTGCAGTGACAGATTATATGAAGCTAAGACAGCAGCAAGGAAGCAACAAGACACCTCCACCTCTGCTTCTGTGCTGACAGTTAAAAGACTCTCTTCACATACCTTTTGATAAAGTTTCCAAAAATAAAGTTCCACTGCACACCTTTACTGTACCTTATTTATCACTAGATTAACTGTTTCTAAAAGCTTTGTCTGCAATCTGTCACGAAGCCTCGAACATGTGGAACAAATGTGATGGAAGTAAACACATCTGTGCTGGAACAACTGTAGACAACCTGCAGACTGGTGGCAAATAAGATATCCAGTGCTCTCACTCTGCTTTCATTAACCTCTCATTAGTGGCCTGCTGAGAGGTTAATGACACAAGATGTTAATGAAAACGTCTTATGTTTCATTTTAGATTTGTTTTAGATGGCCCGTGTGGTTTTATTTTATGGGATCCCTCAAGCTCAGCCACTGAAACTGTGTGTAATTTAAATGCACATAACGCAACTGAACAGTAGTTTGTATGCACATTAGCACACAAAGTGGTAGATGTACTGTGAAGCTCTATTTTACTGGTCTAAGTGTAAATCCTGCCAGTTCTGGTCTGGACAGAAAATAAAGGAAAAATAGCCCAACTGCTGACTGTAAAAACAAAGCACGCAGACGTATTTTTCCACCTCCGAATGGTTTGACAGAGCATGTAACTTACAAAATATGGGGTTTTTAAGCCGAAATCCATCAAAGGTTTTCACCACCTTTTCCATGACACAGTCAAAGCATTTGGATGGTTTCTTTATTCTCCGTATTTTCTTTCAGCAGTTGAGGAGCCAATCACGACTCTCGGTCGAGACGGGAATGAAAATGGATCGGACAACTTGCATCATGTACGTAAGATGCCCAAACACTGCAGGAGCGCTGCACATCTGAGTTCACCTCTTGTCATATGTAGTAAGGGAGTACACAAGCGGCCTTTCTATATTAATTTTAGAAAAGGTCAACACACACCGAGCAGCGATTTCATCACCGTATGTCAACCAAAACTTCAGTATGCTTGATAGTATTGTCTGATTTAACCTTTATTTATTCAGGAAGTTTCACTCCGAGATAGCCTCTCTTTCGCTGGAACACCCTGATCACGTTCACACCTGGAAGCTGCCCAGTGCAGCCACAGTCTCATCTGCCGGCCAGTGAGCAGCTTCACTGGAGCGCCTGCGGTTAAGGGCCTTGCTGAAGAGCACCTCAGTGGTGGTAATGAGGGAAGGACAAGTGCAGCTTTTTCACTTTTGACACCCAGATTTATCCTGCCAGTCCACAGGGGATTGAACCAACGACTTTGGGGTCACAAGCTCACCTCTCTAACCTCAGAGCAGCAGTGGCAGATAAATCACAGATATATGAGTCAGCAGTAAGTAAGAACTGCAGTTCAGACACTGCAAAGATATAATTGAGTTAATCAGCGACAAATTTGCACTTCACTTCCAAAATGTCCCCCCTGAACTAAACCTGACTTCACTAACATACGAATAGAAATGCAGCATGACAATAAGAAACTGATCAGTGGTGACGGTGCAGTGATTTCACAACAAACCAACCATTTGTCAACAGGCAGATTTCAGATCCTGTTCTCATTTTTTAGGGGCATATTTTGAAACAGGCACTTACTGCAGAGATTCGCTGTCTATTGCTGTCGTGATATGATTGCTGTGTTTAACCCTGCTGGTTACGCCCTCCCAAAGCCTTTGGGTAATTAGAAATACTAGTGCATTTGGCATTGGAGAGATTGAACTGACCAATCACTGGAAGAGTTTTTAAGCACACCCTATGAAGCTTAAAATTAAGCCCTGGATGGCAGGGAAAAAGCTCATTGTAATCCTGATGATACTCAATGGTCCATTAAGCTCAGTGGTGACCTTTTACTCTGAAAGAGAAGAGGTAAATTAAAGGGTCTAAAAATAATGTAATCCTTTTCTTTGACTGGTGCACAGTAGCATTAAGCTGCAGCACTGTAATCGAGTGACTGATGATCGTGACCATTTCCACCAGCGTACGGTGATAAGCAACTGACACAGTCGAAAAGCAAATGGGAGTGAAGCAATAATAGCTCCATTGTGATTGTGGACACAAAGAAGCAGAGTTCAATTAGGCATGAGCAAAAACACAAAAACTGAACAAATCATTTGCACAAAATCTGAATTAGCACTGATTCTTCTACTTGTGCACTCGCTTGTCATGCAGTGTGGAGTCTGTTTGTAAATCCGAAGACATGAGGGAACGGAAGAAATGAAAGGAGAGAGAACTTCTACTATTTTGGGTAGAGAGGTGCAGAAAAAAGCTTTGATGCCAACAGGAAAGAGAGTCCTCTCGCTAATGATGTGTCACAAAGCTCTAAACAGAGAGAAATATCCCAGATTCCCGTTGTGGGAGTTTCAGACCGACCCTCAGTAGCAGCCACTCCCAGATCCCAGTTGGCCACATAGATGGACATTTGAGAAACAATCACTTGAGTCGGCCCCCTCTAATGGCTTCATAAAAGAAGTAATTATTCTGCAGCGGGGAGGCGCTGTCAATGGGAGATCAAATGATGTCTTCCACTATCCAACCTTAACAAAGCTCCTCTTTCACGGCCTTACAGAATATCTGCAGCTCAGTTTTTTTCAAGGAGGAAAGGAGCTTTTTCTCCCTTTTCTTCTCCCACCTCCACTAAGCACAGAAGATCTCTCTGCTTTAATTAAAAGTGAATTCTCCCAGCTCAGTTCTGCTGTGAATCTCAGTCCTCTCTGCTTGAATAGACTTAAGAGGGGATTGCGGTGGGTTTCAGCAAATGTTTAGTTGGTGAGGAGGAGGAGGGGGAGGAGTGATGGGGGAAATAGGAAATGCCTCTGTATGGATCTTGAGGCAATTTTCAACAACACATCAAGTTAAACTGTGAAAGCCCGACGCAGGCAAACACATCTTACCCACATGTATCTAAGAAATGTAGTTATCTATTAACTGAGAACAAGGCGCTTTCTTTTTCCATGTTGGACAAGTGCTCTCAACAGCAAAGAGTGGGCGTTTGGCTCGGCTTTATTTGAAACCACGCACTATCAAACCGTATTTTTAATATTAATGTGACTCAGTATTTTCTATTTGTGAGCTCATGCAATATTTCCATGAAGAAAGAGGCCAGAAAAACATAACTTCAATCTGTGATGTCGATGTGAGACCAGATCATGTCCAAATCTGAAAAATCATACACACATGCTGAGGGTTCACATCCTCAGTCACACGTGTTTGCCAGCAATTAGTTGTGGCACATTTTTCTTGAAACCACACATCAATGTTTTTACATTTCTGTTTGTGTACAGATGGAACGAATGAATATGTTAATTAGTAGAAGTGTCTGAACTTTGGAGAGAGCCGGGCTCGCTGTGTC
Organism: Chaetodon auriga; assembly: GCF_051107435.1. Taxonomy (NCBI): domain Eukaryota; kingdom Metazoa; phylum Chordata; class Actinopteri; order Chaetodontiformes; family Chaetodontidae; genus Chaetodon; species Chaetodon auriga. Next base: position 21,485,203 of record NC_135078.1, on the reverse strand, counting down.
CCCCACCTCTTCAGTCTTTATGCTAAGCTATGCTAACCACATCCAGCTCTGTACTGGACAAGATTAATATTAATCTTCTCACTCGCTGAAAGAAAGCAAAAAAAAAAACAAAAACATATTTACTGAAATGCTGAATTATCCTTGCAAAACAGCCTTACCTGACTTCAGGTCAGCAGAAACAATGATCACCTTTATAAAGTTGATATGGTGAATTTGCTAGCAAAAGTTGCGTATTTACACATCCAGCATCATTGAAGCAACATTCATTTGGGGTGATGCTTCTGGCCAGCTGGCAAATGTAAGTCCAATACTGTGATTATACACGAATGAAAAAATACTTATGAATATCATGTTCCATCTCTGCCGATAGATCCCTCTAAATCTTTCACACTGGTCCTGTAAATCCTGATACCACAAAAAAACTGTTTTAGTCCTGCGTTTTTGGCCAACACCAAAAATGAATACACTTGTATCTTATAATTTTCACGTGTTGTTGGGGGAACTTATTCACAGAGGAAGATGTTGACACAACCGTCCCCCTGTATCACACAGCTTCTTCTGCTCTGCTGGACAGAGTAAGAACAGAAAAACAGCCGAGTGCTCGGCGGTGCAGTGAGAGGGGAGACAGACCCTCCACCGTAGGATGCACATTCAAGCTCCTGTGTCAACGAGCACCCACTCTGCTGAAGTGTCCTTAAGCAAGAAGCTGGATCCTCCAGCACTGTTGTTCTGCAGCTAACCCTTCACCTCCTGAGAGAGACGTGAAAAGAGCATTTTACATCTATTTTTAAAGCACTGTAATGAATTATGGTTCAGTCTGAGCTTACTTTGCCAAAGGCGCTGACCACTGCATTACAGTAAATGTGTGTTTCAGAACTTCTGAAGACAGCTGAGGTGAAATAATATGGTGTCATGTTCAGGCTGGTTACATTTGAAGTGATGAGTATTGACAAAAGCTCACTTCCCCTTTGCTTAAGTCCTTGTTTTCGTTTTAGAAAACCATAGTGTGGCCTCACAGACTAATCCCACACAGCTGAATCCATTTTCAGCTAGAAAATCATTGCACATGCCCTTTGCCTTGTTGATCCATTGTGCTTTCAGGTCAGCATCAACAGATTTAACACTCAAGATTTGGACGAATGTATATACTTGAGAGCTGGATAAGTCTGCACCGTTCAAAGCTGGGAAAAGAGAGGATTAGAGAGGCTACTAATGATGTCTGGAGTAACGAGGTGATCTTGCCCGAAGCACCACATGCTGGGATTATTTCAGACAACACAAGATCCTGAAACTGCAGGCTGTTGTCTCAGCATGAAGCACAGTTAACAATAGGTGTTCAGTAAACAGTCAAGTATTTTCCATTTTCCAGAAATACAGAAGCATAATCAAACTGATCCACTCAACATGTTCGACGTGTGTGTGGCAAAACCTGTTTTTCATGGTCATGAATGAATGGTCATGTGGTTAGAGACACCCACCACATCACTACAACTTCCCTTATTCAATTGGAGCCAAGGTGGTAGGTAAGTGTTGAAGGACTGACATGAAAACTGAACTTACTCATAATGAATTGTATTATATATACGTATTATATGACTGCATTATTATTCTTGATGCATTTAAGAGTCATCAGTATTTAAATGTTGTCGATGGTTAATGTTGCTCCACTTTTAACTACTTTACATTATGTTGTGTACACTTTAATCCATAAAAATACATAAGAAGTACAGTACTTGAGTAAATGTACTTAGTTTCTTTGCACCACTGACCGTAGATTACATTGTACCCAAACTGGATACATGTGACAAAAGAATATTGTTTGTTAGAAATTGGAAACATTCTGCTGATTTTGGATTGAAAGCTGATTTGAATGCAGAATAATCTGCCAGGAGCCATGTTTACAGTTTTAGAAACATGTGGGTATTTGGTTCTCTTTGGTTTGCTGACGCTTGGGTATGATTGTGAAACTAAATAGTTTCATGAAAACATTTTGAGCCTATTTCCTTACCAGACTGCAATGACGGTTGACAGTTATATGAGGAGAAATAAACCACAAAAGCAGTTTTCATGTTTTTCCACAAACTGTGGCCTCAACTGAGCAGAGTATAAAAACATGTGTTTTGAGTCATGAAAAAAATCTTATTTTTTTAATCTTATTTGTTCTTTCTTTATGCCATCTATAGTGCTTTCACCCCCTTAACATATAACCGACAGCACGATCTAAAGTATTTAACACCCATGTTTGTGGAGTTGTTTGGGAAATTAACACTAGCTGAAATGAAGGAACAAGTTGTAGGAAAGTACGTACAGCAGGCAGCATCTGTACTGCAGTGGACATCATCACAGGCTGTTACTTCATTTTCCTTTAATGGAAAGAGACTGAAAACTTAGCATGAGAGCGGGCAGCTCGTCCGTCGCTCTGAGTGTTGTTGTACACAAGCTATTTAGCTGTTTTTGATGAGCTGTTCAACGTGCACAATCACGCAGCGCAGCGAGCTGGATGCAGCGGATGCATTCATCTGAGGAGCATGAAGTGTGTATGTGGTCGGGTGCTCTGTAAGCATGCCTTGCAAAATGTGTACTGAACCATGGGCCTCATCAGCATCACGCAAATCTGCCTGTAAAGGTCAAGCAGCACCAGAGGCCTGCTGTCAACATATCCTGTCCAATTAAATATGAACATCATTAGAGGCCGTGTTGCTCATGCATCCTATTTTTAGTCAACTGTTGTTGTTGTTGTTGTTGCTGTCATTGTGTCCTCATTGTTAGTCCCATCAATTCTATACCAGATGACAAATCCATGACTAAGTAAGTTAACACTTTAAAGTCTGTACAGCTCTATTTGCAACATAAGATGACAATTATACATATTTACAATACAAGTTTACAAATAGTTTACAATATGTGCATACACAGACACCTGTGTATTTGTTATATGCATGTATGTGTATGTTTGCATCCACTAAATGCCTCTTTCACACATAGGTCAATTACTGGGGTAGCATTTTATGCACTGCTAGCGATTTTCATTATTCATACATGAAGCTACATTCGGGAACATTTCTGTCTTCAGCCTTTTCAAACATGCCAGTGTCAGAATAAAAGGGGCGATGGACAGTCCAGCAGATGGTGGTAATAAAATGCTTTTGGATACCAACGACCATAAAACTCAACAGAAGAAAAGGGCGCATGTGAACTCCCTTATTTCTGAATCTGTCCATTTTCCATTTTTTCTTGAAAAAAGGAGCTAGTTTGCAAACACAAGAACCTTTATTCGTTATCAAATCATCCTTAAAATCGTTGGCAAGGCAACAGTGGACGAGTGGCTGATTGAAAAACATCATCAGCGGAGTCGTACGACTCCCTCTACCAGACGTAACCCTTGTCCCTGCAGTGTTACTGCTTTCATTCACAATACAGCCATACTGCCATTTCCCCTGAACTGTTCTGACGTCTTGAGGTGGGAAACTGGCACCACAGATTACCCTGAAAATCGATCTCTGCTCCCATTCACACGCGACCCCATGCAGGAACTGTTCCTGAACATTTCAGGGACGGACTGCATACGTGAAAATGGTGTAAGAGAATTTGGGGTATGCCATTTTCCCTATTTTGTTTATCTATTTTACATTTTCTGCACTCAGTTGATAGCTTTGTTTATACCTCCTCATATTTCCTTCTTTAATCTATCTGTTTGTTTTTTTCAGCAGCAGGATGCCCTTAGATAAAGGACAAAATCTAGTGTCAGTAGACACTGAAAAAGCTACTGTTGATAATGTACTCACTGCAAAGATCAAGAAAAGGCTTTTCTTTTCCTTCTGTAATAGCATAGTTTTCCTGCACCTGACATTGTTGTCATCAGTTACCACATGAAGCTAAAATCAAAAGGTAATTTCTGCAATGATGGAAAGGTTAGACGTATATGTGCACACAGGGGAGCACTGCAGTATGCAATCAACTATGCTTGTGTGTGTGTGTGTGTGTGTGTGTGTGTGTGTGTGTGTGCAGAGGTAGAAATGGGCAAAGTATCCGGGGATTCAGGTTTTCTGACAGCTGCCTGTTTCGGGCTCACAGGAAGGACTAAGCCTCACTGTTGCAGCATCTTCTAAGATGAATAAAATATGACGAGCATGCAGTCGTGCCTCACTGTTGCTCTGATGCAACATGGACAACATCTCTATAGCGATGGAAGAAAACACACGGCTGAGTGAGACAGAAAAGCAGAGACCTCTGAAATAACAGAGCGAGATAACAGTGACGTGCTCGATAATTTTCACACTAGAGTCCAATATGGATGTGGTTGCATTTACTGAAAAGGTCAGTTCACAGATGCCTCAAAAGCAGATTTTCGCACTTCCCTCTAGTGGCATCTTGCCATGCATATACCTTTGGTTTTATGCGCTCAGGTTTGAATTTCTGCCCCTGAAACTTCAAGGGACTCTTTCTTCAATAGAAATCAGGTCCTAAGAAAACCTCTCAGTGAGCTCTGAGAGGTTTGAGAGTATGTGGGACAGTATTCATGGAAAAACGTGTTACAGCTGACCTCAGTACTGTGAGTGCCACAAAACAAAATTCCCAACACCTCAATTACATCGGAGTGAAAAGAGAAATCTCAGAACTTACAGATAAAAGGGAAATTACCTGCTTGGATAGATCACAGTAATGGGAAATGGAAAAATCAGTCTTTTTCTGAATTGGGTGAACTGATAGTTTTCAGCTTCAGTCAGCACAGAATTCACAAAATGTATGATTTTTAGAGGAAATAGGAAGTTTAGCTCATGCGATGATGATCTTTAATGAAGTTATTGTCACAATTAGCAGGAGCCTTCCAGCTATGACACTTCTTCCGTCAACCAATCAGTTGTAACACCTGAGCATCACAAGCTAATGAGCGGAAAAGCCAGAACTGACACCTACAAGTAATAAATAAACGGATGAAATGTTCAACATCTGCTACTCTAAAGGAAGTAGTATGGATGTAAATTTGACAGAGAGAACAGATGAACAACAGCCTCTCTGTGTTTTCTTTGTGGTGAAATCTCCCATCTAGGGAGGTACAGTGAAGGGGTGCTTGAGCCCGTCTGCAAAGTCAGACAAAAAAACAAGAAGGTTGGGAACCACGAGACTCGAGAGTCCAACACTGCAAATAATGCAGCCTGTGTTTTGGCCTCGACGGTTCAGCCAGACCGTGTTTAAGTCGCCGTGGTTGACTGAGGAGAGGGCTGCGCCCGGATTCAGTGAAGCGCTGAGCGGGAGCTGAGTCATCTCACCCTGAAGCAACCTGGGAAAGACATCTGCACAGTCACCGAGAGCGCGGCGGTGATGATGGTTGACAGTGCGTGGCAATGGGCTCGTGGCTGACCAGGCGTGCTTCATTTACTGCATGTGATAGCTCCTAACATCACGGCCAAACCTGGGCAGCTCTGCTGACAGATGGAGAATATTAGCGCCGCGGAGGAGCTCATGTGTGTGCTCTACTTACTGCCAGATTCAAAGAAGTAGCTGATAAGTGGATAGACTGAGGCACTCATCCAGCTTGCTGCTGGAAATTAATGGAACAACATGTAATGCTGACTGTAAAAATAATAAGCCCTTACTTTAAGCGTGTATAAATAGAGGGTTGGTTACCGTTGCACATCTTTCAGATGAAATCCCAGTAGATACAATTACTGAGCGAAAGACTATCATGAGAATTTGCTACTATTTACCCTTTAACGACATATTCCCAACAGGAAATAAGCAAAAGTAGTTTATCCATTTAAAAGCTTGAGCGTCGTGTTATTCCATGATAATCACAGCGGTGGAGTTGTGGTTTGTGGAGGAACACAGGGATGCATATCTTGATTTGTCCAAGTAGTTCATTTCACAGTAACCTGACAAATTTCTCAAGTCAGTGTGAGAGCACAATTAGGGCCCAGCATGCTGAAAGGAGATCTGACGCCGCTGCTGACACTGACTGCACAGGCTGACAGACCCAGAGGGGACTCCAATCCTTCTGATTCTTTATCACACCGGGGCTCCTGCTGCTGTACTGCAGTATTGTTAGGGCAGGGCTTATCAAAATCTCCTGACATCCTCTTTTAAGAAAAAGCCTGTCTAATTCTTCACAGTGCAGTCTGGGTGTGGATAGATGTGTTTTCACAGATCCACTAACACTGCTTGAAGTGATGTTCTCTAAGCTGAGAAAACACCACAAGGCTGCTCTCTAATATGCATATAATGTCTACTTCATCAGCCTAATAGAGCTTATAAAAGACTGCTTCGTGCCTTTGCTGTCACTAAAGTGTGCTTCCTGGTCAACGTCCTTGAAATCAGTGGAAACTTGTTATGTTTATTCCTACATTATGCAGTCTTTTTCGAGCCATTAGGATGTAAATATGTTTAATGTGGGAACTCATTTAGGAGTATAAATGGTGCTTTAGTTCCAGGTCGACCCAAAGATAAATGCCTCTCAGAGAGGCAGCACTCAGACCATTTTGTCCTCCGGCTCCCTAAAAGTGGGAGTTGGTACACTAAATTTCTCTATTTAAAGGCTCCACTGTTGCCAGGTTGGATCTCTGTTGGTGCAGCAGGTTCAGAAAACAGAGCCCAGCACTTTAACTCCAACAAAAGCCGTTTTGTGAAGAAGGGATCAAGTTGAAGAGAGGACAAGGGGGCCTGCTACTCGAGGTGAGCTATTACAGTGGTGATGTGCTAATCTTGGCCACTGGCACAGTCTCAAGGTCGGCCTTGGGCCACAGAGAATGTGGCTTTTATATTCACTGTTTTCTCCTTATCTTCTGCTCCTCATCTTTTTTTTTTTCATTTTCCCAATTGCCCTCACACTCTCTTCCCCTCTCTTCATTCTCTCCCACACACGGACAAACACACACACACACACACACACATACACACACACACACACACACACACACACACACCATGTCAAGCCTCTGCCTCCCCTGAGCGGTTAGTGTTGGACGTTCACACAGTTGTGAGTCAGTCTGACGGCGCTGAGGGCAAACAGAGACTTTGGGTCAGACTGAGGGGAGCCAGAGCTGATGCCACATCCAAGACCCTGACTGACCTCCTGAAGAACGGCAAATGTTGTGATAATCCACGTTTGGGGACAAAGTCTTGGAAGAAAGGGAGGTTTTTCTGCATAGAGTTACTATACTTTCAATTATATGACTTCAAAAATAAACCTGCTGCTGTTTGATTACAGTAATTATGTATTGCATATGCAGTATGGATTGATTTAAGACAGTGTTTCTCAAACCTGGGGAACATATGGAACGTATCTCTGAATCTGATTAATCAAAGTCTCATGCAGGCAAAGCTATGAAGATTCAGGCTGGTGAGATTTATCCAGAAATCAAAGCACACCGACATGAAAATACAAGATTTTTGACAGGGGAACAAATTAGAAATGTTGTTCTTTGAGGAAACCCATCAGTCAAATATGAAATATGACGGATATTATCTTGCTCTCAGGTTTGTTTTCAGCATAGAGCTTTGTGTCTTTTGTGTATGAAAACTGGAAATATAACAATTTTTCAAATGCATGATCATTCAAGAGTAATATACATCAAAGAAAATGCAGTTCATGTTCTAAATAATGTTATTTCAGTGAAATTCAACTTGGCTGTTCTGAAAAAGAAGTTTGAGAAAACAATGACTTAAGACATCAGACAGCAAACAGATATTTTGTTGCACCACAACAATTATGACCACTCACCAGATGAAGACATAAAAATGATAAATTAATGATATCATCTAATGACTCTGCTGACTAGTTTTAGTCTCCGTGCCTCCAATTAAAGCACACTTGAGATGGGGTTGCATTTGCATCTCAACACATTAGGAGATGGACAAGATGCAAGCACACAACCACCGACACACACACACACACACACACACACACACACACACACACACACACACACACACAGTCGTGTATAGATAATTTATGATGACTTGCATTCATTTCCTGGAGACTTACTCTAAACATAACCAAAACCACTACTTGCCTTGCCCTAACATTACTCTAACTCAGCCCAGTCTTCATCCTAAAATGTAATGATTCACATTATGGGAACCTGCATTTTGTCCCCATAAGGATGCTGAGTCCCCGCGATGTGACTGTGTAAACGGATTCCCCACAATGTAAGGAATACATGGTACACACACACACACACACACTCATATTAGCTTTGGTAGGATTAAACAGCATGCACATCCTCAGCAGGGTGTCTGTCTCTGTCTGAAAGAAAAGCCGGAACAGCAGGTCTGAGTATCTTCCGTATCTTTTCTGAAGTCAATGCTGTCTTCATGCTAGCAGTCTGAGAAGTCTTCTTTAAACAACGCACATAATGATTCGATGATTCACGCTCCCTGTGACGATGACAAAAACATTGCGGCTAGTTTTTGGTTTATACACTGGATGGATTTTAATGGAGCATCGCCTGCGAGCTAGCTCAGGCAATCAACCCGAGCTGTGCTGCATATACACATGTGACACGCCTCGCTCTCCACAATCATCCACCAAACACGTCCTTCCAATTCTGCGACCTATTTAAGCTGCAAAACTTCCCATCCCTCCCTCTGCTCTGTCAGTGCCGCTGCTGCCCCGCATCAGTCTCGCTGCCTGCTCTTCCTGGCCTACCACCACCCCAGCATCCACCTGCAGGCTCCAGCCAGCGGGCTTAAGAGGGATAGGGGACGTTCGCTTATCACTCATTAATATCTCAATGTAAATATATCTGCAGGGAGTGATGAGGTTGGAGCCAAGATGCAAACTCTAACTATTCTGCTGCTGTAATAAACATTTCAAATGTGAGCTGTCTGACTGAAATACGATATGTCTTGTAGGATGTGGTCATTGGTTTTCTTTGTCAGTTAGATTTTGATCCACTCAAGTCATGTGACGTATCTACAGTTAATATCTACCAACAGAAGCCACACACTTGAGTTAAGATTCAGGTTTTGGGTTTGATGTCTACCACCCTGTACTTCCTTACCACCTGTCTTCATAGTGATTATCTGGATACGACTTACGGAAGAGGTCCGGTGTTGTGAATAATCCTCCTATAAGCTGAAAAGCTGGCTGAGACGTCCATGCAGCGAGGCTGACCCACTCCTTGGATCTGTGTAACCGGAACACAGTTTTAAAGAATATCCTCTCTCTAAAATCATCTTTTCTTTTGAGGAAAAGGAAAATAAGTTATTCCGAAATATAATATATATAGTAAACTAAGGCTTTTGTGTTTTGACTCGGCACCAATATGAACTGAATCTGAAGCCACTGAGCATGAAACTGCCATTCTGCTTTTAACGTCAGACGCTATAAACAGTCCGAAGACAGTGGAGTATTTAATGCCAAGCTATTTCTGTAAGAGCTCTAATGAGGATCTTGACATCCGTTCTTGATGGTGATTTATCAGGAGCGAGTGCGCCACACGACCTACACACATCTCGCACTGCGCCACTGTTATTTCACTGTAATGGCTAGCACAAGCGTGCTAACTGTTAGTTCCTGTCAGTTCCTCTGGCGATCTTCAGAGCCCTCGGCCAATGGATATGATCCACGGCACGTCCCTGAGAGGTCGCCAAGAGGATGAAGAGATAAGCTCTGGAAGAATTCAAAGCCTTCTCTCTCTGCTGCCAGCCACCCTGTCGCTACACAAAGGACTTCATAACTGAGCCACTTTCAAGTTCTCCTCTGCAGGCGGAGCTGAGCTCAAGTGTGGAAAAACTCCTCCGAAATTCAAAATCGAATTCAGAAAAAAAATATTATACTTAGGTGCAATCCTAAAGGCTGAGGCTCCACTTAAATTCCAGAGGTGCAAAATGCTGCGACCTTGACTATCTGATTATCTGATCATTCAGTAAATCAGCAGCAGCAGCAGGATCAGCACTTTCATTCTGGAGCGAACAAATATGAACTTCAGTTGTTGCCATATTTCTCTGACGTGAGTTTACTTCTGCCTCAGGAAACAGCACGGCCGCTGTTAGCAACAGTGAAATCTATGTGATTTTATTTTTTAAATGAGTATCCAGAGACTTCTGTCAAGCGCAGCTGAAACTGCATTACTATATAACGTGATGGAGATGCCCATTGCCAGAGGGCTGAATTAGAATAAGGAGGAAGGGGTGCTTTAAGTCTTTATTTTACAGTGACGTTCACGGTATTGATCAGTTCTGCCTGCTCTGGATTCATCAGCTATGAGTCTCCCATCGCCATAACAAGTGGTCTGTCATGTTTTTTATTTACCGTCATGCCAAGTGCTGAAATAGCAGCAGCGTAAGCAATTAGTGCCGTTTGGATTGATTTTAACAGCAGTGTGATCAATCGTAACAACCATTATGTTGTTCTTCTGTTTCGACTTCACACTGAGCAGGCGGTTCAGTGCAGTGATCTCGTACACGGAGGTCATCAGAAACAATGAGGGCGAGAAGAAGCTGATGATTTGCATAATTTCATTAAATTCATTAGGAGTTACCCTGTAATTGATAAGCGTGCACAGCTGAGGATAAATATGATAAGGATTATTTCCATTATCAATTGATCTGCATATGTCACTGATTTGCTGTTTTTCTAGAAAATATCAGAAAATAATAAAATACGCCCATGAGACCATGCCGACATCTTCAAATGTCTTGTTTTATCCAACCAGCAGTGTAAAACTCAGATATTCAATACAGAAACAATTAACTGATTATAAAAACTACTGACAAACACTGTCAGGCAGAGTCGGTGAACTCTTGGTCTAAAACCTTAATAATAAATAATAATTAAAAAAAAAAATAACGAGGTTCTGTTCATGCTAGAATTGACACTAAAATCCAGAAAAATCTCTCAATTAGATTCTTAAACTAAAGACACAAATGAGGGGAGGAAATGCAGGTTAGGTGCTGCCTGTTTTCTCAGTCTGATCTGCAGCTCTGGTTAAAAATTAGCAGCAGGGCTCTAATGAAAGACCAGCGACTTCACACTTTGGGGAGAATGACTCCACCAACCGTGCACCTGGTTAGAGACTAATGCATCTTTACTGCCCACTGAACATGATAATGTACCTAGCCGAGAGCAGGAACACTTTAACATCTGTCACACAAACACTGCAGGTGCAAATATGACGGAAAAATATAAGCCTCTCAATTGGTTTAACCCACCAGGAGTCAGATAAATAATATATTAGGATTTCACTGTGCAGTGTGTAGGAACAAACAGGGTAGATGATGGCACAGCCTCTAGTTCACTCAGGTATTTTTATCACCTGAGGCTCAGTGTGACAAAAACATATGGCCTTAAATAGACAAAGCCTGCTGCAACGCCTGTCCACTCTGTCCTTTAAGTGGCAGCTTCTTTATTCGCAATCGAAACGGTAAAAATACGAAAATACACGACAGAAAACTGAGAATTGGGTTTTTGGGTTTTGATCTACTTCAGAGATGTTAACCAGCAGTGTCGTTAGCGGTGCAGCTTGACTGTGAGTTTGTGTTACACCACAAACATAACCAACCTGTGTATTCACAGGATGATTCCGAGCCGCTGAATTAAAGCTTTCCTCCTGGATTTTGTATCAGATCAGATGTAATGTTTGAAGTTCACCTTACCTTCAACACGAGTCAAGAGGAGGCTTCAGCAGATGGTTTGATGTTGCAGTTCACAGGACGCAACTCAGCAGAGGATGGTAGTCATGATGTTTCATCTCCACGATCATTCAGCCAAATATGAGCATCAGCATGCTCTCTGATGAGCTGTTTTTTTTGCTTTTAACCGCAGATAATTAACGTTAGTTTACCAATCTCACTAGCTCGCACAGTCTCTCAGCGCTGCTCAATGATCTACTGTACAGCACCGCAGATAAACCGCCACGCACTTCTGGCTGTCGGTCGGAGAAGGAGGGAGTAATGTCAGTGGCCCTACAGGCTCACCAGTCCACATCAGCCCCGCTAAGACAGCCCCCTCTTGGTTTCCCTCGCTCCAGTGAGCTGTTCAGGTGAAAGCGCGGATGTGTTGCAGGCGGTGGGTCGACCTGTCGTTTCTGTCGCCTGTCCGACGTGAAGGGAAGGCTGTTTGACGCTGCGGAGAGGCAGCGCCGCACCGTGCGCCCTGCGCTCCCACACGGACCAACAGCACTGCCTGCTGTACTTAAAGAGACACAGCAGAGCTCACAGAGGCGCAGTGTCCGCCGCACTCCGCGCTCCGCTCTCTGGGCCACGCAGGGCAGGTTTGGCGCGGTGGCACGCTCCCTGCTGATGGACCAATTGGAGCCTGATTTCACGTGAGGCCTCAGCGTCTGAACGATTGGATTTGTGCACGCAGGTTATCTTCCACAGATCTCATCAAACGACAAATCATCTCAAAATGTCTCTAAAGCAGTCAAGTAGTGTTGATTTAAAAAGGGACGTTGGGCCACGTGAAGTCTTATCAGTGGGCATGGCTCTCTGTTGGAACCTGCTTCGGGGACAGCTATAAAAATATGTGATAGCAGCAATAAGAAGTGATATTAATAATTACAGAAGTTGGCTCAGGGTGGTTTAGAGTGCAGCTGGACTTTGGTTAATTCCACCAGACTGTGTGGAAAATATTTGTATGACTGGAGAAAAGACATGTGCAGCAGCAGCATTCACATCTAATGAAGCACCTTGTCATTAAAGACAATTTTCAGCAGACTTACACTCACCATGTACAAACTATTCCCACTACTACCACTTCAAAGATAAAGCATGGTCCCAGTTTTCAGTTTTATTTCATTTATTTATTTATTTATTTTTTATTATTTATATATAGTTTTATGAACCTATCTGAGGGTCCTTACATACTAAATATCACTGGAAAAAGTCCTGATAATGTGAATCGTTAACATTTAGGGTAAAGACTTGGGTTAAGGTTAGAGCCAAACACGCACACACCACTGTCAGGTTTTCATGAACACAGAGTGTTTTTGCCCGCTCTGCGTTCTGATTTTAATCCTGATTTCCATTTCTGCTTCACCCCTCTCAAACCCACCTCCAGATGTTCAGCTGCTGTGTGTGTGTGTGTCCCTGCTGCACGCAGGATTTCCGGCGTCAGATCTGGGTGATCATCTATTCTGTTTAACTGCAAATCTCCTTGTGTGTAAATTGCACGCTTCAGTCTGTTTTATCATTCTGTCCCTGACAGTCACGGCTGTTTAATCGATGACTTAGAGCAACTGCATTACACAGATCTTTAAAAGGGCATGTACACAAAGAGACTTTCACACGCAAGCAGGGAGCACTTGAGAACACATATTGATAGTATGCAGGCAATCCACCTGACTGGATGGCAGAACATCTAACAAAAGTTTTAATGAAAATTATATGTGTTTGTCTCATCTGTAATGTTATTCAAAGCCCACTTAGTCCCTTCTAGCTCCAGCACCTGAAGTCTGAATACGCCACTCAGTTATTACAAGATTAACGCTGGTCTGTCCCTAAGGGATGGTGTGCTGACACAACAGCTATGACTCTGCATATTTCAGCAGCATCAATTCACGGGTTGGTTGCTGTCTGTGCTGTCGCCCATAGCGCTGTCACCCACAATTACTCTCCTCTACATGGTGACTCAGCGGCGGACTCCAACTTCGAGGGTCACTCTTGAAATCACCAGTGTGCAGCAGTGATATTACTCATGCTGAATCAGGCAGACTGGATGGGACAGCGGCCAAACAACAAGATCCTAAAACTCTGATTTTTGAGGAAGGCGAGGGGATTTCGTGGGTTTGTTCAGACAAATTGTACTGCAGATCAATGTAAAACATCTCCCTGATTTTTATGTCTTTTTCGAGGGTGTACCCACATGCATACATTGTTAGATGTCAGAGTGGGTGGTAAATCATGTGGTGCAAGAGATAAAACTCCAAGCCAGCCAACGCAGCGTCAAAACCTCGTACATCTGCATCACAAGCCAGCAGTGGCTTCAGTGTGTGCATTGTGCGTTGGCCTGTGTGTGACCACCACTGGTTTATCTACCCTTCAGATGCAGAAAACTGAAGTAAATAGACGATAATGGGCTCATTGTGTAAATCCGCTCTCTCGAGGGGATATGTAGGCGGCGGTATGAAAGGGGAATGGAGGGAATGTTCCTTCATTTTTAGACTGTGACCGGTTAAATGGTTCCTCTGATGGTCCTGTTTCATGTCATGATCTGAGAAATGGGTCTTGTGAGCAGACACAGCACACAATCCAGAAAATAGCTCGCGTCATGCTGGTTCTCCCTCTTTCAGCCGAGTATACATATACACAGTGCAGGACCACATACTATATCTAAAACAAAGCACGAGACCAAAGCCCGTCAAAGACAAAGGGAGGTTTCACACAAGATACCGTGTGGATTTTGTGACATAAACAGAGCCTCGTGAGAAATCTACAGTATGGGACAAACTATGAGAAAAAGGGTCGCTTGTCACTTGTCACATGTCTTTGCAATGTGACGGGTAAAAAGGAAGATGCTCAAACTCTTACAAGCTGCTGAAAGAATGAACGATATTCCCTTTAGGTTAGCTGTCAACATCACATGCAGAGACCTCATTCTGATGTCAACATGTGCTTCAGTTTCAGGTTTCTTAATGGAAACTCTCACATAACGAAAATCAAAAACACCCACCGCTTTCAAAAACACTATTGTAAGAGATCCATTGTTCCTGCTTTGAAGCGCTAAGACTCTATTAATTGTCACATGAGATCAGGACCAATAAAGTGCACTTGTGAACGTCACTGTCGCCTCCAGCACATCGGGAACAATCGGCTCCGTAACTCTAGCTCATCATCCAGGAGAGCAAAGACATCAGTTCTGTACGTAAACATCCTTTTGTGGAGGTGTTTGAATTTCACGTATGCAACAGAGAGGGAGTGAGGAAGAGGTAACTGCTCCGTCTAACACCTAAACTGAGTTCTACCATCGCAACTACACGTGACACGGATATCATCTTTTCACTGTCGTAAGGCCTATTCGCATGGGACAAGTGCAACCTGGGAACCTGCGGTCATTTTGTAATAATACCCTGTCATGTTTTGCCAAACACGTAGGTCATGTGATAATAGTAGTCCAGTGCAAATCAGCATCTCAGTCATATTTTTTATTTATTTATTGCAGGGTTTTTTAAGTTTTTTTGCAAGGTTTTCTCTCTTCCTGTTTTCAGCTTCTTTCCAGGTCGAGAGGCCGCGTTGGGAAACATAATTTTAAAATTTGTCCAACTAAGAGTTCAAAATGCAATGATTTACAATGATCTGAAACAAAAAAAAGCAGCTAACACTCAAATCAGAGAAGCTGGAAGCAGCAGTTGTTTGACATTTTTGCATAAACAAGACTTTAGCCTCCAGCAACGCTAGTAGCTCTTTGAGGCTGTACCAACACACAGCGGTGCTTTGAGCTAAATGCCAACATCAGCATGCTAACATGCTCACAGTGATAATGCCGCCATGCTGATGCTTAGCAGGTCTAATGCTGACCATGGTTTTCATCTGTGTTTTGTGCTTATGCATGTTAACATTGCTAATTAGCACCTGATCCTGATAGAAATGTGTGTAGTTTTGCATGCATGTGGTCATAAAAGAAAGTGTTGTAATACCACAAATGTCAACCTTGTGGTGGCACGAGAGGAAAAGTCAGAGTCACCAAAGTCATTAGGGTTCATCTTCTGGGGAACACGAATACAAAACTTATGGCAGTCCTTTCAGTAGTTATTAAGATATTTCTGTATAAAGGTGGTGGATTGACTGACTTAAACAATTAACAGATGATTGAAATAGTTGTGGATTACAGCAATTTTCTGTAAGTCAACTAATGGATAAATCAACCAACTGTTTCAGTTTATCAAACCTTTTAGATTTGATTTGATCTGACTTGTGAGTTTCATATTGTAGGTATTTATAGTTTGGTATAGTTAGACACTGTATTCAACTGCACGCACACGTCTGTCATCTAAAACAAACATTCAGTCACCGCTTTGCAGGCCAGTATCAATACAGTTGCTGCCAATTGACACACACTAAAAACACAATTGATTTAATTTTCCGTCTCCCATTTTCAACGGGGATCCAAATGACTGTGTTACTTTCTCACGTCAGTCAGCTGATAATCACGTGTCATGTTTATCGATCTGCATAGTGATTTATTATTTGCCTGGCGGCTGTGTACCCGTGGGACCGATCAGTGGCTCGATGAAACCTCCGCAGTCTTGCATGTTTTTAAAAAAGACATCACTCCCCTGTGTTTTCTGCATCGTAGGAATCATCTCTGGCTCATGAACAACCTTAGAATTCCTTTCTGGAATAGTCCTCATCGATTTTCCACAGGAATAACACGATCAATAAGTGTAGTTGCTATGCTCTCTGTTTGACCTTTAAACCAATAAACACTTGCTTCCCACTCCACAGGCAGCCTTTTGGCAACGCTTGCAATTACATAAGCAAGTTTTACAGCTTTATCTTGTGAGTAATTCTTTCGGTTGAGCGTTTTGAACATGTTACATAAATTTCCATTTACTTTGCTGGGATTCAAGGACATTTCTGAACATTTTTCTTCTTGAGCACTTGAAGGATCTTAAACTCTTCCTGCTGAAAAACAACATGCAGAATTTCTCTTCAACAGTTCCCACACGCACATCTCATCCACATAGCCTGAACAACTTTAAATCTAACTGTGTGAAAATAATTTTTTTTTTTTTTTTCCTTTCACTTCCTTCTGAAAACAAGGAAGGAGTATAGCGGCAGGTCTTTGTTGCTCTTACCTTGGTGTTGAACCCTCTGAGATTAAGACACAGAGCGCAGAAGCATAAAATGCTGCTCCAACTCCCAGACTGTTTTCCTTATGACCCTGAAGTGACATTATCATTATAAAACACTTCTACTCATGAGTCGCATGATGAGTGATAAAAGAGCGATATTGCTGCCGTCCTCTTATGACTGCTGTCTGCTAATCGTAGCACTTTCATCATCTCTCTGGATTGAGCAACTAATGTGAAGAGACGGTGGAGGATGAGGTTTCACACGCACACATTCTCCACTTCCTGTCTGCATCATATATAGCACGATGGCCTGGCTGCACCTGCACGAAGCTAGATGCAGCCTGTACTTTAAATGTTTGTCATGTGGTGAAGTGAGTGATGATTTTATCCATCTGCGCGACTACATCACTGTCATTCCATATTCTGCGTGTTGATGGTGACAGTCTGGATAAACTGTAATGCTGTGACTGACTGGAAGTCGTACATCAAGTGCCAGTGACAGACAGCGACACAGACTTATTTTCTGACAAACTGTGTCCTTCGGCGAAGCTGTGTGGGCCAGGACTGGACTGATAAGCTCTCTTTGGCTCCATTAACACAAACGAAAGTCCTTGTGCTGGTTGCCTGAAGATTTTATCTTAATCATGACTGTCAGATTCTGTTAACATATGCAGCAGCGATCAGGGCTCCATCGGGTGGCAGCATGACATACTGGGTTGTAGTATAAGGAATGGCAGTAGTGGAATATAACAAATTAGATTTACTCAATTACTTTTACTTTACTTTTTTCCATTTCATGCAACTTTATACTTCACTACATCTCAGATGAAAATATTGTACTTTTCAGATTACAATGTTTCATACCCTTCCTGTCCAGTGAAAACCATGTATCTCCAGATTTGTTGATTTTCAATGTTTCTGACGAACTGAAGGATGAAATGTTCCTTTGGGGGTTGAGAACATTCTTTGTCACACAGCTGAGAACAGGCTGTTTTTCTGAGCTCATGATAAGCTCATTCTTTGGAGATACGTGGTTCTCCCAGGACAGCTACAAACATATGACGATCTTACAGGATATCATGCATGGCTGTGATTCATCTGCAAAGTACTACACTATTAAAATACAACATATACATCAATGCAGCAGTAATATTAATCCAAACACATCATATATAATAGTAAAATAATGACAGTGATCCTTTTTCTGCTGAATGAGTACTTTTACTTTGATACTTTGAGTACATTTTGTTGATAATACTTACATGCTTTTACCTAAGTACGGTTTTGAATGCAGATTTTTACTTGTAGCGGAGTATTTTCACAGTGTGGTATTAGTTCTTTTACTTAAGTAAAGGATCTGAATACTTCTTCCATGACTGATGAATGGTGATATAGTCGACAAGGGTGTAAAATAAAGCAGGTTCCGGCTGGTCTATTTCTTATTAAGGCTGAGAGGAAGGAGCAGGTTTAGCAGGATTTACTGAGGCAGGAGTCTTCTGTTAAACCTGGTGATGGATGCTGCCATTAATAATTCAGCAGTCTCTCCAAAAACTACCAAAAAATAGATCCTGCATTATTTAAAGGGCACACTGAATTAATTAGAAATATGAATTAATGATGAGATTATCCTGAGCATTCAACTTAAATCCCTGGCAGCAGCACTCCAGCAATCAACGGATGAATCAGTTTTTACTGTAGATTTTACACACACACACAAAAATCTTCTTGGAAGACTGAGGCTGTGAAATCAGCCACGCACTGTAATTGCTATTCAAGCAGTGTCTCAATGTCGCTGCCGCAGCCCGGGGTAGTATTACCAGAGACCTACATCTTTGAGTCACCATAAAAAAATAATGATTCTTTCACTGAGTTTCATTTGATCCTTTTGACTCTGCTGCCTGCCGTATCTCATTAGACACATCTGACACAGTTTGGGATGTTTTGGCCAGTCGTCTCGTTTCCTTGCTCGTGCTATCGGTGTCTCGCACACAGTGCTTCATCTTAAATACGATGACGCTCTGAGAAAAACATATGATTATGTTGTGGTTTTGATGACAGCTGTGTTTTCTTCATTGGTTTATAAGTGGTGTGGAACTTCTTGCCTGCCGATCAGGATCTATATTAAGTACAGAGTTGCTTGTGTTATTAAAGGATCTAATTTCACACTCCTGTACTATTAAAAGCAGGGTACATAGATGTTAACAACAGCAGCCACACCTTAGCTACTTTCACCAGCTAGTGCATTAAGATCTTTTGTTTAAAGCATAACGAATGAGGACGAACTGCAGACATTGACTAATGTGAATGATGTGACACACGCTTTCAAGCGGCTTTGCTGCAGTCCCTCATATCTGCCAAAGTGTCTGAAGGCTCCACCTCTTCTATTATGTCTGCGCTGACTCTGTCTTGTATTATTGATGACTGCAGAGTGAGTGATGAGTGACAACAAAGACAAAGCAGACTCGTGGAGGATGGCTGTGTGTGTGTTTGTGAGTGAAAGAGAGCTAGCGGAGGGATATTCAGTTTATCTCTTTTAGAAACATTACAGGCACAACACTGCAGGAATAAAGAAAGTTTTAAGAACAGACTGTGGCGGATATTACGTACAGCTGCTCAGTAAGTGACTTGAATATGTTTGGATTCCCCCATCTGAAACTGTCTGATATCACTGGATAAACTCCAGCGTTAAACTGGGGATAACACCAGACAGCAACTAAAAATAAACACTCATAAACACCAATTCAAATACAGCACTTTCTGACTTTCTGTGCAATTGTGAGATTAATCCAAGAGGTCACATCATACATGTACATCTTGAATTTAAAACTATGAGCAATAATGTCAAAACTACTAAACAAACACTATGTTTAGCAAGCAACATGAGCCCCGCCTGAGAAAAATAATGAGGCTCGACAATTCTTAACACTTCATGTGTTGTGAAAACTAATTGCAATGATGCTTTCTGATCCAAAACCAATTCCTTGAATTTAACACATTTGCCAACGCCTAACCTACAGTGCATTAACCTACTTTGCAGAGAAGGATTTTCTCTCTGCGCTCGCTGAAGCCTTTGTTTGTTTTTGGACGCCATGTAACAAAACCTCATTCTGGTAATTGGAGTTTGTGTCTCTTTAGGAAATTGCAGGGTGTCAAACTGTTTATCCAGGCCCAGAACACCAGCCGTTTACTGATAATTATACATCACTGAAAGTCATTCACACACACTCACCCACCCACACACAAACATGCCCAGACACATGGCAATACAGGCAAACACACTGATCTTGGGTGCCTAATTATAAACTTAATCACCTTGATTTTGTTTGAAATTGCTTTTACTGACTGGTCAAAGTCAGCGTTTTTGTTCTGAGCCCTCACACTTCAGTTTCTGTGGGTGTCTGTTGTTTATTAATAGTGAATGAAAAAAAATATAGATTTGGAGTCAGCTGTCAAATGGCAGCTCAGTTGTGTCGCCATCATCCATTCTGAGCATGCCCAGGAGAGTTGACCCACTTCATGGTGCAATTCGTCACAGTGACATCCTCCTTCACTTCTGTCTTTTCCTGCCACTGTCACCATAAATAAATTCAGATGACCTCAAAAAGGAATCAGAGTTAACTTCTGTCTGTACTGTAACACTGTAAAAATCAATAAGGATCAACAAGAATCGACACTGCTGTTTGTTTGACACAGTTAATGGGTAGTGCATCCCTGGCTCGCACCCTATTTTAAAGTCCAACTGAAGAATAATTGTATTTTTTTTGTCTGCTGCAGCATACATGTCTGCTCTGTGCAATCACTTCCTCTGTGTTTCCCTACGAGAAAAAATGAGAAATCAAAAGGGAGAAATTTATATTGTATATTTTTTGGTTTTCACAATGGTGCCTCCTAGTTTTGCATTCATTTGATGGAATACCGGTATCCATCTCCATACAACAACAACACAGGAGCAGCAGATTTCAGCTGGAGATATACTTGCGTTAACCACACATTCTTGTGCACATGATGGCTGCCTCACATTTTCTACATTGCAGCAATGGTTGTGCATGTCCTCAAAAATTAATGCTGTGCCTACGCAAGATGAAATATGCACATCATCCATCATCGTTATCAATTGGTCACATTGGAGCAACAAGAAAATACATAGTCGCCATTGTCACACTGTGCTTGATTTAGGGGTTTTACATACAATCTGCGATGGTGCCGCTGTCTCGTTTTCTGCTGTGATGTCAGAATTAACATAAATAACCTCCTCGAGTGCCGCCATGTTTATTGTTTACATCATGCAAATCTGGAAGTTCTCTATGGTATGAGTTTTCTGGTGTGTCCTCTCATGGTGTCCTCCAGTATCATTCATAGCATAGAATGTGATTCTATGTGATTTCATTTGGACTTTCATTCTTTCAGACGCTGGCACAGATTCTAAATGGACTGGTTGGTATCAATATTTATGCTCTTGAATGATTTCTATCCACTCTGTGAATGAAGTCGATACTTACATTGATGAACTATCCGATAAGGGCACCGATTCTGTGTGTAGAAAGAACTTTACAAATAATATAATAAATAAAAAAACCCAAACATGTTCATTGTTTACATGTTAGCATGCTGGTTAGTTAGTTAACTTACGTCACGTGAACATTGTTTAACTTAACCAGCCTCTATGTGCAGTAGCAAGATTAGCAGCGTGCCAACTAGTTGTTTCAGACAGAGGGAAACAAAGTACTGGTGGTATGTGGAAGCACACACAAGAAAGGCAAACTTTTCTTTGAGGTGTCCCCCAGGGCTCAGTGCTTGGACCTTTACTGCTTTTACTTTTTATGCTAAAATGGCTCAAGATTTGCACAAGATGCTGCAACAATATATAGCAGGCTTGACCTTTAAAGGCCCATGGAGACCAGTCATCTGTGTGGGGCCTTACCAAGCCCTGTGGTGTGTGACTATAATAAGCAATCAATTCCAAAAGTGGAGATTACTAGCAGCAGATGACAGTCGTGTTCACAGTGAGTGGAGGCAAAGCAAGCTGAGCGTATGAGATCAGACGTCAGGAGGATAATCTCCATTAAATGAAACAAAAAGATAATCTCAGTCACAAGTATCATGTTGATATCCACTTACACTAATCATCCAGTACAAGCATGTTTATGACTTAGAGAAAAAAACTATGATATCATTATGTGACTGATATAAATGTTAAATGAGATGTTAGTGTTAGTGAGTCCATTTTAAGATAAGAAATCACAAGAAGGAGGCTAACAATGCCAACAAGGTGCCATAGTTAGGGAAAATGTTGTGGAATAAGACAGATTGAACTAGGATGCAGTTATACAAAAATCAATTTAAATCAAATGAACGCACAACAGCACCATCAATTTGAAAAGGGTTGCAAATGTCAATCAACCTCAGGGCCAAATTCAATTCTCTGCCAGCTTCATGAAAGCAAACTAGACACTGAAATTTCTGTGCAGCCTCGTTAGTTTAGTATGGTGGAAGCAGTGTATAGTCCTGCATCCAAAGACACAGAGAAAAGTCCAGGCATACTCAGAGAGATGTGCACAGAAATCGCATGACTACAGATTTGGTCACATTCAGCCTCAAGCTCAATCATGAGAATTTTTGAGACACAATATATCTCGCTGTATATTTATAAATAAGCCAATTCATTAAGCTGAAAAGGGAAAGGCAAAACAAGATCTGCCACAAGTTAAACATTATGAATGGAAGAGTTTGGTTCAACATATTCCCATCAAATATTTCATATCTAAAATAAATGTCCACAATTCAGTGAAGTCTTGCTGATCTACCAGTTAGTTTGCAGTTTTAGAAGTTAATGTTATCTTTCGCTATCGTTTGGATGGTGAAAATACATTTCCAGAAAGCAAATATGAACACGCTGTCCTCACTGTTCCTTGAAAAGAAAACGGACTCTCCATGAGTATATACCAGCAGTTCATTTTTGGGAGAAAGGCCAACTAATGCCGTGAGCTGTGGCCTCATTACCAGCAGGAGGTGAGCTCTATTTAGGGACAGACTGGTTATGTATGCACATCCCAAACAGCCTGAAAGAAGCTCCAAAAAATCCTCATTAAACAAAGGAAACTGGTGCAGCAGAGCACACTGTAGCATCCAAGACACAAAAGCTCTTATCTGCATATGAATAGTTGGCAAGATATACTCATTAGCATTTTAATGAGTTGAAATGGGAAACATAAATAAACAAATATGCTTATTCAGACATACTGGACAAATCCTGTATGCATGAGTAAAAAGACTGCCATGTTAAACCTTTGAATAGGCTGATCATATGATAGAGGTTGAATTAATTCAAAGCCAGTGGGATTCAAGCCACCAGCAGTTTACATCCTTATCCTCTGCTACGTACGTACATACAAACCTTTGAACCTTTATTTTACATGTTTTTCTTTGTTGATGGTGCTGCCTCGCTATAGGTAACTACCATCACACAGTTCTGCCCGGAGACTGTGCGGTTAAATGCACATCAAATAAATCACAATAGAGAGCGAGTCTATGATGAAAATGGCAGTGAAGAGATCTGTTTTGAGATGTTTGTGTAGAGTGGCAATGTGATTCATGCACGTCAGCGACCACAAGGAAACTAGATAAGAGTGTGTACGTGTGTCAGAGAGGTGCAGTGACACAATAATGCAGCTGAAGTGGGTGTTTTTTAAGGGAGGGAAAATACTTGTTTATGTCAACTGACACCAACACTGACCACAGTAGATATGTGATCTGTTATGTTGAAAGTATGATAATCTACCGCTGAGGCCGCTGGAAGAAGATCACAAGAAGATTCACAGTCTATGTAGTGGTGTGCATATGAGAGCTTGAGTACCAAAAATGTCATACTTCTTAATAACCTTTTTACATTTCACTTAACATTAGTTAAATTCATTGACTATGTCCATACTGGCTTTGTAACCCCGCTTATTTTAATGCAGTAGAAATTAATAGAAAAGAAGAAAAATAAAGATGCTTTCTTAATACTGTGAAGTCTAACAGGCACTTAATGCATCAGGACAGACAGGAAAGATATATGTGTACTACACACATATTTACAGTATATACACACATACAAATCTGAGTGAGCATGCATGACTAAACATATAATCACATTAGTACACATCCACCCATCTACATGTTCCTGTATGTGTATATTTCATACAGTAATTTAGAAGCTTATTGAGATGATGCAGGCATTCGTATTGTTTTTACTTTGCAGTTTTGGTTTACTCATACTGTAATTTTGACACCAATATTTCATCTTTGTTTGAGAGCCCTGTTGTGCAAACCACTTACTGAGGCCTTCCTCCTCCTGCTGATGTTTCCTCCAGGTTGTTTCTCCTTAATGACATGGCACAAACAAAGGTTTTGAACTAAAAACCACCCACTAAAGGTATTATTATCATTTATCTATCATGCTTCAGTATGTAATATTTATGTGTGGTGTGCTGATTTACTGAAGTGTCAGTGTCTCTTTTTTTCAGCGTAAGCTGGTGAAACGTACAGTGCTGCCGCTTCAGTGACAATATTCTGAATAGACACGAAAGTTTTCATTATATCTTTAGATGTGTGGGTGACATCCTCTTTGCAAGCGTATTAGTGGCCTCAAAGAGCTTGCAGACGGTATAAAACAGCAGCTGTTGATTCCTCGGATGAAGAGTTGAGGGCTATGTATGTGGGTGGAGTGGTTAATGATGAGATAAAACTCCACTCTTTAGATACAGTACTAATTCCCAGCACCACACCCTTGACCAGCAGCGTGCAATCAACCTTGATATTTGCTTCTTTGATTTTATCATCTTCACACACACACACACACACACACACACACACACACACTCACAGATATGCACTCTGGCTCAAATTAAAACAGATGGCATCGTCTTCCTTTCACACAATACAAGTAAAACACGAGCGTGCAGGAAAAGAGGAACAGCAGTAAGAATAACCTTAAACTGTCACAAGAGAGTTTCTTCACAGGCAGTTTTTGCACCTCCTTTTCAAACACACTTGTCATTACACACTCATGACACTGCATGTACAGTATGTGGAGCAGTGATCAGATACACAAGTGGATTTCCTGGACCACCGCACAATTTGCTTCAAGAAAGGTCAGGCAGGAACTGAAAGAGCTCCAACAGGAGGCTCAGCTGCTGGTTTAACTCTTTGCCTGGCACAGATAAGCACCTTCACACCCCACAACAGGAGTTAGACAGTGACCCAGCTCCCCCTTCACTGGCCACACAGGCCCTCCAACACTTTCCTCCTCTACGTATAACCATTAATTTACTGCCCCTTGGGCTGCACTGTCTATGGCTATTGATCAAACAGAGCTCCCAGCGCTAATTTAGTGCCCATGATACATTCTGTCATGAGGGAAGCAGGAAGGGAGTATTGATTAACGTGCAGTTCTGCAAAGGGTGCCACTCTATGACAAAGCTCTAATTAACTTCAGAACTTCTTAGAGGACTGCATTCAGATTTGTCTTGGCTCGGCTCGCTATTTAAGCTGGTGTTACTGGTAGATGTGGTTCACTTCCCAGTGCAGTCATCCACTCTGAAAATAAATGTACTGACAGTGCTGGCACAGACTTTAGATGAAAGCATCAAACCAATTTCACACTGACGTGTGCATATTTCTAAGAGCAGTGCCGGGCTCAGGCAGTCTGAGGGGTGGGGGCAAGAAGATAAAAAGGGCACCAGCAATGTGAAGTGATACATTTATGGTGAAACAGCTCCAATGATGACTACCTGTGTAATAAGAACACACAGGGAGCTATTTAAACTTGTAGAGGCAACTAAAGTTCTGCCATGTAGGGCATCATCTTTTATTTCTCACTACTGTGTGTGTGTGTGTGTGTGTGTGTGTGTGTGTGTGTGTGTGTGTGTGTGTGTGTGTGTGTGTGGTCGTGGGTGTACATATGTACATATGGAGGGTGGGAGGGATGGGTTTTCTCCGTTTTTATGTTTTCCTTTATAATGTTTTTAACTGTTGTACAGCACTGTGTTGCATTTTATTGTGCATGAAAAGTGCTATATAAATAAAGTTTGATTTGATTTGATTTGATGTACCACAGGGGCATCCAAGGCTCTGTATTTTCATACTGTCATAGTCTTATGTTTCAGACACTCTGCAAAATAAACAATGCACAAGGAGTTCACATTTATTGTGCCACCAGAGGACAGCAGATGAAGCAATTTTGCGGTTGTTGAATGGAAATACTGAAGCTGGTCAGTGATGTAAAGATTCCACACGTCTCCTCCGTTGCATTTTTTGCTGCTATGCTGCCACCCAGTGGCCCTCTGAGGTAGTAATCCAGATGACACAAACATTTATTAAAAAGATAACTCACTGACACCAGATCAAAAATGAATGCTTTTTATTTGTTAGACACCTGAAATCACAACACAGTAGAAATATGATAAAAAAAGAGGAAGAAACAAATAGTTATTGATATGAAAAATCAACTTTTGAAATGAGATGATAGTGTATTTGAAGGATTTTGTAAAACATGAAACACATTTTAATTTTGAAATTAAAAAAGGTCTTTTATTACAAATATATATAGCTGTTTTGTATAAAGTCTGATTAGTATGTTATAGTGTGTGAATGTGAGGCCTCTGCAGGTCTCACTGTGCTCACTAAGCTACAGTGGAATAGCATGCAGTTGTAACAAAATACACGGCAGCAATGACAGTTGACGTGTTTTGTGAGAGTAAGGGAGGATATCTGCGAGTTAGTCTTATTTCATGGAGCAAAGAGAGTCTGCAGGTCACAAACTACTGCAGCTGACGTCACTGATCAATCAGGCTTAAAGCAGAGAAGATCAGCTGGAACTAATCAGTGAAATCTACACATGAAAACCAACATGATGGTGCACGTTTTCAAAGAATGCAGACATATCATCAGGTTTTTTTAAACGCATAATTATGTTAACAGCCCATTAAAATTTGTATATTAGCTCATATTAGTCCAAATATTAAAAACTGTAAACAGGGACCTATTATGATTTAAACGGCTGATACGATTCATGACAAAGTAAAATAATGCATCTCACAACAACATATTCAATATGCAACATCTTAAAAGTTTTGATTACTAATCAAATATAGATTATCTAAAGATGGAAAAAAACAAACATGAAAGGCACTTCAGGCGGGTAACATTAAGCTCCATGAAACAAGAGGTTTCTCTTGTGAAACATGATTTCTTTAAACCCCAGATTAATTATTTTCTACAGATTCATTTCTTGCACAGACATGAGAACAAATACAAAACTGGAGTGACAGAAGATCCACCTTTAAACAGTGGAAAGGTGTAAAATGCACGTATCATTGATGAGAAATATCTCAAATTGTCCCTTGCATCATTTTAATCAATTCTTACTCACATGTTTTTATTATCAGAGCATGCGTTCAGTACTTTGGATAAAAGGCACTCCTAAATGAGGGACAGAGAAGGCCAATAATGCACTGTAGGACTCAACATTTTAGACATTCTGAGTGTATGAAAATGTGACTTTCCCATTTACAAAAACTCCTCTGGTCGTTTCCAGCTGAGGTAGAACATCTACATAATACGTGAACCCAAACCTCACAGCTCCAACACTGACTGAACCCGTTTCTCCATGTGATGGATAGAATCTGTCTTTCAAAGATCTTGTATAATCTAAGTAGAAACTTAACCTGCTCTCACAGACAGGAGGTCAATCATTAAAAAAAAAAAAAAAAAAAAAAAACATGACTCAACACTACTGTACAATTGCAAAGTTAAAGCTTGAGTTAAAATAAATGATGTTTCCACCAAAGTGACCTCTTGTCTGTTCAGAAGTGTGAGATAAAACAGTCAGTGATTAACTGCAGGTTTTGGGTCAGCAGAATATGAAACTCTGAATGGAGAGCTACCAGATTACCAGATATGTGTTGCCTTCCTGAAGATTATCTGCCCTCATTAGCCCAATTCAGATTTATGGACAGGGATCAAAGGCACCTCTTATAATCTCTAAAAAACTTCAAGAGTTGCCTGCTTTAATATATTTAACTCATTCCTGAACCTGCAAAAATCATGTCCAAGATCCAAGCACTGATTCTGCCTCATCTGAAGTCGGTACACATGGGTATAACTCCCTCCTCCCTCCTATTCAGGCTCATGTGTCCCAGTTCAGAAGCTGGATCCTCCAACCAAAATGAGACTGTCTAGCCTGTCAGAGGTGAGGAAAAAATGCCTCAGGAACACACCCAGGCTGCTATCAAGACCAAACAGTGCAGAGGTTGTATCAAACTCAGATTATTTACACATGGCAGTGTTAATTATCCATCTAGTTATGGTGATGGCCAACACACCCAGAAACTATGATAAGGCCATCGGATGTTTCTCTGCTTCACATGTAGAGTGCCTGAATGCCACATTAAGCAACAGAACAGCACAGTGTACGAGTCTGAGTGCAAAGATAACACAGTGACAAAGACGGCTGCATTTGGAGGAGACTTTCAAATGGGACCGGCCTCATGAGCCCCTTTGTGACGTATTTGGCTGAGACATGAGGCCTTTAAAGGAATCAGTCTACAGATGTGGCAAGATAAAAAGCTGATAGCCTCTGCCACAGATGAGTAACACTCACAAGCTCACTGACATTTATCACACAAGGCAAGAGGAAACGTCACTGCATATCATACTGCATATCTTTACTGAGTGATGGACCAAAGG
The DNA here is from genome assembly GCF_051107435.1 of Chaetodon auriga. Lineage (NCBI taxonomy): Eukaryota > Metazoa > Chordata > Actinopteri > Chaetodontiformes > Chaetodontidae > Chaetodon > Chaetodon auriga. The sequence continues at coordinate 21,456,743 of NC_135078.1, read as the reverse complement.
GGAGGGAATAATCTTTACATTTCTATCTTTGGTTGGAATGAGCACCTGCATCCTCTGGACAAGATCACTCATACCTAAACTAAACTGCATTAACTTAACTTTGAGTTTGTGGACAAACATTTTTTCATTTTACACTTTGTACAAGGTGAAGGGGTGTTTTCATGCTGTTAAAGTCAACAGCAAAGAAGAAGTGGATGAGTTTTTTTTTTTTTGTTTTTTTTTCCTCAAAGTACCATAAATGTACCATGGGCTTGATAAGATACAGTAAAGAGTCCATCGTTTGGTAAGACAAATAGGTCAGAAATATAAGATTCATATATTCTATATTAAAGACTGTGAATACAGTTCTTTACATCACACCAGAGCATCTTTCATGAAACACCCTATTATGTGGTTTGGTATGTGCAGACATGGCTTCGGCTGTGTTCTTGGTCATGCCACTGAAGTAAACAAGGTTTCAGACGCTGGGTTGTCAAGGTTTTGTTTTTCTGGCAGGAAATCCTCAGCATCCAGGTCTACTGTGGAGGTCATGGCTGTTTTAAGTCTCTGGGGGTCGGAAAAGGCAACATTTTAGAAACAGCTCAGCCACTTTTACGAAGAGAAAAATGGAACAAAAATGGAGCAATGGACAACACAGACTACCGTTAAATTCTGTATGGATGTTAATGTTATCCTCAGAGGATGAATCTTAATGACTGTGATAACTCCTGACTTTTCACCTCCTGCCACCATCAGGTCAACACTTGGGTTGGATTGCCATTAAATTCGGCACAGATACCCATAATGTCCAGATGATGAATCGTAGTGTCACCAGCAGCTCAAAGTTTTCAGCTAATGACTTTGATGATGCCCTCACTTTTCTTCTCGTGCCACCATGAGGTTCATATTTCTGCTCTTAGTGAAATGTTTTTGGATCAGGACGGAGAGAATATGGCAAAATCTGTGAGCTGCCCAGACAGCGAGCGACTGACTGTGAGAATTGCACAGCTTGAAAACAAGACTGAAATGCTGCATCAAATACATAAGAATGAGCAATTCACTGACTCTGTCGCAGCCTCTATACATGTGGCTGAAAACAGACAGACTCTTATACACGCGGTTACGTCAGCTGGGACATTCAGTTATTTTCTGGTGTACTGTGGAGAGGTGTGGGCTTTGCTTCCTGTGTTTCTTTTCTTGGCAGAGGCTGGGCGTGGTTCTCCGGGTGGCTGGGAGCCGGCTCCTCCACAGCTGGGACTCATCACAATCAAGCACGGCATAAAGACTGTGGACTGCAGAGGACTCGTTGCCAGATTGTTTCTGCTGCTTTGTCTGAGTTCTCCTGCACTGATCTCCAGCTCCAGTGTCTCTGCCACCACCACATGCCCTCAACGCACATACTCGCACCACCTGAGCTCTGTGCACTACAGCGTATCCTGAACTGCTCTCCCATCTCATTCCCCAGCCACTAGTTTGCTGCATACGTGGAGTCTCCTTTCATTATCCTTTCAATAAACTCCTATTTTACCCTTGCTCCCTGTCTGCGTATCTGCTTTGGGTCCAAATCCTGCTGAAACATAACAATTTTAGGCTTTAGCCTTGTTTAATGTAAGATGGTAGAGGAGCATCTGTAAAAGTATATGCGTGCTTGACAGAATGGAAACATTCAGGAAGAAAACATGTAAGCACATTTCTGAACACAGGGAAGCAGGACACAGTTAGGCATAATCAAATCTGTGGAGGGAGGGCATAAAGAAGCAGTGTGCACTCAGATAAAAAGCGTATAAAACCCCCTCTACCTGATCCAAAAACTATTACCTTTTGCGCAATTTCCACAGTCATTTGTTCGACTAATGGTTCTTGTGCTCACCTGAAGAAAAGAACCTTTGTTGTTATACATCTCTTGAATGGCTCCAAGTGGGATCCACACTATGGAGACCAGTGAGACACCCCAGCCCACCCATTCAGCCCACAATGGGTATGTGTACGTCCCATAGCGAGCAGGAGAGTACTGGGCAATGCTGGAGGTTAGGATACACTAGGCAGGGAAAAGGATAGTCTTAAACCTATATCAATAACCATCATAATTAGTATTATTGTACTGATAATTGCAGGCGATTGTGGTGATTTTATTGAGCTAGTTTAAACCTCACCAGGACCAACATAGGACAGAGCACCAGCCAGCAGAGACGAAAGTAGATGTTTGGAGTTTGTCCTTGCATCCTCTTGATCATTAAGGCAATTCTTGGGACACCTGACAGAAAAAGACAAGTGCTAATTTAACATTTGGAATATCCTTATTCCTTATGGTGTGGATATGCAAGATTTTTAGAATTCAGTTTAATAATAAACCAGCCACAGCAAATCCTGGCAACTCAGACTCTAAAGCCTTTACCATAAACTATGACATCTTATGAACTTTATGAGGATCTTACCAAAGATCCAGCAGACAGCTACAACTTCAAAGAAAGCTAGGAACACGAGGGAAACCACAGCAGTGTAGTGGTCCATCAGCTGAAACACATAGATACCCCCCTGTGCAGGAAGAAGACGAGGGAGAGAGCAAGGAAGACAAAGACCGAGGTCACAAAATAGCTCTCAGTAGTGATATGCCTGTTAGAATGTAGGCTGCCAAATGTCCTCAAGTAAGTTTCTCTGAGTAGCGAAAGAGTGTTGTTACATACTGTACCTTAGTAACATGAGGAATGCCCAGGACAAAGCAAACCATGCACACAAGCAGGGTCAGCAGCTCCTCTCTCTTTAGGAAGCGCAGAACTTGGGGGCCAAACTCATCTTTTATGAATGTTATGGCGACCTCAACTGTGGCGAACTGTGGCACACACAAAACATTTACTGTGTTTATCATAGCAATCCCATTTGCTAAAAGAGAAAAAAAGCGGTTCCCTCTTGATTTCTTATGACTCTGAGACATTTTTGTATCTTTGTTTGGAGGGCAATAATCAGGCTGTGCAAAGAGCAGGGTAACCACGACATGCTATATTTTGGTTTGTGGC